>NC_142794.1:24073726-24385196 GCF_049724085.1 Artemia sp. Qi Xiang Cuo | reverse complement strand
TCCTAAACGCCTTGCTCTTTACGCTAAAGTTTTTTATTATTTAAAAAAAAAGAATAAAAAAAAGAAGGAGGATAACCTTAATTAAAAGTAAACCATGAAGTTCAGCTTATCAAAGATAGAGAACCCTGGTACGGAGTCTTAGGCTCTTATTTACAATTAAATAACAAGTTTTTTTTTAACTGAAAGTATGAAACAAAAAACTTAAAATGAACAGAAATTATTCCGTATATGAAAAGGGCTGTCCCCTCCTTGACGCCTTGCTCTTTACGCTAATTTTTTTATTGTTTTAAAAAATAGAGTTGTGAGAAAGAGTCAAACTTTAGCGTAAGGGGCGAGGCGTTGAAGAGGGGACAGCCCCTTTCATATACGGAATAATTTCTGTTCGTTTTAAGTTTTAATGTTGCTCCTTACTTTCAGTTTAAAAAAAAACGTGTTTTTTTATTTTATTTTTGAACGTTCTTGATTTAATGGAGGTTTTGATTTTGGCTCACTGTGCATCAATAATAATAAAAAAAAAACGCATATTAATTTTACTTTTATTTGGTTAAATGGCTTTCTCGAAAGTTGTTTAATTTTATTTACGAACGTTTTTATTAGTAATAAATATACGTAACTTACGAACTAACTTAAGTAACGAACTTCTATATCCATATATTTTTAATACGTATATTATGGGGTTTGCCTCCTAGTCAATACCTCGCTTTTTACGCTAAAGTTCGAAGTTTGTTCCAATTCTTTAAAAATGACCCCTTAATCACAAAGGCCGTTAATTATAATAAATAGCTATTATGAAAGTACTAAAAAATCTTTGGCTTAAAGAGCGAGGTATTGACTAGGGGGCAAACCCAATCATATACTTAATAATTTCTGTTCGTTTTAAGTTTTGATGTTGTTCCTTACTTTCAGTTAAAAAATTTTTTATTTTTTTATTTAATGTTTGGTCGTTTATTTAAATAATACCAGGAATTTTTTAAGTGTGGTATTATTCATCGAAAGTAACAAGCCAGGAAAAATTTATAGAATCTTCGAGAAAGGTATAAATAGCTCCAAGAAGGAGGATAACATTAATTAACAGAAAACCATGAAGTTCAACGTATCAAAGATAGAGAACCCTGGTACGGAGTCTTAGGTTCTTATTTACAATTAAATAAATAAAAAACAAGTTTTTTTTATTTGAAAGTAAGGAGCAACATTAAAACTTAAAATGAACAAAAATTATTCCGTATATAAAAGGGGCTGTCCCCTCCTAAACGCCTTGCTCTTTACGCTAAAGTTTTTTATTGTTTTAAAAAAGAGTAAAAAAATGAAGGAGGATAACTTTAATTAACAGTAAATCATGAAGTTCAGCATATCAAAAATAGAGAACCCTGGTACGGAGTCTTAGGCTCTTATTTCCAATTAAAAAAAAACACAAGTTTTTTTTAACTGAAAATAAGGAGCAAAAAACTTAAAATGAACAGAAATTATTCCGTATAGGACAGGGGCTGTCCCCTCCTCATCGCCTTGCTCTTTACGCTAAAGTTTTTATTATTTTAAAAAATAGGGTTGTGAGAAAGAGTCTAACTTTAGCATAAAGAGCGAGGCGTTGAGGAGGGGACAGCCCCTTTCATATACGGAATAATTTCTGTTCGTTTTAAGTTCTAATGTTGCTCCTTACTTTCAGTTTTAAAAAAAACATGTTTTTCTTATTTAATTTTGAACGTTTTCAAATTAATGGAGGTTTTGATTTTGACTCCCCGTACATGAATAATAATAAAAAAAACGCATATTAATTTTACTTTTATTTGGTTAAATGGCTTTTTCGAAAGTTGTTTAATTTTATTTACGAACGTTCTTGTTAGTAATAAATATACGTAACTTACGAATTAACTTACGTAACGAACTTCTATATCCATATATTTCTAATACGTCTATTAGGGGGTTCGCCTCCTAGTCAATACCTCACTTTTTACGCTAAAGTTCGAATTTTGTTCCAATTCTTTAAAAATGACCCTTAATCACAAAGGCCGTTAATTAGAATTAATAGCTCTTATGAAAGTACTAAAATATATTTGGCTTAAAAAGCGAAGTATTGACTAAGGGGCGAACCTAAATCATATACTTAATAATTTCTGTTCGTTTTAAGTTTTGATGTTGCTCCTTACTTTCAGTTTAAAAATTTTTTTATTTTTTTATTTAATTTCTGATTTTTTTTTTCAAATAATGCTGGGAAATCCAGCGCCCCATTCATAGCAATGTCCTTTCCCTCATGAAAACATCCTCCATGCAAAGATCCTCCCACATAACCCCCGACCCCTCCCTCCACTACAAGAAAAAAATCCCCCATGAAAACGTCTGTGTATTTCCCAACAACCAATACTATATGTAAATATTGGGCAAAGTTCATAGCTTTCAGCCCTCCCCCCTGGGACTTTGGGGACTAAATCATAATAAAAGACATATTTATTATATTTTCAACCATCCTGAACAAAATGCTATCTCAAAATTTTGATCGTGTGACTTTGGGAAAAAAAATTAGCGTGGGAGGGGGCCTAGTTGCCCTCCATTTTTTTGTCCCTTAAAAAGGGCACTAAAACTTTTAATTTCCGTTCGAATGAGCCCTCCTATGATATTCTAGGACCACTGGGTCGATACGATCACCCCAGGGGAAAAAAACAAATAAACACGCATCCGTGATCTTTCTTCTGGCAAAAAATACAAAATTCCCAATTTTTGCAGATAGTAGCTTAAAATCTCTACAGTAGGGTTCTCTGATACGCTAAATCTGATGGTATGATTTTCAGCAAGGTTCTATAGCTATTAGGGGGTATTTCCTCCTTTTTTCGAAAATCAGCCAAATTTTCTCAGGTGCTTAACTTTTGATGGGTATGACTAAACATAATGAATATTATATATTTGAAATCAGTATTAAAATTTGATTCTTTTGATGTATCTATTGGTATCAAAATCCTGTTTTTTAGAGTGTCGGTTATTATTGAGCCGGGTCGCTCCTTACTTACAGTTTGTTACCATGAATTGTTTGAAAATAGAAAATTTTGTAAGTTTTTGACACGATTGGTCCCGGACGTGTGTTTATTGCTTATTTTTTCTTCTTCATCTTTTCCCCTGGGTTGAGAGGGCTTTTCCCAAAGTAAATTGAAAGTCCTAGTGTCCTTTCTTAGTTGCCTAAGGCAATGCTGCCAAAACGAAGTGGTATTTTAGGTTGTTTCATTGCGTGAAACAACCATTTTGGCCCGTAGAGGGTCAAACTGCAGCCAAGTGACATTCATGAGATAGCTAGTCGATTTAGAATTATTAAAAAAATATATTTTCAGTTTATCTCAGAAGCTAAGCGGTTGTGCATTTGTTCCCGACCCTTGGCTCACAAAGAAGTGGTCTTTTTAATTCAAAACAGCCGGTGAAATGTGAAAATTTGTTTGACTTATTTAGACAGTATAGAAATAAGCTAAAACAAGTTCTATAAGCCAAAAAAGCATTCAAAAGGCTATGCCTAATTAATAATATAATTCGTACCTTCTATGCTCATTTCCCTGGAAATGTTCTGTCAAGCATTGAAGATTAAATATTTTCTTTAATGGCCCCCATTTTGTTTGTCTCTTGGTTATTTTAATATTATTTTAAATATGATCTGTTTCTCGGTTATTTCCATTAAAAAAAACGATTTCGAAAAAAAGGTTAAGAAAAGGTTTCAATTCAGCGTTTTTTAACGGCTTATTAGAAACGATTCAACATGCCCATTGAACCGTTATTAAAAATTTATAAAATAATCGTTATACAAAAAGAACAAGATGTTTCAACTGAAAGTAAGCAGCAACATTAAAACTTCAACCGAACAGAAATTATTCCGTATGTAAGGAGGGCTCCCCATTTTCAATACCTTGCTCTTCACCCTAAAGTTTTTAAGTGTTTAAAAAGCTTCTCATATACGGAATAATCTCTGTTCGTTTTAAGTTGTAATGTTGCTTCTTACTTTTAGTTGATAAAACTTGATCTTTTATATTTAATTTATGACCATTTTCCAAATAGTACCAGGAAATCCACCACCCCCTATATGGGAAAATTCCCCTTCGCAGAAAATCTGTTCATGGTAAGTTCCCCCGGCATAAAATCCCCCCCCCAGGAAATATCCCCGGACAATTCCAACCTCACTGATAATTCCTCTCGGAAAATTTCCTGGGACAATTCCGCCTGGAAAGTTCTCCTTATCTTAATTTCATTTTAAAAAATGCTCGTTTTTCATTTAATTTCTGGTCGTGTTTCAAATCATGCCAGAAATTACCTACTCCAATGGAAAATTTTTCAAAGACCCCTCACGCCCCCCCCTCCCCAAGGATAGTTTTCTTCAGAAAACTGTCCCGTAGAGAAATTCTACCGCGGAAAATTCTCCCATGGATGTTTTCTCGCACAAAAATCCCTCAGATAATGCCGACTTTGCGGAAAATTTTCATCTCTAGCATAAAAGCATCTCACCGTATAAAATTGAGTCACCAAAGAGAAAGTAAGACAAATAAAAAGAATTTTGTATAGGAATTCTTCTCTGTGTGAATTTATACTTGAAATTTTACCCCCAAATATCTCACTTCCCATAAAAAATTGTCCCTATGGAAAATCCCCCCCCAATCAAAAAATATATGTATAATTCCAAATAACAAATACTAAACGTAAACAATTGGCAGATTTCATAACTTCGAGCCTTTTCCCAAGGGGCATTGGGGGGGGGGGGTCTTGTCAGACAGAGCTATTGGACTTAACAACCATGCTGAACAAAATGGCTGTCTCAAAATGTTGATCGGATGACTTTGGGCGAAAAGGGACATGGGAGGGGATCTAGTTGCCTTCTAATCTTTTTGGTCACTGTAAAAAGGCACTGGAACTTTTAATTTCTGTTTGAATGAGCCCTCTCCCGATCTTCCAGGACTATTGGTTTGGTACGACTACCCTTGGGAAAAACAAAAAACAAATAAACAAGCATCCGTGGTCTTTGTTCTGGCAATAAGTTCAAAATTCCACATTTCTGCAGATGGGAACTTGAAAAATAGACAGTAAGTTGAAACATCTCTGATAAGCTGAATCTGATGTCACAAATTTTATTACAATTTGTAGATATTTTAGGGGTGTCTCCCCTTTTTTTGAAAATTGGGCGAATTTTCTCTGGCTCGTAGCTTTTGATGGGTAACAGCAATATTAATGCATTTTATGTATTTAAAATCAGCAAAAAAGCCAATTCTTTTGGTCTATTAGAGATTCGGTTGCTTTTGGGCAACCTATAGTTCCTTACTTAGCCTATTGTTTGTTACCACGAAATACTTGATGACGTATAAGTCTGCAGCAAAAATGGATGGAATATAAGGGATAACGCAAAAACATACATGCTAACAAGCAAAGTACATGGAAATTATAGTCTACGGTTCATATTGACAATTACTTTTAAGCGTCATTTGACCAAGGGGATTTATTTGAGGCTTCATAGTCATATTATTAGTGTAAAGTCGTGTGTTAGCTATTGGGAAAGAGGGTCAGCCGATATTTTTGTAATTAGGGAAGAGGGCTCCCGAAACCTTGAAAAATGAAGTTTTAGTACAAAATAGTAAAATTTCAATTTTTTTCCATGAAGTTACAAAGGATTTTGTTTTCATAAAAAAGGAAATCTACCGTTATTATAGACCATTTATCCTATAAGACTCATAGTAGCAGATTATGGGATTGTTGTTCGCATGCTATTGGGGAGGGGGGAGGCCATAGGATCCTTTCATAGGGAAGGAGGGTACCTAAAGCCTCGAAAATTGCTTATAGTCCCCATTTTCAAAAGTTTCCATGAGAGTCCCTTCAGAGGGTTTGGATGAACGGTCAGATTAATATAGATTGAGTTGAATATTAACCTCTGTCCTCTCGTAAAATTAAGTGAGAGAAACAAGTTTTTTTTAAACTGAAAGTAAGGAGTGACATAAAAACTTAGAACGAACAGGAATTATTCCGTGTATAATAGGGGCTGTCTCCTTATCAACGCCCCGCCCTTTACGCTAAAGTTTTTTATTGTTTTAAAAAGTAGAGTTAAGAGAAAAAGTCAAACTTTAGCGTAAGGAGCGGGGCGTTATGGATGGGACAGCCCCTTTCATAGACGGAATAATTTCTGTTTGTTTTAAGTTTTAATGTCGCTTCTTACTTTCAATTAAAAAAACTTGCTTTTTGTTGTTTAATTTCTGAACGTTTTTGAATTAATGCAGGTTTTGAATCCGGCTCACCGTACATGAATGATTAAAACGAAATTTACCTATTAGTTTTACTTTTTTAACTAATAATAACCTTATAATACCTAAGTTTGATTTTTTTTTTTTTTTCATTTATTTAGGAATGAATCCTGAATCACAAAGGAGGTTTAATTAAAGTAATAACCTCTTTTAAAAGTTAAAAAAAACTTTAGCGTAAGAGGGAGGTATTGAGTAGAGGCACCCCCCCCCTTATGCACGTAATATTTTCTGTTCATTTTAAGTTTTAATGTTGCTTCTTACTTTCATTTGAAAAAAAAAATTATTCAATTTCAGACTGTTTTTTTTTTAAATAATGCTGGAAAATCAAGTGTCTTCTTCATGGAAATTCTCTTCCCCATGAAAAATTCCTCCGTGGAAAGATCCTCCCACGTAATCTTCTCCCTCCAACCCCTCCCCTCACCAGAACTAAATCCGCCCTGAAAACGTCAGTATACTTCCCAATAACCAATACTATATGAAAACAATGGGCGAAGTTCATAACTTGCAGCCCTTCCCCTGGCGTTTGTGGGGGATTAAGTCGTCCTTAAAGACATAGTTACTAAATTTTTCGACTATGCTGAACACAATGGCTATCTCGAAATTTTGATCCAATGACTTTGAGAAAAAATGAACGTGGGAGGGGGCCTGGTTGCCCTCCAATTTTGTGGTCACTTAGAAAAGGCACTAGAGTTTTTAATTTTTGTTCGAATGAGTCATCTCGTGACATACCTAGTACCCATGAAAAAACAACAACAAAAAAACAAATTAACGCGCATCTGTGATCTTTGTTCTGGCAAAAAATACAAAGTTCCACCTTTTTGTAGATAAGAGCTTGAAACCTCTGCAGGAGGGTTATCAGATACGCTGAATCTGATGGTGTAATTTTCAATAAGATTCTATGACTTTAAGGGGGTGTTTCTCCATTTTTTCGAAAATAAGGTGAATTTTCTCAGGCTCGTGACTTTTGATGGGTTAAATTAAACTTGATAAAACTTATATATTTAAAATAAGCATAAAATAACAATTCTTTTGATGTATATATTGGTATCAAAATTTTGTTTTTTAGAGTTTCGGTTACTTTTGAGCGTGTCGCTCCTTATTTACAGTTCGTCATCACGAACTGTTCAATTTGACTATATATGAATGAATATGGGATGAAGCATGCAGTATGGCTGAGGATGGAATAAAAACCTTCTCTTTTAAGCATCCAGCATGGCCGCTGATGCAACGAAAACCTTGTCTTTTAAGCATGCAATATGGCTGCTGATGGAATAAAAACCTTTTCTCTTAAGCATCCAGCATGGCTGCTGATGGAACAAAAACCATGTCTTTTAAGCATGCAACATGGCTGCTGATGGAATAAAAACCTTGTCTTTTAAGCATCCAGCATGGCTGCTGATGGAACGAAAACCTTGTCTTTTAAGCATGCAGTATGGCTGCTGATGGAATGAAAACCTTCTCTTTTAAGCATGCAATACGGCTGCTGATGGACTGAAAACCTTCTCTTTTAAACATGCAATATGACTGCTGATAGAATGAAAACCTTCTCTTTTTGCAAAAACGATAGTTTATTTAGGGCAATTTTACTTTATGTTGAAATAGCAAACAAATTTATTTATTTCTTTATGCAAAACTAAGCATCGTTGTGCTAAACTTACCCTTTGGTAAAAAGAATGCTGTTTATCTGAAATTAGAAACGGACATAAATTAAACTAAAAAAAGTTTTTTTTTTCAAATAGAAACTAAGACCCACATGGAAAATTAAAACCCATTAAATGATATTGTATTTGAGAGGGCTCCCCTCCCCTTACAAACTCCCGCTCTTTGCACTAAACTTTGACTTATTTCTCCAATACTTCTAGAATGAAGGCTCCATATGGAATCCGATACCAATGGGAATCCGATAAACGGTTATTTTTACAATACCTTAAGAATGATACCTCAATCAATATGCATTACTTTCACAGTAAATATTCTTAGTTCAAAAGTTATAAACGACAATTAGTAAACAAAAAACACTTGCAGATATAAACTGGCAATATTTGTTGCATTCAAGCGTTTAGTAAAAGACTAGTAAACCTTAGCCTACAGGGGAGGGGAGGGGGAGATGTAAAGAAGGTTAGTTACATAACAGTGAAGTTAGTTGTGCGTCAATGGCCTTGAAGCGCGCTGTGCGAGCCTGCAATTAAAAAATTAGCAGAGAAAATCTAGCCACTAAAAATTTACTAGTTTTTGTTTTCGTTCCAGATGGTATTAAAAATAATATAATAGCTCAATAATACTCTGAATCTCATTTTGTTACAGGAAATCAAATCTTTTTATATGTATACGCTAATAGAAAGAAAAAATAAGGAGCAACAAACCTTTAAAAAATGGATTTTTACGCCACAACTTTTAGCAAAGTGTGTACATTAGCATGTCCGAAAACTTTCCAAACTCCCACTATGACGGTAGACTCCGAAGCCTCTGAAAGTTGGAAAAGTGTGATTGGTGAAATTTTACATTTTTATAATTTGGGATTACTTCAGAAGTATGCGACTTTGACCATGATTTCTAAAATGCACTATCCTAGTCTAAATACCTCCTATGACGAATAGAAGGAAGTAAATTAGATTTTTTTTTATATTGATCTTATTTCCTTTAGAGAAATATTTCGTGGTAAATCGAGTATTTACTTTTCAAAAATGATTCTAGCATTATACTCCTTTTGCATTAAGACTTATCATTCCTTCTGATGTTTGCCGTGGGGCTGTAAACATTTTTCCTTGGTCCAAGAAGATTTTGGCCACCCTCATCCACTCACGCAAGGTAAAATAAAAATTTGCTCAAAATAATCTTGTCAATCAAATTTGGCCAGCTTTGATCTGAATTTATGTCTCTTAGAGTGGTCACTAGCC
Organism: Artemia sp. Qi Xiang Cuo; assembly: GCF_049724085.1. Lineage (NCBI taxonomy): Eukaryota > Metazoa > Arthropoda > Branchiopoda > Anostraca > Artemiidae > Artemia > Artemia sp. Qi Xiang Cuo. Next base: position 24,376,051 of record NC_142794.1, on the reverse strand, counting down.
ATTGGTCATTCACAGTGGTCATTCTATAGCGATGCAGAAGTCTGTGGCGAGTTCAAGGTATGACTGGTCAACAATGTAAACAATGCAATTTAAATAAAGAGGTTCGTCTTGTGACGTGAAAAGTACTGGATTCAAATGAACTACGGGTTGCTGAAGAAAACAATTTCTTCCTGAAAATGTAGTTCACGCCCAAAACTTAGCCAGATCACGATAAAATAAGCCAAGTTTTAAGCCAGCGGTTAATTGTAAAAATTTTCCCGCCAGTCGCCATCAAAATAAGCCACTTTTACGGAAAATAAGCCAATATGGTAACACTGGTCATGACCGAAGAATATTGGTAACTTGTAAGAGCGTTAATTGGTGACAGTGTCGAAAAAAATCTCAACGCCAACTTTCTTTGTCATGGATGAAGAATGATTGGTTAACAAAAATTACACTTTTTGGAAATACCTCGTAGGCCAAATAAAAAAGTAGGATATTCTCAAATGTGTTGGTAAGAGTTCATAAGAATGGATTAGAAAAGGGAGCTTCGTGGAAGGAGGAAAAGAAGGAAGTTCTAGGAATATTGTGGGGAAGGAACTGCGTGCGAGGGTCTTTTGGCTCAGGTGGTTTAGTACTGCAATAAGTTCTAAATATTACAATAAACAACCGTAATAAATCCTATATTAGAAACATCTTTAAACCTTCTGATAGTTCAAGCACAGAAGAAGTGGCTTAAATTTAGAAAGTCTTAGGAGGTGGGATTTCAAAATTCCCGCTACTTCACACCAAAAATTAAGAGAAATTCCAATAAAAGGTGATACAACCTTGCATTTGCACTTTTGAAAGTGCAACAAGGAATGTTGTACTTAACAAGGAAACTTATCTAAACCCATCTTAAGAAAGAAACCTAACATTACGCGATAAGGCAACAGAACTGGTTTAATTTATCATCAAAAATAATCATTTCCGTTTTGTTCAGCACCTTAAACACTCCTTGCGGAGTGGAAGAGTTAAATATTGTGTTCCAGGCTACTGCTCTTACTCCTCAGTGATTTACACGCCTGAAGGCAAATGAAGGCGAAGAAGGCAAACTTTTATTACTTCACTATTGCTCAGCTCTGAAAGGTTCTCTGTGATAATTCCCACCTTCTTCGGCGAAGAAAGCAGTAAAAAATTTATAGACCGTAAAGTCATAAATAACCTTCTAACGATGTAAAGAATATATATAATGCTCAGTTCAGAAGCGTAGGATTTTGACAAACCCTTTATAGATTTTGTCACTGTTTTAACTTGGATTTTTTTTTTTTTTCAAGATATCGTATAAGGTTCTTACGATTTTTATGGTTTTTTAGGGTGCCTATGGAAAACCACAAAAATAATTTAGTCTGTCCCGCTAAAGGAAAATGTATAGGATTTCATGAAAAATTCTCATTTTGAGAATCCCACTCAAATTTTTAAAAGACTTGTTGAAATCCAATGTATCTGAACTTAGGACAAGGATATTCTGGGACTACAAGACTGCTAGTGTGTTCCCCTCCCCTAGACGCAAATGAAAACGAATGCACTTAAGTATGCCTGCAAGATTTTGCATTTCCCGCTAGATGACACTTTTAGCTGCGGATTGACTGTAAAAGTGATGAGGCCTGAGTTTTCAACTTCTCTATTACAATTTAAAGTTCATTTATAGTTGCGGAATTTTGTTTCTTTTTCTCTTTTTATTCTTGAATAGGGCTGCTAAATATATGTAAATAGACTCCGGCACCATGCCGATAAGGGAAGACCGGTGGCGGCAGGGCCAAAAATAGCAGTATGGCGCGTCGCCGATGATTTCTCTGTGCCGCCACCAGTGAGATGTCGGCGTTGCGCCGCCGGCGTGATCAATGTTGACCGCAAACATTATTGTTTTCATCAGTTTTTCTCAAACCCCAGCTTGAATTCAAAACAGATTCGGGCCTATTTATGATTTATTTTAGAAACGAAATGGGTGTGGCTTTTCAGAACCCTTGCATAATAGTTGAAGTATCTATTAGCTATGTATTCTTAACATAAATAATTATCAGAATTAGTAGGGTTTTTTTTTCATCGAGCATTACTGCATACAAAACTTCAAATACCGTATCACAAAATTCGTCAATTATCTGGAGCACATTTTGGAGCAGGGAAACGAATTTCTCTCAGTTTATGGTTATACAAACACTGAACCATTACAACAACAAAAAAAACGATAAAAGCTGAAGCTTTTACAATTTGCAGACACTGTTTTTTTAATAGGCAGCTTTAGAATTAGGGTCAGTAAAATTAATTTTATTGAAATGTTTAGCGGATTCCTTTTTTTATTTGGAAAACTGTTATTGAACGTCTGAAAACTGGATTCAAATCTACTGCCTGTAACATGTAAACTTAAATATTACTAATAAAAAAAAATTAGACTGTAAATTGTAAATATATTTATTAGGAAATTTCTTGAAACGCCCCCTTCTTGAAACCAAATACATTATACATTCTGAATTATTTTACAGTTTCAAGTATTTCTTACGTTTTCCGTCAACCCCCTCCCAAAGCTTTACCCCATCTAGTAATGGATAATGGGAGGGGGGAGTACATTGGCTTGGTTGAATTTTAATTTTGTGGTTTTTGCTTTTTTATATGAATATGTCGAGAAAAATAAATAAGCAGTCCCTCCCTAATTTTTGAAAGTTTGGATCCACAATCCCCCAACGAAATAGATTTTTAAGCACAAAGGTGAGTACATTCTTAACGACTATCCAATAAAACATCTAGAATTTCTTATATATGTCCTTTTTAGGACCGGGGTACGTTATACATCTCGGCAGAGAAAATAAATTCTGTCAAGTATTGGAAAAAAGTTCATCAAGTTTCTTTTCACTATGTTTTCTGCTTCATTTCTTAAAATAATACGACAGAAATTAATGAAAGAAGGAAAGAGATATTACTGATTTATATCTTTTCACCAAAAAGGGGGAAAGAGTGATGGAACAATAATAAAATGGATTCTATCTTTTTGAAGTAAATCCTGTATTGTTAAATTGATGGTATGCTGAGAGGTGAGATCTCCGGTTTTATTGACAGCTCAAATATACGATTCAAAAGGGATAACAAGAAACTTCAAAGAAATGTAGTTGGGATGAGTAATATTAACTATATAATTGTTTATGTAATAGAAACATAGAATTATTATATAAACAAGATATAATATGAATATAAACATATAAAGACACATAATGTAAATATAGACATGAATGTAGACAACAAAAAATATAGGCTATAATTAGACATAATATAAAAATACGCTTAGACATAATAAAATTGCTTATATAGTATAACCGCATAATAGGCTTATATAAAAATGAATACTATATAAGCTATAAAATATAAGGATGTTTAGCAATAGAAACTATATAAAGTAACTAATACTTATTAAATATATCTGATTTATAAGTTCAAGCCTTTTCACTAACAAAACCAGATCCTTGAAACAAGGCCTGTGGTCTGAACAAGATCCAGATCCTTGAATTATCAATGGAATAAAATAAGTTTATAAAACTGGTTTCTGAAACTTAACCATTGAATTACCAACTGTTGAACACCAAAATTTGCAATCCCACATTCCAAACCATAGCACTACAGCACCACATTGCAGCATCCAGTTTGTGAACACACCCTCACGATTGTCAGCGGATGTTAAGAATATTTACATTCGGTGACAACTTAAAAGATATTTGAATTTGCCATGTACACAGGAGAGGACCTACAATCCATGTGCTAACAAGATATAATTACTATTAGCAAGAGGCCTGCCACCAATCTAAATAAAAGCTGCCTTCCTTAGAAATTAATGACAGTAAATAGAAAATGTTTACTCTGTAAATCTCAGTTTTTTAAAATCGAATTTTATTTTATAATAATAATAATAGTTTATTTCTGACCCACTAACACGGTAATAAAATGGAGTAACAAAAACAAAAGAAAACACACAGTAAAAAAAAACAGCAATGCAAATCAAAATTATTGCACGAGATGATGAAAAATACATAACCGAGGGCAAACCTCTTCTTGTAGCTTGGTATCTAACTTATTGTAATTCAACTGAATCAACTGAACTTTCAACTGAAAATAAGGAGTAACATTAAAACTTAAAACGAAAAAAAGTTGAGGGCGGTATATAAAAGTATATGAGGGGGGTTGCCCTCTCCTCAATACCTCGCTCTTTGCGCTAAAGTTTGACTTCTTGTTCCAATTATTTAGGAATGAACAATGATTTAATTAGAATAATAAGCTTTTTTAAAAGTTCTAAAAACCTTTAGTGTAAAGAGTGAGGCATTGAGCGGGGGGGGGGACCCCCTCATATACGTGTTTATTTCTGTTCTTTTTATGTTTTAAGATTGTTCCTTATTTTTAGTTGAAAAACTTGTTTATTATTTAATTTCTGATCATTTTTTAAATATTTCCGGGAAATCAAGCTCCCCCTCCTTAGAAAATTCCTTTCCCCTACAAAACATTTCTTATGAAAAGATCATCCCATGTAATCCCCTCCGAAAAATTTCCGTATGCTTCCAAATAGCCAACACTAAATGTAAACAATTGACAAAGCTGATAGCTTAGAACCCTTCCCCCGAGAGCTGTAGGGAATCCATTAATTCTCAAAAACATAGTTATTAGGTCTTTCGACTATCTTGAACAAAATGCCCATTTTGAAATTTTGTTTGGAAGACTTTGGGAAAAAAGAGGCGTGGGAGGGAGGCTAGCTAGCCTTCAATATTTTTAGTCGCTTATAAAGGGTACCAGAAATTTTGATTTCCAATCAAATGAGCCCTCTCCCAATCTTCTAGGATCACTAGCTCAATACGATCATCCCCAGGGGAAAAAAAGAACAAATAAACACACATCCGTGATCTTGCTTAACAAAAAATACAAAATTCTCCATTTTTTGATATAGGAGCTTGGTAGAGTTTTCAGATTTGCTAAACCTGATGGCATGATTTTCATCGAGGTTGCTTGATATTTTGGGGCTGTTTCCCCTCATTTTCAGGCTTGTAACTTTTGATGAGTGACATTAAACATGAAGAATTTTATATAATCTGAATAAGCATCAAAATTCGATTCTTTTGATGTATCCATTGTTATCAAGACTCTGTTTTTCAATATTTCGGTTACTATTTAGCCGCACCACTTCTTACTCTTTACATCGTTCGTTACCACGAACTGTTTGATGTGAAAATGTCATAGTCCAGGAAGTGTGTGAAAAAAGGGCCTAACCCGGAACAAATTGAAATAGAAATGATTCTTTGACCACCCGACTCAGAAAAATGTGCTGATTCCAAATAAGCAAAGTTTGCTGATCTACCTGTTTCACAAATACGTTTTTTTGGGGTTGAGGTAAATAACGAGGAGGAGAAAAATGTCTTTTGCAGAAATGCGTAGAACCACAAAAAACAATATGCATTCAGGGGTAATAAAGTACGCTGAATCTGAAAGTGATCTCTAACTGCAAGGATAAACAACGGTTATCAGCATTTAAAGGGGAAGTATTCGGGAGGAGGGTGAATTTTCTCATCTAGTGTTAAACCACGCTGAATCTGAAACAAACAGGTCTTAAAATGTAGAATGACAACTACCACCCATTTTGAGGGTTTAATTAACAATTAAAGCATTCTCAACTTTTTCAGTTATATATTATACAAATGTGATAAAAAAAACGAAACATCAATATTCATAGATCTTCGTTATCTTCGAGATCATCAACTCCGAGAAACTCAGTTGTAACACAGTTCGCACAACTTGTTCCCTTGCAAGCTCCACAGGCCCAGGTGCATTTCATGCCATTTCTTTTGCAAGTGCATCGCATATTTAAGCAGTCAGTTTTGCAGTTACAGCAAAAAACTGCAAGGAGAGAGTTGGGGGCAGCGGGGAGTTCACCAAAAATAGGGCAATATAATCCATTCTGAATTACCCAACCGAACTGGCCAGGGTCAAGATTACATCCCAGGGTTTTCCACGATTCAACTTGCAAATAAACTCGAAATGAGTGGAAGCTGCAAGCATCACTGGTGGGAGGGAGAACTTTAGACTAAACATAAAAAGAAGATGCTGTAACTTTCTCGATGAGTCTGCTATAACGTATCTGATCGTGGGTTAAATTCAGCCTCGGAACATAAATAAAAGCATCATTTCTATTTTCTCAGCTGCTAAAATGTTGTGCTAGGTGGATCGTGGATCTACAAGAATTTTAGTAGACTCGTAAAACTCGTTGTTTTTTTATCAGAAGCTGTAGTCCCACTGACTTCCCAATGCCATAGACCGAAAAGTTGAATTGCACCCAAGGAAGGCGTGGACATACAGGATTGTGCTGCATATACGAGATCCAAGTTTGAGTTTCGTAGGATTTATATCCCAAATTCTATTCTTTGAGATTTCAGCTCGAGGTTCAGAGTAAAAGTAGATCGCTTGGTTATCTGTCTGTGCGTGATAACAGAGGAGTATAAGCAGATCTGTGTCGTCTCCAACCAGGACAGTAGGCATAAGAGAAGCAGATCGAACTGCGGTTAGAACAATGAGAAGATCAGCGGCCCCTTCTTTGGTCACACAGCTTTGGTCAGGTACTCACTGGTCATGGCTATGATTGCTTGCTTATTCTTGAAGTTGCTTAGGAACACTTCTTTCTTTGTAGAACAGAGCATATTCCTGCTAAAATTGATCTGCGGGCACGATCGTTTTCCTTTCCGTCTCAAATGGGTGATGTCTTTGATTGAAGGTGCTTGGTCGTATCCGTCGAAAACCACCGACGTCCATTGCGCCCCGTATTTCCGTGCAACGTACTTCTGGCAGATACTATCATAAGTTGAGTTTTTTTCCCAAGGAATTCGCTGAAGCAGTGCTCCACCATCAAGAACAATATGCTTGTCACTGAAATCTTTGACGAGGTCTTCAGTTTTCAGCTGCTGCTCTGCAACTAGATGCCACATCGCATCGGCGAGGGCAGGCTTATCGGCTGTTCGTGGAAGTCCGTTTGCTTCAAAAAGTGACGGAGGCGGTGAACTTAATTCATACTTAAAGTATGACTCCAAATCATCTTCGCTATTTCCAGCAACTGTCACCAGCCGCTGAAAAATGAATGTTGGATCAACGGCAACTGACTGTAGATCAATAACTGGTGCAGCTTTATTAGAAAGCGTTACGGCCACAGACTTTTTCTTGAATGTGTACGTGTTGACGTTTTCCCCTGTCTTGCTACCCATGATTTTTTGTCCGACTGATCTAGCTGTGTCAACGTTGAATTTTTCATTAGCCGTAACTCTAGAGGTAATGTTTCACAAACTCGGGTCTTCTGCATGAGGGGTATTCTCAGCAAGAAAGCAAAGGAGCTTGCTAGTGTCATGGTTGTCGCGTTCAATCCTCGACTCTCTAACTTCCTTGTGCTGTTTGCCCGTCTCGTATTGGACCTTAGCAAAAGTTTGTATCGACGAATTGATTGTACTACAAGTTGGTGCTGAGAGTAACCAAGTCAGCCTCTGCAACTCACTCTTGCCGCTTCCCCTTGTAAGACCACCGTTAGTTTTCAACGAGCATATGAGGACGGCTCCCGTTCTGAAAATTGTCAAACACGTCGGGATTGGTAGTTTCCAGCTGTTTCATTTTTTTTAGGAACACCCTGGCAGACTTCGCATATAGGAAGTGGTTGGAAGCTGCGAAATACGGCAACATAGCTTCAACTGCCTGAAGGTGAAGATCCCAGTTCCCCGCACGCTCTGCTTGGATGAACTTCTTCAGTATGTCTTTCATTTCCATATATTGTATCCACAGTTTCGCCGTACGCGACTTTTCCGAAAGTGACTGTTTAAGAGAAGAAAATTTCTTGGCGACTTCTGCCAGGGACAGATTTTTCTCTATACTTCGCATGTCTGTGTGACCTTCCAATGCCCCAAAATAAACAGTGAAGAAATCCATTAACTCGTCGGAGGCACTAAATATTTTTTCCGAGTCTGCTGAATCAGCGCCATCCTCAGTGCCGTAAAGTTCAGTGAAGAGAAGTGTGTTCAGTGCCCAGTCAGTGAGTATGTGTCCTCGTATAGCTCTGGAATAAGCTTTCCCAGAAATGATTTGTAGAATAGTATTTGGAGCATATATCATTTCCAACGTCTCTTGAAGTCCAGAGCCTTACATAATCTGTCTAGCAGCCACAATGTAACTCATGAGTGTCTGGAAGCCACCCAGCCACAGGACAATTTTTTTTATAGGACTTGCATCCGTCTCGGCAGCAATAATGGTAAGAGCTTTCCAGTAAAGTGGCTGATCAATGGTCAGTACTGGAGTCCCACCGTATCTGGAACACTGTTCGCAAATGAAGCTGAGTGTGGAGTAGATACAAATGGGATCACTTGGGCTTATATCTGGACATACAGGATTGGCCTGCATATACGAGATCCAAGTTTGAGTTTCGTTGCATTTATATCCCAAATTCTATTCTTTGAGATTTCAGCTCGAGGTTCACAGTAAAAATATATCGCTTGGCTATCTGTCTGTGCGTGATAACAGAGGAGTATAAGCAGATCTGTGTCGTCTCCAACAAGGACAGTAGGCATAAGAGAAGCAGATCAAACTGCGGTTAGAACAATGAGAAGATCAGCGTCCCCTTCTGCTTGGTATACCTGACACCCAGCTTTGGTCAGGTACTCAATGGTCATGGCTATGATTGCTTGCTTATTCTTGAAGTTGCTTAGGAACACTTCTTTCTTTGTAGAACAGACCATATTCCTGCTAAAATTGATCTGCGTCACGATCGTTTCCCTTTCCGTCTCAAATGTGTGATGTCTTTGATTGATTGTGCTTGGTCGTATCCGTCGAAAACCACCGACGTGTATTGCGCTCCGTATTTCCGTGCAACGTAGTCAACGTACTTCTGGCAGATACTATCATACGTTGAGTTTTTTTCCCAAGGAATTCGCTGAAGCAGTGCCCCACCATCGAGAACTATATACTTGTCACTGAAATCTTTGACGAAGTCTTCAGTTTTCGGCTGCTGCTCTGCAACTAGACGCCACATCGCATCGGCGAGGGCAGGCTTATCGTTTGTTCATGGAAGCCCGTTTGCTTCAAAAAGTGACGGAGGCGGTGAACACAATTCATACTTAAAGTATGACTCCAAATCATCTTCGCTATTTCCAGCAACTGTCACCAGCCGCTGAAACATGAATACTGGATCAACGGCAACTGACTGTCCGTCAATAACTGGTGCAGCTTTATTAGCAAGCGTTACGGCCACAGACTTTTTTTTGAATGTGTACGTGTTGATGTTTTCCCTTGTCATGCTATCCATGATTTCTTGTCTGACGGATCTAGCTGTGTCGACGTTGACTTTTTCCTCAGCCGTAACTCCAGAGCTAATGTTTCGCAAGCTCGGGTCTTCTGCGAAAGGGGTATTCTCAGCAAGAAAGCAAAGGAGCTTTCTAGTGTCTTGGTTGTCGCGTTCAATCCTCGACTCTCTAACTTCTTTGTGCTGTTCGCTCGTCTCGTATTAGACCTTAGCAAAAGTTTGCATCGACGAATTAGTTGCACTACAAGTTGGTGCTGAGAGTAACCAAGTCAGCCTCTGCAACTCACTCATGCCGCTTCCCCTTGTAAGACCACCGTTAGTTTTCAACGAGCGTATGAGGACTTGCTCAATGACAAGATCTGACGGCAGGCCCGCCCAAAATTTTTCGGATCTGCGGATAACATTGCTCCCGTTCTGAAAATTGTCAAACACGTCGGGATTGGTAGTTTCCAGCTGTTTCATATTCTGCAGGTACACCCTGGCAGACTTCTCATATAGGAAGTGGTTAGACGCTGTGAAATACGGCAACATAGCTTCAACTGCTTGAAGGTGAATATCCCAGTTCCCCGTACGCTCTGCTTTGATGAACTTCTTCAGTATGTCTATCATTTCCCTATATTGTATCCACAGTTTCGTCGTATGTGACTTTTCCGAAACTGACTGTTTAAGAGAAGAAAATTTCTTGGCGACTTCTGCCAGGGACAGGTTTTTCTCTATACTTCGCATGTCTGTGTAACCTTCCAATGCACCAAGATAAACAGTGAAGAACTCCATTAGCTCGTCGGAGGCTGTGAATATTTTTTCCGAGTCTGCTGAATCAGCGTCATTTTCAGTGCCGTAAAGTTCAGTGAAGAGAAGTGTGTTCAGTGCCCAGTCAGTGAGTATGTGTCCTCGTATAGCTCTGGATTAAGCTTTCCCAGAAATGATTTGTAGAACCGTATTTGACGCATATATTATTTCCTACGTGTCTTGAAGTCCAGAGTCTTCCATAATCTGTCCAACAGCCCAAAGGTAACTCATGAGTGTATGGAAGCCACCCAGCCGCAGGACGATTTTTTTATAGGACTTGCATCCGTCTCGGCAGCAATAATGGTAAGAGCTTTCTAGTAAGGTGGCTGATCGAAGGTCAGTACTGGAGTCGCACCGTATCTGGAACACTGTTCGCAAACGAAGCTGAGTTTTGAGTAGATACAAATGCGATGACTTGGGCTCATATCTATCATGGGTATGAAGAGAATGGAGGATTTCCCTGTGTAAGAGCCTGACTGCGTATCAACATACAGCTCGCTCATAGCTCCCTGCCAGCTAGGCAAGGGTGCAGGAAAAAGTCTTGACATCTTCCATAGAAAGTCACAATATTTTGAGGGATCCAGAATCGAAGCTCGTAGTAGTAGATCGTACAGAAGGTTCGGTTGTCCTAGTGTCTGTCTGAGATACTTATTAGGAATTCGGTTCGTTTCAGTTATCTGCCTTGTCGCAACAAACTTTCTCCTTTTAAGCACTGTCGAAGACCTCAACAGTGACGTCAGAGAAACGATAATACTCATGCCGTGAAAAGTGTCGTTACTATCAAGTGTTTGGACGTTCTGGTCGACGTTATCAGCTATGTGCTGCATGCAAAAAGTTCCTTCCAGTCCTTCTATGTTTATGCTGTTAGAAACCGCAGCGTTACGCTCGAAGAGCTTCGTTTCGTAATATGATGAGCTGAAACCCATAGCACTGAGCATGTCAATTAGAAAGGGGCTGCTAAACTGATGATGCAACTGGACAGCTAATCCAATCTGAAGAGGTGGTCTGATGGCCTTTGGCCGACATGCTTGTAACATGCACTGACCTATTGACGCAACCTTCCTGTCTGTTTTGTCTCCTACGAACAGAGTGTTGAGAAAAAGCCGCAAAGATGAGGGTAGGTATTCGAGGTTGTCTGTTATCTCCCCGAGGTTTTCAGAATTGGGATACACATCCATTTGTTGTTTAATACCTTTGGCATCACTTTTGATTATAGCTACTGCAGCTTGGACGATAGCTTTCTTCTCCAGTTCTACGTCGACATTTTTTGGCTTTAAGTAATGCTCGTGGAGAATGGCATGAGCTGTGGCTCTTAGCGTAATGACGTTCTGTCTGCCGTTTATCTCTGCAAATACTACGCTTTCACCAAATCTCTCGCATCTTCTTTTTCATGTATCTTCCACTATATCCTGAATCCTATGAGTCACCGATGAGCTCGCTCATCATACTAACAAGATCATTCATTGTTACTTGCTCTTCATCGTTAGGCTAGAAAAACTCGACATCTTTCTCGAACGCCTCGTTCTGACTCAAGTTCTGTGGTCGACAAGATTTTTGTTTTCCAGACTGTGAAGGAATTCCACTATACTTGTTGGGGATATTACGTTCCATTTGAAAGTTTGAGTAGCAGGATTTGTGATAAACTACATCAGCAGCGTGTAGATCGGCAGTGGCAGCAAGAATTCTAGTCATCACTGCTCCTGACCATTCATCATTTCTCTTTCCACAAACCTCTTTTAGTGTATTTTCAAATTCTCTCGTTCTAACCTTGAAACTGTCTTCCTTCTTCTTCGTTCTGTCAAAGGTAACTGGCGTAGAGAAAAAGAGACAATCGGATTTGAAGTTGAAGTTTCCAGATAAATGGGAAGATTCTCACCTCTGACTTTGTTTCACCTGCGACAACGATGACAAGTACTGTTCAATAGATCTCTTGTTAGTGAAGCTAGACCTGCATGACTTATGGACAGGATCCCCAATAACTGTCGTGCAATCTTCACGCTTCTGTGATTGATTGGCTTCATTCACCGAAACTGCCCTTTTCTCTCCCAAAACGACCTATCCTGACTCTTTCACTATTTCTTCTTTGCTGCAATTCATATCAACAATTTAAAGTTTAAGAGTAGTTATCCATACATTCATCGTTCAACCTAAAAAGATATAGCTAAATTTAAACTGGTTTAATGTTTCAAAGATTGAGAGAGATATAGATATATATTTTGTGAGTGAGAGAGATTGAGTGAGTGATTGTGTGTGATACATTCAGAGAGAGAGATATATAAAGGGACTAAGAGAAAGTGAAAGAGTGATAGAGAAAGAGAGACAGAGACTAAGATACAGAGAGAGAGAGAGAGAGAGAGAGAGAGAGAGAGGACGTGTTTGATCAGCAGGGTCAGCCAAACTAAAACGCCAGAAGCCATAGGAAACGAAAATAAACCAGAACAACAATTCCAAGATTACTGCGGCTTTATAAACTGACTATCATCAAGCATTTTCACAAGTGCCATTTTACCAACTTCGACGAACGGGAATTAAAGGTCACCGCCGGGCAAGGGCCTTGCCCACTGGGACTGCAAGGTCTCTAAAATAGAATCCATCACAGCGGGCATCCACAGGGCTTTATCATATTTTTTTCTATACCAAAATGTTTTATTACAAATCAGCAAAAACTCTTGCAGTTTTTACTCTGGTAAAAAGATAAGGCAAAACACGATGGAACAGGTTTTATCACTGTAACGATAGATTTAGAATCACCCGAAGGATTTTTACATTCTGGGATTGTTAGGTCCCGTCAGTCGCAAAAGGGTTATGAAACTGATCGAATATTTAGATGAAAGTTCTAATTTTACATTCAAATAAAGGTGATTTTCACAATCACGATGATCTAGTACCCTATTTTAGACATCAATTTCGTTGTTTTACGCCTTTATATGAAAAAAAATTAATTTTACATCCTCAAAATCAACATCAACCTCAAAAACATAATTTTTAGTAGTTTGCTATATATTCATCGTTCCACCTAAAAAGATAAATGAAAGTTTTAATTTTAAGTTCAAATAAAGGTGATTTTCCTACTCACCGTGATCTAGTACCCTATTCTAGACATCAATTCTGTTGTTGTACGCCTTTATATGGAAACACGAATTTTATCTCCTCAAAATCAACCTCAACCTAAAAAAAAACATATTTTTGAAGCAGCTAGATGAGCAAACTTTGCATATTTGGAATCAGCGCATTTTTCTGAGCTGGGTAGCGAAAGAATCATTTCTATTGCAATTTGTTCCCGGTCAAACCGTTCCTCTCCTGGACTATCAGTCGCACTAAGCATTTGAATAAACTTTTGGTTTCTATACCAACGAGGCAGATGCACGGGCTGTTTACATAAATGGAAATACAATACCCTAATGTGCTGCATATCACTTGCATTATAAACTGGTCGTAACACCATACAGAAACAGAATGGAATGGCCACAATATGTTGAGTAAAGTCTAGTCAATTTACTGAACATTATACATTTTATCAGCTTTGAATAACCTTAAAAAAGGAATTTCTTTTCGAATTGAAGTAAAGAGCAAGATTTAAGCTTAAAATAAACAGAAATTATCCTTTGGTACCAACTGTGTGACAGATCATATAATTTTTTCGGTTCAACTTTTTTCTGCCCGGGGCCAAATCTTGATTAAAGCTTCCCCCCTCGCCTGTCTCTCATAAAATTTTCAAGCCAAATTAAAAAAAAAATCATTTAATAACAAAATTATTTCCAGTTTATCAATTAATTATTAATTAATTTTTTAATTTGATTTCTAAATTATTTAATTATTTAATTATTATTAATTATCTTAATAGGTATTATTTAATTAATTTTTTAATTTTTTAGTTTTTTCGTTGAAGCTTTTTTGATCGATAAATTACAAAATTGCTATATCTCTTCACTTTGTATTTTTTTTTTTTTTCAAAACAAAATATCTTTCTCATAAATGCCCAGAATGAGGAGGGATTTCTTGGAAGACCTCAGGGAATGAGATTGAGTTTAAATGAAAAAAAAAAAATCAGACTATTATTTAGATTTTCGCTAGTAGGCTTTGAGAGCAAGGTCTTTTTACCGGCATTAGAGCAAAATCTCCAGCTCTTACCCGTCCCCCTTTGTGTGCCGGTATGTGTAGCAACCTTTTGGAAGCACCATGGTCAGTTCACAACACATTTGCTTAAAATTGCAGCATTAATTTTTCTAGGAGAGGGGTCTCCCTTCAACCTCTGTGAAGAGGATCATGTGAATCTGACCTTTTATTTGACACTCATAACTTGTGTGTAATAAAAAGGGTAGCTCCAACCCCCAGCAACTGTATTTTGCACTCGTTCAAAATAGATCCTTCCTAAAATATATTACTATTATTCATCCAGTTTATGATTTTGACTACAATTATGACCGGTAACAATTATGATTATTTTTGTTACTATTTGTCGAGATTATGAAATGCCTTCAACAGGAATCTAATCTTGGCCGCACACTTTTCTGCTAGCTGCCTTCTTGTTTCCACGGCCATCTCATGTTTGGCAAACTGAGGAGTTAATTCTGTTAAACTTCAGAATCACTTTTTTTGTCTCAATACGTCCCACCTTCCTGTACCAATTACACTCAACCCTCTCACTGCTCCCCGTCCTTATTGCCACTTTCCAGAAGCGTTGAGATATGGGAATAAGTAGTTTTAGTCAATAGCATGTCATTTATACTTTTTCTTTGGATAGCTCATCTGCCAATTCATTACCTGCGATCTCAGACTATTCTGGTGCCCACAGCGCCATGGCATTGACAATAATCCAACTCAGATTTTGTTTGCTCTAAATATTCTTTAGTGTCACTAAGCATGCTTGACTATCAGCTAAATACAAATATTCCCATCTGTACTTTTTTTTTGCACCAGTGTCTTAGCTGCCTGTTCTATTCCAAACATTTCAGTCTAGAAAACCGTAGCAAATTTTCCTTGGTGACAACTTGTTATCGTCTCATTTAAACCTGGAGCATTCTGGTATATAACTATTCCATTCACCGATTTCTATGAATTAGGAAGCCCGTCTGCATAACAAATCACTTCATTAGTTTGGTAAAGCAGTGCCATCTTCTGCTGGGATTCATTTTTTTTTCATTCATTACACTCGGAGATCAGCAGATGTCAACATGGCTTTTGAGTTTTGTGGCTTCCTGAGTTTATCGATCAGCATTCTGCGCACTGACAGTACTTGTTTTTTTTACGATATTGGGTTATCATTCATTATTATAAAAAAGAGAAATTTCCAATATTTTTCTTACTTATGATGGCTGCAACTTCAATCTTTTCTGGAGAAACTCGCAGTTTGTGTTTTTGTTACCGTATCTGACTTTTATCTAGCATGTGCTGTCCCAATTCAAACAGGGTATTAAAACGTTTACCTTTTAGGGGAGATACTGGATCATCAGCTAAAGTCAGAGTTAACCCAGAATGCCGTTGGTATGCCATAGCAGTTGGTATAGAGCGGTGTCTGTTGACTGGAGCTTCTTGTTTTAAAACACATTTGGTCCTTAAGAATCAGATTTTTAGTCCCTGCATAATTGACCAGGCACTGCATTACTAACCGGATATCAATTATTGCTCCGTCACTTCCTGTTAAATTGATGTTAGCAAGATCAACTCATAAAATCTAGGATTTGAATAGTCTTTTTCCTCAGGCTTAGTATAAAACACCTCTTGCTTTAATTTTGGGAATGCAGCCTAAAGTGAGACTCCTCTTAACAATTTTAATAATATGGGTTAGTAAATTTTCCATCCTTCTTTGGTTATTTATATATGAAGTATGAGCGCACTCAAAATTGATGCAGCCAAACTAACAAATTAAGCAGATCTTTGAACGCCATGACGGAACTTTTAGTCTTTATTTTTAAAGATTCAAAATATTATATTTTTGGGGGGATGAAAAGCTACAGATTTATACTTTTTTATTTGAAATTCCTAGTTGATGTTGATCCAAATTTTTCTTGGGGTGGTCGCATGTAGGCCTAACCCATGATCACATAAAATCTGAACAGAACTACAGATAGGCCTATAGCAGTTGTATAGATGTACAGTCTAAATCTTAACATTACAAAATATATATTAATCGATATTTCCGATTAATGTGAATGCAATAAATGAAATTACAAAATAGTGGTAAAAATGAAGCTCTCAAAACCACAACGTAGAGCATGATTCAAAAAGGTATTTAATTGTATATATTCAAGGATAGTAAAATTTAGTCTGATCTTGATCTTCTTTTTTGCAGATATAGTGGTAAAAGTGGCCCCATTTTATTTCACAGCTGCTCTTTTGCTGATTGTGGCAGAGGTTTCATGCCTAACTGGACAATTTTCCAAGAGAAGAAAAATTTTAACTTTTATCGGAGGAGTTATTTTTATTATATCTGGTAAGAAAGCTGATATCTGCTAAAGATTAATAATACTACTAAGGGTAATATAATACTAAAATGCGCCTCATTAATTGCATAGTACAAATATATCGTTACTTTTTTTATTGCATATTAAGTAATTTTTTCCAATAGAAGACTGGTAGCAGTTTTATAGAACTACCTCTTAGGAGGAAGGAAAGAATTACTGTGATCAGCAAACAATATTTTAGTCCGTTTAACTCAAAGACACGTGCATGGGAAAGGGGGAGGAGGCTCAAGTTTTACGATTTTGTATTTAATGTCCGATATTGTTCATGCTATTTGCGTTTATCAGATTTAGGACAGTGAACCCCCCCCCCCTACCCACAAAAAAAATCCTTTGCAAGTACCTACAGGTTCAACGATGACCCACATTAATCTCGGAAACTATTTACCATAATAAACCCACGTAATTGTTTCTTTATTGCCGACAGATAAGATAGATAGATAAGATTTATTGCAAAAAGCCTGTGGGCCATAGCAACACATAATACAATCTATAAACAAACACTCAGGAACAAAATACAACTTTAGATAGTAAAAATCAAAAAAGGAAAAAAGAAAAAGAACAACAAGACGACAAAAAAGAAACGCACCAAGGTTCGACTTTTAACCAACAAACACCATATAATAAAATTCAAATCATAAAAATATGATCAAGCTTTATTTTACTCCTTTTCATATAAATCTAGAGGTTGTCTTCGCAGACTGTTCAAAAACCACATTTCTGCTTTGTTGTAAAATCACAATCTTATATGCAGCTTTGTTTTAAATATTAAACATAGATGATTTCTTAAACCACATTGGCCAATAATACAATAAACATATTGTCTATATTATGGTTTTATAAAGTTTGATTTTTTTCCTTTTTTGTTTTATTAAGCGTTATTGGCATTATGACAAATCTATCTGTGTCAATTAAGTAAAAAGAATGTAATACAAACCAACAAAACCGTTGAACGATATTTATAAAGTCTAGTGAACCGTTGAACGATATTTATAAAGTCTAGTGAACCGTTGAACGATATTTATAAAGTCTAGTGCTATACCCAGGCAATATGGAACTGAGAACTTGGGCGCACTTAAACTGAAAGGGATTCTAAAACTTCATCAAAAAGAAATTTCCTCAATGTAATGAAGTAGAATCATGCTACTATAGTGATTAATTTAAAGAAGTG
This sequence comes from Artemia sp. Qi Xiang Cuo, assembly GCF_049724085.1. NCBI lineage: Eukaryota > Metazoa > Arthropoda > Branchiopoda > Anostraca > Artemiidae > Artemia > Artemia sp. Qi Xiang Cuo. The sequence continues at coordinate 24,358,317 of NC_142794.1, read as the reverse complement.
GATAGACTAGACTGTTGCCCTTCATTAAAACATGTCTTATAACACCAGTCAGGGGCCTGCCATAGATGATTGTTTCCATTGAGTGACAACCCTGCTTGTATATAAAACCTTGCAGGGCTCTAGATTTGTAGCGTTTTTTGCCATTAAAACTTATTAAACAGTTCCATCTCCATAGCAACTCTTTCTATCTAGTTTTTAGCTAGTTTTAATTGCTATTAAGCAGAGTGCAAGGGAAACTTGCGTCTAATTTCGTGATTTACTTCTCACTACACCAACTTCATGGAAATACTTTCGACATCGAGAGCTGAAATTTAGCAGTGATCTGGGAAAGTTACTTGTATCAATTAAATTAAGATAGAAAAAGGCAAAGAAGTTACAAGGTAGGCCTGCTCTTGAAAACAAAAAGTAAGAATTGATAGGCCTAGTGGAATTGTTAAGATGGCAATAAAAGCATTTTACATGCATTTTCTTGCCAAAAAGCTCAAAAAAGGTGAAAAAATTAAGCTACTAAACGTGTTAGGCTCACTGTTTCGTGGGTAACACTAGACAAATCCCTGAATATACAATTGAGGCGTATGAGATAATGAAAAGAAACAAAAAATGCACAGACAAAAAAAAAAACACGCATAATTCTTGACAACTTTAACTTTCAAACACTTTTCTGCATCCAGTTCCAGTTCCAAAATTTTATGTAAGGGTATATGGAATACTTAATTAGTCCATTCTCCTTTTTGACTCCATAAAAATACCTTCAGATAAAAATAAAATGTCCTCCAATCAGCTAACAATTGGCTCTCCTTGTGAAGTTACTTAATTCTAATGATGTATTGTGGGAAGTACGGGTACTTAAGCTGCCTGTCCCCAGCAGTTTAAGGCCTATAGGCCGGCTGGTACCTACACTGCTCTTCCCACTCACTCCCGCTCTCTTCTGCGCATTTCATAAATATTACTAAGTCAACCCGTTTTCCATTGTCTTCTTCATGCTTCAGTAACCTGCATGGGTTAAACATAATAAGATTTCACAACTATCGACGCTAGGCACTTCATAGAAGGCAAATCAGTGCAAAATCGATAATTCTTTTGCAGCGGTCAGCAAATCTACGCGACAATTCGTCTTTTTATTTGTGACAAATCTCAAAGACCGGACCGTCGTGAATTGTAACTATTACGAATCCAAATGGGGATACAAAGAAAATACTTACAGAACCTAAAGAATAGCAATCGGATTTGCTTTTTATCAGATGCAAAGAAAAATTTCCAAGAAAGTGTCAAAAACACATGCAGTGCAAAAAACGCATTATATAGCCGACCAAGGGTTCTTTTATCAAACTGGCCCTTTAACCTGGCGAGAAGACCATAAGATTGTCTTGTTTTCTCTTTCAAAGAAACATATAAGTTGAAGTTCTAAATGGAAGGCCTAAATACCTAATTGAACTGAAAGATGAGATTGTGGCGGGACAAACTTGGATTGTATCATTAGAAGTGATCTCTAGTCCAAAGACAAGAAACTCTGTTTTGGAAGAAGCAACTGAAAGACCTATTTCTTTCAGTCCGGAGCAAACAACATCGACAGCGTTCTGGATTTACATATTTTTTTTAATTTTTATTTTTCTATGTCATTTTATATTTCCAAAGACTACAGAAAATTATAGGGGAGAAGCATGGACCTCAACAACAGACAGGCAATTCTAAAAGTTTTAAACGTATAGGGTTAGTATTAAGCCTTTTGTACTGTTTACCACATTAGAGTGATTTCACATTGACTAAGCAGGCTTATAACACTACTTGGCATAAATTCAGTAAGAAATCTTTTTCTGATTGGTAGTTTATTTTTAACTGAACAATTGTAGGCTATTCGCATTTTTATTTCAAGTAGCTTATAATATGAAATACTAGCAGTAAAGCACAATTGTTGTTTTTAAATCAGGCTGCCAAAAGGAGATGAATTTTTAAGGAAAGGCTAAAATCCAGTAACTGAAACGTATCCGGTTTGGAAAATCTTTAACTCTAATCCAAGAGAGAGAGAGAGAGAGAGAGAGAGAGAGAGAGAGAGAGAGAGAGAGAGAGAGAGAGAGAGAGAGAGAGAGAGTAGAAGATATTCCATGATCCTTCAGCTGTGGTTTGCAAAAGATGGTCAATTTTTTATTTTTCTATCAGATTTAATTTTTTTGTTTTAGTTTTTTTCAGGTTCAGCCATCATGATGTAGAATATTTTTACTTTGTTTCTAGAATATTCCCATGTTTAAGTGGAGTATTTCTGCTGAGCCGCTGAAAAAGAGTGTGTAAAAAATTGCTATTTGTCAAATTCCAAGTCCCTAGTTTTAGCGTTCGTATTTAAACAAATAGAATGAAGTGGTTTGGCATGAAGAGATCTGTTTTTTGCTGCATTCTTTATGCATGGGATGTTGAACGTAAAGAAAAAAAAGGAAGAAAAAATCAATTTGAAACATGCGTTTGGAGTGTTTATAATTAAGCTTCAATATTCTGGTTTTCCGTACGTTCGAGTTTCCTGTTCACCCTTTTGAATTTTTCATGAGCCATATTAAAGAGCCAAAGTTTATTTTTCTATCCAGTTTCTAGTGTGAATTCTTTTTCTTTTTTTTATTATTTCAAAAAAGAAAGAAAAATAAACCACATTATATTTTCATAAAAAAATTTCGTAGAACACTATTTTCTTTATAAATCTTTCAGCGATAAATATAGGGTAGTCTCTAAAAGAGCTACCGTTTTTACCCAAGACCGCTTTTTATCTTCCTTACTTTCCTTCCATTTTATAATGCCACATTATTGATTCAATTTGCTTTCCTCACTACTCCTTCCTTCTCCCCTTTTTTCCTACGCGATAACGAATAGCCAAACCGTGGAATGCATACACATTTGCAAATAGATTATTCAATTGTAAAAGGCCCAAAATTGGGAAAAGGCGGGATTATAGTACAATTTTTCTTGCAATTTCATATACAGCTGTATAGAATAGCCTGTTTCTCGATAGTCTGAAAAGTAGATTAGATAAAAAAAAAAGGTTGCCAAATGTTAACATCCAGTCCTGGAGCAGTTTTGAATGAGAAGTTTTTTCTCTTACTATTAATATATTTGGTCAGAAACCGCCAGGGCCTCTGGGCTTAAGCCCTCTTTATATTTTGCAACTATTTTGCTGGTATAGAATTTCTGGCATGTTTCGCATAGTTTCTGAAACTTAACGTTTTCTAAACGTTTTTGTTCTGCTTAAAGTGAAGGTTCCCAGCAACATAGGAGCTTCTGAACCAAATTATGGAAACTATCCAGAGGAGCAGACAATTCTGGGTTGAAGTGCGGGTGATATATTACAATCACAATCAGCATGGCTTTCAATACAGATTTCTATTTTACTCAAAAAGAGGGTCAAAAGTAATTTTTGCTACTAATAAAAGTCTGCCAAGGCTCCGCAACAACCTCTTTTTGCAAAATATCACAAGATAGGATAAAAAAATATATATTTTTTTAGTTTTCTATTTTATTGCTGGTTTTAAATAGTAAATGGGTTGCATTTATGAAGTATCAGGAAGTCAGAATATTGATACTATAATTCTTAGCAAAGAGTGTGGGTAACTTATAAGGGTGAAAACTAGTGTTGGCAAAAAAAAAATCAACACCATCTAGCGTAGGCAACATTTGGCGTTTTTCAAGCTTCGTAATCCTTTTTCTAAGAAGTGAGATTATTACTACACTTATTTATTTCTACTCTTATTACTATAATAATTTAACCAACTACACAAATTAAAGTAATTATTCAATTTTTGAATCTCTGTATTTGATTTTTGACCTAAGATTTGCAATCAGAAAACTGAGAAAAAATCCAATTCTGGGTTTTTAATTTGATTTCTAGTGCTTTCTAGTATGGGATGGTTCCAAAGCAAAATTTTGTTTGCCAAAATTTCGAGACATAAAACTAGAATTTCTCCTGGTTAGACTAGCTATGGAGAATCAGGTCCAAGGTCCAAATTAGTGCCGTCCAGTTAGGCAGAGTAACAATCAATAGGTGGCTCTGATCTAAATAAAATATAAAAGTTCGCAATTATACTTATTACTTTAAGAGGAATGGGGCTGGCAGTGAGTGGGTGTAAGGGTGAATGTCAGAAGCCATTTCTCAAATGATTCCTGAATAACTTGATTTTGAAAAGGCGTGGAATATCTATGTAGCCGTGGTCAAGCAAGGTTAGGTCTGATGGCCCACATCAGGCCTTCAAACTACGCAGATAATAATTATTAACATAATTTTGATTTCAACCAGGTATGGCATTTTCACTGTTTTACTAAGTTTTTCAGGGAAGGAGAATTGCAAATTAGTTTATGTGTTACCCTGAGCTCACAGATATACAATTTTTCACTTGCAACATTGACAATAACACAATAACTGACAATGGCAATTGTTATTGTCAAGGTTCATGAATGTCAACCTCACTGATAGCTCGGACATTTAAATCACGCCTGAAATAGGGCTGCTTATACAAAATGAATATTAAAAACTGATTTTGAGCGTGATAAACTATCTGAGTTTGTACTCCAAAACTCGTAAAGACAACAGGAATAGACTATTCGTCATAAAGCATAGATTATATTTAAAAAGAAGTGGAAATTTGATTGCCAATCTTAAATCAGGACCTAGGTTTGAAATTTAATTTTAAAATGGATGACGCAGTATCTTCTTGATTTCTTTGCTTTTGAACTCAGTGAAAGCATGACACTCAGGGACCGCTCTATAAGCAGTCTCTGAACCGACCTAATTCATAAGAAGGCCATATTCAATTCTGCTCAGGCAAGGTCGGATTAGCGTAGTTGAGCCATTATCCTCTGCCTGGGGTCGGTTGTTTTTGAGGATAACACTTCCGACATGAATTTGATTTCGATAAGGTGTAGAAAGTTTTTTCCAACATCAAATTTTCATCAAAGTATCAAAACATCAAAGCGATGTTTTTTCCAACATTAAGGTTTTAAAGTTCAACATACCCCTCAACATTCCCTGAAAGTAGTTACAAATAGAGCAAAAACTTTCTATAAAATGCAACTGCGAAGAGTTAATTTGATTTTCAGGTACTTGTAAATTAGCTGGTACACAAGCGAGAAGTCAAGTCTGTTTAATGCTAATGAAAAAAAACAAAATATGATGAAAATATAATACTTTAGAAACAAATTTGGGCTATATATTTGCACATTAGGGGGGTGGGGGGTAAAGCATAGCATATATTAAATACGTAACCTAACCTAGGTACCTCCCCCCCCTAAACCCTTCAAAAAACAATAGTTTAAATATTGTAAACACAATGACAAACCACCGTTTGCGATCCAAATCTCTATTGACTGATACCTGTTTGACTAGTTTCCTTTAGCATCTGTATTGCGTGTGTACCAGCTACTTGACTAGTACCGATTTTCTCGTACACCAGTTACTATTCACTGAATAATGGCCGAACGACTATGATTCGAAAGAAACGTACTATGTCGACAAAGTAGATGATGGGGAAGATAAATCTTAGTCCCAAGGCCCCCACTCAGAGCCATCTTTGTATTCCAATTATCATTCCTGCAACAGTTTTGACTTTAATAAGGCATAAGATTGTTGAGTGAACATAACTTTTTCTTGTAACACAGGACTGTGTTTTAAGCTGTTTGTAACATCAATCCATGCTTGTTTTCATTGTGTTAAGGAAATGGGTTAAAACAAGTCGTTATGACTGTACAAGATTTATACATGAAAGTCCAATTTTCAAAAAGACTATTCTCATTATTTGGCGCGCTTGTCCGACGGAGTGGTGTACATTTTGTTACACCTGAAGGCATATTTTTGAAACTTTTCGCCATCCTCAATCCATCTTGACAATTGACAATTTAGGCGATGTCAAGTGGGGCCCTGGGACACACAAATGCTGCAAAATAGCATTTTGTTTTCCCACTCTGTTTACTCACTATAAAGAGCTATATAGATTTAAGTATTTAACTATATAGATTTAACTATATTTAACTATATATAGATTTAACTATATATAGATTTAACTATATATAGATTTAACTATATAGATTTAAGTATTTGCTATACAGTAAGCAAATTCTTGACTTTCTACGGTCATTTTTCATATTGGCAATGATGAGACCAGAGCAAATTTTAAATTTATATACATCAATTTTCCTAAGTCTATGCCATTTTATAGATTTTAGAAAAAACATGGCTTTTATAGAAACACACTCAACAGTTACATAGCAAGAAATATCTTAGTTTTTTGGTAGACTGGAAGATTTGATGGAAGAATTCTCGTAAATAGCTTCATTAATTAATCAACAAGCTCTATGAAATATTACTGTGTTGATAAATACGTTGAAAAGCTCACTACAGATGGCTGGACTGCAAAGATATGAATTGATCTTACACCTTAGAAAAGACACCTCATTTGGAGGCTGTTTATGCTGTGCATTTCGAGATAAAGATTTTTTTTGTAAGTTACTTAAATAATTTATTTCACTCTGTAGGAAATCCTAAAATAAATTATTGTCCTTTATACTTATGAATATTTTCACACGTTTTTCTTATCTATTTAAGCCCTTTCAAACCCTTTTGCTACTTTGAACTGACGGTGTCAGCTAGTTTGTAATATCTTGAGATCATGATTTCAACCAATGACAACCAATGACCATATCAATTGCTCTAACCGAATAATCAACGCAGTATGATTTGATCTCCAAGCTTCAGTCTTTGACCGAAAGAGAGGAAGAGAAACGATCTGACTTAAACTTAAGTAAAAAACCGAGAACGAAAACGAAAAACGAGTGAAAACAGAGGATCAAAAGTTAAGAAAAAATTATCTGCCATCTATATCACTTCTCAATGAGACGGCTAAAAACAGGAATGGACAAAAGCCCAAAGGCTTTCCCCTTAAAGCAGAAATTTAAGAAAAGATTTTAACGAGCGGAAGAATTTAATTAAAAATTTGCAACCAGAAATATAAGCTCTTGGCTCTTCAAATGACCATAATCAGAAGTAGCATTGATGAATGGGGTCAATTTTTGGAAATTTTTAGGGGAGGGAGGACAAAAAGTATTTTTCAATATCCAGTGAGGGGAAATTTGCATACCCCTTCAAGCAGGTACGTAGTCTTTTTTTTATTTAGCAAGAACAGAGTTTATTGATAATTCATAGTTATTGCTATGAAATCCTTTAAGTAAAAAAGCCGTTCATTCTAGGTCTGTTGTTGCTCATGGGGTTTGTAATGTACATATCTGGATTTAAAGCAGAGATTGGGGGCAAGCTCCGTCCAAAGTCACCGCTCCAGCCTGCAATGTTTACTTATAAGTTTGGCTACAGCTTTTTATTCGTGGTCTGTGGGTTTTTAGCATCAGAGATTGCAGGAACATCCGCGGTTTTTTTGTTTATATACTGGCATAAGCACAAATGGGCTAAACGAGAAAGGCATAAAAGGTAATATTGCTATTTATTTATTTTTATAGTTTATAATTAGAAGGGCAGTCAAAAAACTGTTTTTTGTCTCTAATTATTATTCTTTGGGACATGGAAGGATGTGAATTGAAGAGGGGAATGATCCCCCAGGTTTAAAACCCCTCACTCAACTCCAAAATTTTGGAAAATACATTTTTTGGTATTTTCTTTGAAAAAAAATCTAAAAAATAATAAATTGCCCATTCTTGATTTAGAAAACACATCCACCCCCACTGCATTTTCGTGGTTTTGTGCCCCGAGGAACTGTTATGTTTCTCCGCTATTCAAAAATGGAAATATATATATATATATATATATATATATATATATATATATATATATATATATATATATATATATATATATATATATATATATATATATATATATATATATATATATATATATATATATATATATATATATATATATATATATATATATATATATATATATATATATATATATATATATATATATATATATATATATATATATATATATATATATATATATATATATATATATATATATATATATATATATATATATATATATATATATATATATATATATATATATATATATATATATATATATATATATATATATATATATATATATATATATATATATATATATATATATATATGTATATATATATATATATGTATATATATATATATATATATATATATATATATATATATATATATATATATATATATATATATATATATATATATATATATATATATATATATATATATATATATATATATATATATATATATATATATATATATATATATATATATATATATATATATATATATATATATATATATATATATATATATATATATATATATATATATATATATATATATATATATATATATATATATATATATATATATATATATATATATATATATATATATATATATATATATATATGTAATATATTTTTTGCCAGGTCTGTAGAATCCCGCTTCGCCTGATTTCAGTTGTGGATTTTGTCTTTTTCTTAATAAACTCTTTCCTTTTGTCAATTCTTCTTGCTCTTCTTGTGTTTTCTTCTTTGTTTTCTCTTTTGTTTTGTTTCTTTCTTTATATCTATTTTTCTTTTTTCTTTCTATTTTCGATGTTCCTGAATTTTATGTGCGCAACTGATTAATAGCTTAATATGTAAACGTTTTATTTCGTAATTTTCCTACTTTACCGGGCATGGAGCCCATATTTTCCCACTTCCTCAGTATTTTTTTTACGAAGAAATCCTTCCATGTAAAAATAAAAATATATTGGCCAAATCAAATTTATTTGTTTTTTAATCCTTTCCATCAGGAAATCTAACCGTCTTCACATTTTGAACCAATTTCCACCTGATTTGGGAGCTATGTTGCTTTATATCCAATTTTTTACCTAAATCTAAGCTTCGTTACCATAAATAGGGCTAAAACCTTGCCAATAGTCCAAAAAGTTATATTTTGACTATTACATTTTATTATCATTTAATTAGTGTATTTCCAATTATTGAATGTGTACAAAAGTCATATAAATTTTTGTGGTTAACACTCTTTCCTATAAAATTCCTACCCAGTAAATTAAAATACCAATCAGGGCTTTCCCCGGTGAATTAGTCCTCTTTGAGCCTATTTTTGGCTTCATGTGACTGAGATAGTCATAGCAGTAGAAAAATAAAATCTCGACTGAATTTTGACGAGTAAGGAACACTCTAATTTTGTTGTCTTCATTATGACAGTTTGGGGATTTTCTTTTTTTCGTTTTTGTATTAGCCCATTAGAAAATTACATGTATACGTAAAATCACTGCACGAGTCGGTAAAACCGCTGCAGTTACCAACCGAGATTCAGATTTCGGTACATATCATGTTACTATTTTAATGCTATTTATTTAACCAAATGGAAAATTGTGGCACCATATGAAAAATCACGGAAGGATTCCGTAAAACTGCTGCGTTTATCGACCAAGTTGGAAATGTCTGTAAATGACATGCCAGTATTTTCGTGGTCTTTATTGAACCGAACAAAGAATTTTACCAAATTTTTTTTTACCAAGTGACCAAAAACCTTGGGGGGGGCATCCACCTCCCTCCATACGTGAACGGCCCTGACTTCATATGTATTTCTTTTTCATTAAAAATCTTGGTTCCCTTTATTATGTTGTACAAGTTTCCACTAACCAATTCAAACAATCAGAATTCATTTTCACTGTCCTTGGCACCTTTGCTAAAGATACGGTATTTTATCCTTTACAGCTGACATTTATTTTGTTTTCTTTTCCTTTAATTTTTCCTAAAACGAAAAAATAGTAAAGATGAGAAAAACGAGGATAATACAAGCCAGTGAAAAATGTAGACTAAAATGCAAATATTTAGGTCAAGACCTCCGCTTGACCGTCCTCAGTGTACGATAATAAAAAAAAAATTACAAATAAAAATCCAAGGATACTATAAAAAATTAAACCTTAAAGCAAAACATAACTAAAATTTGACGACCCTTTCCATGCAACGGTGAAAGGGAAGTTACCCTCGGGGAAGTTATTATCCTCCACTGAGGACGGTCAAGCGGAGGTCTTGACCGCTTATTTGTATTTTGTATTTTAGCAGTAAAATACAAAATACAAATAAGCCGAAGCATTTGTATTTTGGTCTACATTTTCAACTGGCTTGTATTATCTTCGTTTTTCTCGTCTTAATACTTTTCGCTTTATCATGATTAGCCAATGTGGTCTCGGAAATTATTTAATTTTTCCTAATTTACACAAATAATTTCCATTTATCGCCCTCTCACCCAAGTGATTCTGTTGATCAGAAGATTTATGCACTATAGAATTATGTTTTAACAATACTGATTAGGTCATCCGTTCTCTTGTGATTTTAGATGAGTTCTTTCAAGAGTTTAGTTAAAGGGAAAACGATTGAAGATTAAAAATCACTCAGATTGAAGATTAAAAGCATGTGGTAACATTTTAGTTCGCTGAAAGGGTATTATGAAACATTACACCAAAGATATATGAGGATAAGGAAAACTGTGTTTGTGAAAACTCTTTTAATCAGTAACTAATTGATCATGACCTTTTACTGTTTTTATACTACATATTGCAGTTTAGTTACGTTAATCATTACCTTTCACACTTAAATCAGTCTGTCACAAGAAGCTGACGAGGCATGAGTACGAAACATGAATCATGAGCAGTGCTATTCAAAGAAAAAAAACACTATGTAATGTATATGGATCTGCAAGCGTGAAAGGCATTCTAGGAATTGCTAATTTATTAATTTATGTCTGTTAATTTCATTTTCAAATTTATTAATTAATCACCAGAAATTCTTTTTGTTGTTACTATGGTGACTTTTTCATCACGTGACATTAACTTACTTAACTTAAAATTCAATATAGAGCTTGAGTCTACTTGGAGCTTCGTATGTTAAAAACGAAAATTGCTCCGTAAGATTACGTAACGCAGCGAAGGTTTGAAGTTATGCTAGTATTGAGATGTTCGTCGACGCAGCGTGAAAGAACTTCTTCAAGTATCATGATGTACTTTTTCAAATACTGAGCCTTAAGCTATAGCTTGGGTCAATATTTCCTGTATATCTGAGAGTTATTTTGTTTCCCTTTTCCTAAATTTTAGCTCATTTACACCAATAAATTCTAAGCTATCGCCTACTTACACAAGTGATTCTTCACACGAAAAGGTTCAAACACTATAGAATCATGTTTAAATAATGCTGATTGCGCACCTTTGCTCAGTTATAATATTAGGTGAGTTCTTTAGAGACTTTAATCGGAGAAAAAATGACTGATCATTAAAGTAACTTCAATGCAAGTGGTGACATCTTTAGTTCATTGAAAGAAAATTAAGAGGCGTCTATTCTGAAGGGTTTTGATAATATGAAAGGTACGTTTTTCTTGTTCGGTAGAGAACTGTTACTCTTCATTACTGTTACTGTTACTGTTACTGAAAACTGTTCGTTGAAACTGGTTCATCAGTAACAAACTTTTGACGACGTTTTAGCGGTTTGATACTACGCACGTAGTTTTCATGCTAAGTCGCCAAGTTATGTTACGTTAGGTATGACTCTTCACACCTAGACAAGTCCTTTGACGCCTCAACAACTTGACCTTAAGTTCACATAGCAGATAAATGTGGTTATTGCAGGAACTTCATCTCAACTTTTGACGATTTTAGTTGCTTTGTTAAACAATTTATCAAGATAGAAAAAAATAAATAACATTGGCCTTCTGAGCAATTTTTCCAGTAGTTTTTAAAAACACCAGCAACAGCAATGAAAGACGTAATTCCTATTGACTGAGAATTTGATTGTGACTATCCACCTCAACAAAATCATTTATAAGAAAAAGAAAATTTATACAAAAAGGCAGCTTTGGTCCTGAAAGTATGGGAGTAAAACATCCTTCTGGTCCATTTCAGCCTCGAGTTTTTAATCTTGGAATATTTTCCAGTAATTGTTTGGCGACTTAGAAATCCTCTGTGAACAAAATGACAACTTAAATTGCTCATTTATGCGATTGACGAATTGACATCGGACAATCTATCGCAACATTTTTTTTCTGTGAGAAAAAAGGGTCAGTATCCGTAAAACCCCAATAATTATCGTCTTAAGTCATCACCAGCACACTATTCAAAGATTTAAGAATTTATAATCGATTTGGAGCCCAGCAGTAGCAACAAGCTGCAATGCTGACGTAAGGACGTTAGTAGTGAAAAAGCGTCGTTAATCCGATACAAGACAATGTGAAAACGAGGTCTAAGCTCTGATCAAACATTAAAGGCTTTCTAGGAAAAGTTTTTAATATTTTTTAAATTCATTAATTGCTCTTCCCTAAAATCTATTTTGTTACTGCTAGCGTTGACTTTTCCATAACGTAACACAAACTACCGTACCATAAAATTCTACGTTGGATTTGAGTGTACTACCTACTTCAGTGACAAACGGAATACCTAACGTTTCGTGAAGTCTATGCGAGCGTGAAAGGTTCTAAGGGGTAGTGTAAAATAGTCATTTGTCTTGTTCAAGTATCGCGATGCGCTGTTGCGATTACTCGAGCTAAAGCTATATTTGGAGCCAGTATTTCTTCTAAAACTGACAGTTATTTGGTTTCCCTTTTCCTGAATTGTACCTCATTGACACCAATAAATTCCATACTATTCCCTCTTACCAAAGTAATCCTCTAGATTAAAAGATTCAAGCACTATAGAATCATGTTTCAATAATGCTGATTCCGTCCTTTGCTCTGTTGTGACATTAGGTGAGTTCTTTAGAGAGCCTACTAAAAGCGAAAACGACTATATGTTTAAGTCACTTTGATGCGGTAACGATACTAGTTCGTTTAAAATATATTAAAAGACGTTAGTATCAAGAACTACGATAGTAAAAGAAGTAATATGTTTGGTGTTCTGTGGAAAATGTTTGCTGTTTAGTGGAAACTGATTTATTCAGTAGCTAATTCATGATGACGTTTTACCAGCTTTTCACAATTACAAATTTCTTAGTTGATTTTTTTTTTACTCTCTTCTATTTTCTTTAAATTTTGATATCATAAATTCCTGCGTACGTGCCTGCCTCTAGCTAAAGGTTTTAGATTTGGACCATGAAAAAATGATTAGCTTTCTAAGAATCTGCATTCCTGGATAGTGGTAACCAAGTTACCATTAACCCAGGCTCGGATACCATTTATCCCTATTTCTACCAGCTTGGGCAGCAATGTTGTTTTGAAATAGGGCATTGTGGCCCTATTTGCATAGAATTTTCTTTCTATTTGTGGTGTGATAGATTTTCTAACTTAATAAAAGACACTAAACCTATTTGTCTACAGCCCTTCGTGATTATTTACGGACCTTCTGTTTCGTAAAATATCCTTTGGGGCAAGGAAAACAGAAGCAGAGACACGGCAGCTATACTTCCCATGCTAAAATGTGATTTTCATCGATTTTCTCGATGATATCCATAAAACCCCGATAACAAAATCAACATGCAAGACATAATATGGAGTACTGGTCCCTTGAATTCTGAGTCTCCCCTTTTCCACCTCTGTGCCAGTAGGCATGGGAATATTTCCCAGAAATATGATTTCATACTATATAAAGAAAGACTTTAATCAATTTTCTATTTTTTTTTCAGTGTCTTCTGTTTTCTCACTCTCTTCTATTTTCTTTAATATCTACTACTACTAAAAACTGAGTAATTTCATATGGAGATCTTTTTCTTTAAATTTTTTTTTTCTTAAAAATCCAATTCCGGGGTTTTTTCTAATATTTTTATGTACGTAAGATTATTTTTTTCCATTTATCAAACAATTAGGTCTCAATTTTTACTGTACTTGTTGCTTTAAGTTAAAGCTACGTCAGTATCTCCGATAGAGCTGACAGTTATTTTGTTTCCCTTCCCCTGAATTGTATCTAATTTACACCAATAAATTCCAAGTTATCGCCCTCTTACACAAGTGATTTTCTAGATTATAAGATTCAAACTCTATAGAATTATGTTTCAGTAATGCTGATTATGTTCATCGCTCTGTTGTGATGTTAGGTGAGTTTTTTAGAGAGCTAGTCAAAGGGGGCTGGACATTTAAGTCACTTAAATACAAATAGTGACATTTTTAGTTCATTTAAAGTATATTAAAATATATTAGCCTATAGAATAATGATAATAAAAAAGTCACATTTTTGGTGTTTAGTGGAAAAGGTTTGGTATTTAGTGGAAACTATTTTATTAGTAGCTAATTCATAACGACGTTTTACAGGCTTCTACATTTCGCGTTTTAATGTTTTTGAGTTTATTTTTCATTTTTTTTCACTCTCTTCGCTTTTGTAACGCGTGTCTTTTAATACAAATCTGTACAAAAACAAGCATAAAATTACAATCAAACAAGAAAACACAAAAAATAGTCCTTAGTTCATTCTTAACCGAATCAAAATATCGAGCTGCAAAATCAAGTGGTTTGCAAAAAAGCTTTTGAAAACGGATCAAAAATTTCTTTATGTACACTTTTGCTACGGCTTTACGGAACGGAAAATATTTTGGGAGAGGGGTCAAACCTCTTAACACCCCCCTCCCGCCCAGATACGATATTATACTGTTACAAAGCTTTTTAACATAACGCTTAAAATATTTGTTATTGTGTAGTTCTGGTTGAGCAGAAACGCTGTTACGAAAGATATAATAAGCAAAACTTAATTTAAATTTGTATAGTGCAAACTTACACAGCCGTATCTCTTATAAAAAAGTCTCTTATAAGAAAAGCTGCGTCAGTATTTGCGACAGAGTAGCAGTTATTTTGTTTCCTTCCTCTGAATTGTACCTAATATAAACCAATAAATTCCAAGCTATCGACCTCTTTACACAAATGATTTTCTAGATTATAAGATTCAAACACTGTAGAATCATGCTGCAACAATGCTGATTAGATTCTTCGTTCTGTTGTGATTTTAGATGAGTTCCTTAGAGAGTTTAGTCAAAGGGAAAATGACTGAACATTAAAATCACTTAAATGCAAGTGATGGCATTTCTAGTTCGTTGAAAGGGCATTAAGACGCATTAGTCTGAAGATCTACGATAATATAAAAGTCACATTTTCTAGATTGCAAGTGGTAAGCGGAAAATTCGAGATATGTAAAGAGCGTTAATTAATAAATAGTACCGCTTAGATAAGGGATCCTAATAATAATTACAATAGTAATAGGTAAGGTTACACTCTAATTGAGAGATTGGGATATATGTGGTTGTTGACATCTAGGCAACAAAATGTGATGCGCAACATTTTGTAAATGGATTTAAGATTTTAAAATTTTAATAACCTAAACATTGTTATTCTAAGTTCAAAATTGTTTATTGAAAAGGAATTTAATATTGAAATAAAATCAGAAAGATAGTGGCACAACCAGCACTAATAAAGGGAATGAAAATATTTCGACTGTGCATCTAGTTTTATCTCTCTATTTTTTCTTTTTTTTCTTTTTTTTTGTCAAAAAACGTTTATCGTAGGCTATAGCGCTACCTAAGTAAAGAACGATGTTGGCACAATGTATTTTTTTTTTTTTTGGTTTTAGACCAGGGCACTTCGTATCGATGAAGTTGTCGTAGAAATTTCGAAAATGGATCAATCGATTGGAAATTGGAGCGGCTTGTGCCCTTTTTAATAGTCAAAAGTGATTGGAGGGCAACTAAAACCCCTTCCACGCCCACCATTTCCCCAAACACATCCAATCAAAATTTTGAGATAGCCATTTTGTTCAGCGACGTTGATTTTCCCTAATAACCCTCAGGGTAAGGGTTGTAAGTTATCCCCTTGGGGCATATAAGATACTTATAGACAGTGTTGTCGAAGAAACTTCAAAAAGGGCTCATTCGATTGGAAATTTAAAGAGCTAGTGCCCTTATTAATATCGAAAGTTGGTTTGAAGGGCAACTAACCCCCCTCTTACGCCCACCTTTTCCCCAAACACATCCAATCAAAATTTTGACGTAGCCATTTTATTCAACGTAGTTGAAAGTTCTGAAAATTAGGTCTTTTAAGAAGGCAAATCCCCCCCCCCACATCCCTCAGGGCAAGGGTTATAAATTATGCCCTGGGGGCATATAAGGTTTTCATGTTGTCGTGAAAACTTCAAAAAGAGCTCATTCGATTGGCATTTGAAGTGGCTAGTGCCCTTTTTAATAGTCAAAAGTAATTGGAAGGCAACTGACACCCCCTTCCACGCCCACCATTTCCCCAAACACATCCAATCAAAATTTTGAGATAGCCATTTTGTTCAATGTAGTTGGAACTTCTGGAAATTATATCTTTGAGTAGGACACTCCCCCCCCCCCACATTCTTCGGCAGGATTATAAGTTATGCCTTTGGGGCATATAAGGTTCTCATAGAAAGCTTTGTCGTAGAAACTTCAAAAAGGGCTCATTCGATTGGAAATTCAAAGTGCTAGTGCCCTTTTTAATAGTCGAAAGTGATTGGAGGGCAACAAACCCCCCTCTCACGCCCACCTTTTCCCCAAACACATCAAATCAAAATTTTTCGATGACCATTTTGTTCAACGTAGTTGAAAGTTTTGGAAATTAGGTCTTTAAGGATGACACCCCCCATAGCCCTCAGGGCAAGGGTTGTAAGTTATGCCCTGGGGGCATATAAGGTTCTTATCGAAAGCGTTGTTGTAGAAACTTTAAAAAGGGCTTATTCGATCAGAAATGGAAATGGCTAGTTCCCTTTTACATAGTAGAAAGTAATTGGAGGGCAACTAACCCCATCCCACGCCCACAAATTTCCTAAACACATACAATCAAAATTTTGAGATAGCTATTTTTTTCAACTTAGATGAAAGTTCTGGAAATATAGGTCTTTGAGGATGACCCCCCCCCCCACAGCCCTCGGGGAAAGGGTTGTAAGTTATGCCCTGGTGGCATATGATGTTTTTATAGAAGGAGTTGTTATAGAAACTTCAAAAAGAGCTCATTCAATTGGAAATTAAAAGCGCTTGAGCCCTTTTTAATAGTCTAAAGTGATTGAATAGCAACTAACCCCCCTCTTACGCCCACCATTTCCCCATGCACATCCAATCAAATATTGAGATATTCATTTGTTCCCCGTAGTTGAAAGTTCTGGAAATTAGGTCTTTGAGAATGACAAGCCTCCCCCCTCCCAAAAAAAAACCTCAGGGCAAGGGTTGTAAGTTATGCCCTGGGGGCATAAACGGTTTTTATAGAAATTTTTTTCGTAGAAACTTCAAAAAGGGCTCATTTGATTGAAAATTGAAAGGGCTAGTGACCTTTTTAATAGTCGAAGTAAATGAAGAGCAACTAACCCCCCTCTCACGCCCACCATTTCCCCAAACAAATTCAATCAAAGTTTAGAGATAGCTATTTTTTTCAACGAAGTTGAAAGTTCTGGAAATTATGTATTTGAGGATGACAAACCCCCGAGTTCCCCCAGGGCAAAGGTTGTAAGGTATGCCCTGGGGGCATATAAGGTTTTTACAGATAGCGCTGTCGTAAAAACTTCTAAAGGGGCTCATTCAATTGGAAATTGAGAGGGTTAGTGCCCTTTTTAATAGTCGACAGTGATTGGAGGGTAACTAACCCTCCTCTCACGCTCACCATTTCCCCAATCACATTTTCAGATACCCATTCTGTTCAACGTAGTTGAAAGTTCTGGAAATTAGGTCTTTGAGGATGACACTCCCCCCAGAGCCCTCAGGGCTAAGGTTGTAAGTTATGCCCTGATGGCATTTAAGCTATTTATTGAAAGCTTTGTCGTAGAAACTTGAAAAGGGCCCACAGCCCTCAGGGTAGGGTTGTAAGTTATGCCCTGGAGGCATATAAGGTTTTTATACAAAGCGTTGTTGTAGAAACTTCAAAAAGGGCTCACTTGATGGGAAATTGAAAGGCTCTTTTTAATATTCAAAAGTGATTGAACGGCAACTAACCCCCTCTCACACCCACCATTTCCCCAAACACATTTAATCAAAGTTTTGAGATGGTCATTTTGTTTAACGTAGTTTCAAGTTCTGGAAATTAGGTCTTTGAGAATTACAACCCCTCCCCCATAACCCTCAGAGCAAGGGTTGTAAGTTATGACCTTTGGGCATATAAGGTTCTTATCATTGGGAATTGAGAGGGCTAGTGCCCTTATTAATTGTCAAAAGCGATCAAGAAGCGAATGCCCCCCCCCCATACCCATCATTTCCCCAAATACTTCCGATCAACATTTTGACATAGCAAATTTTGTTGAACATAGTTGAAGAGTCCGGAAATTATGTTTTTGAGTATGACAACCTCCCACAGTCCTCAGGGCTAAGGTTTTAAGTTATGCCCTGGGGGCATACACTGTCATATAGAAAGTGTTGTTGTAAAAACTTTAAAAAAGGCTCTTTCGAATGGAAATCGAGAGGTCTGTTGCCCCTTTTAAAAGTCGAAAGTAGTCAGAGCAACAATCGCCCCCCCCCCGCCCCCCACGCTCACCATTTACCCAAACATTTCCGATTAACACTTTAATATGGCCATTTTGTTCAACGTAGTTGAAAGGTCTGGAAATTATGTCTGTGAGGATGAAAACCCTTTCTCCATAACCCTCAGGACAAGGGTCGTAAGTTATGCCCTTGGTGAATTTAACGTTTCTATAGAAATTTTTGTCGCAAAAGCTTCAAAAAGGGCTCATTCGATTGGAAATTGAGAGGACTAATGTCTTTTTTATCAGTCGAAAATGATCAGAGGGCAAATGTCTCCCTCCACGACTATCATTTCGGCAAACACTTCTAATCAAAATTTCGGTATAGCCATTTTGTTAAGCCTATCAGAGAGACCCAAGAAGTATGACTTTGATGGTGGCAAATCCCCCCAGCCGTCAGGGCAAGGGCTGTAAGTTTGTCCTAGGGGCATTTTAGGGTTCATTAACTAAGCGTTATCATATAAATTTCAAGGGGGGCACGTTGGGTTGTTAGTCAGATAATCTATTACCCTTTTTAAGAGTCAAAGTGATGAGAGGGCAGCTACCCTCTCCCCCTTACACACACGTCATAATATCCCAAAATGCGTCCAATAGAAATTTTAAAACAGCCGTTCTATTAAAAACAGTCTAAATATGAAAAAACAAGGCTCTTGGGGTTGAAACAAACCCCAGAGATTAGGGGCAAGGGTTGTAAGTTATGCCCAGAGGGTATTATTGGTTTTTTTTTGTGGAAGAGATGGTTGTTTAACTTCAGAAGAGGCTCAGTCTTTCTCCCTGAAAAGGACTATGTCAATATAAAACGAACAGAAATTAATCAAACAAAAAATTTGCAAAAAATGAGTTTTTCAAAAAAAAGTAAAGAACTCCATTAAACCAAAAATGAACAAAAATAGAATCAAATAATCTACCAAGCATACAACCACCACAAATCACTATCAACAAATAAATAAAACCCAAAAGAAACAGAAATTAAAATAACTCGAACTCAAAAAAAGTAGAAATTAATAGGATTAGGGTTCTAAACCCTAGGCTATATAAAAACAAGAGTATAAATTGTGTTTTACTGAAAAAACTCTTTTAAATGTTATATTTTTTATAACTTTAAGAAATCAAAAATTGATTAAGATTTTATGGAATAAATATCAGCATATGTATATTAAACTGACAATGCACATTTTTACAGTAAATTCATTTGAATTTTTTTTTATGAGTGCAAAAAACGCAAAAGTGCAAAAAAATTGCCTTCGAAGTAATTGAATGAAAAATATATTGCCATCAACATATCTATTGATGAAAATATATTCAAACAATGAAATGTGACTTCATAATATATTAATGTTTATTGATATAAAATACATTTGAGAGGTTTTAAGTTATGCCCTGGGGGCATACACTGTCATATAGAAAGTGTTGTCGTAAAAACTTTAAAAAAGGCTCTTTCGAATGGAAATCGAGAGGTCTATTGCCCCTTTTAAAAGTCAAAAGTAGTCAGAGCGAGAATCCCCCCCCCCCACTCTCACCATTTCCCCAAACATTTCCGACCAACATTATAATATGGCCATTTTGTTCAACGTAGTTGAAAGGTCCGGAAATTATGTCTGTGAGGATGAAAACCCTTTCCCCATAACCCTCAGGACAAGGGTCGTAAGTTATGCCCTTGGTGAATTTAACGTTTCTATAGAAATTTTTGTCGCAAAAGCTTTAAAAAGGGCTCATTCGATTGGAAATTGAGAGGACTAATGTCTTTTTTATCAGTTGAAAGTGATCAGAGGGAAAATGTCTCCCTCCAAGACTATCATTTCGGCAAACACTTCTAATCAAAATTTTGGTATAGCCATTTTGCTAAGCATATCAGGAAGGTCTGGAAATTATGTTTTTGAGGATAACAAATCCCCCCAGTCCTCAGGGCAAGGGTTGTAAGTTTTGCCCTGGGGACATATAGGATTTTTATAGAAAGTATGGTCATATAAACTTCAAAGGGGGCTCATTGGATTGATAATCAGACGCTCTAGTACCCTTTTTAAGATTCATAGTGATGAGAGGGCAGCTACCCTCTCCCCCTTACACAAACGTCATATTGTCCCGAAATACATCTAATAGAAATTTTAAGACAGCCATTCTATTCAAAATAGTCTAAATGTCATATAACAAGGCTTGTGGGGTTGAAACAAACCCCAGAGATTAGGGGTAAGGGTTGTAAGTTATGCCCAGGGGGTATTATTGTTTTTTTTATGGAAGGGATGGTTGTCTAACTTCAGAAGAGGCTCAGTCTTTCTCCATGGAAAAGACTATGTCAATATAAAACGAACAGAAATTAATCAAAAAAAAATTTTGCACAAAATAAATTTTTCAAAAAAAAAAGTAAAGAACTCCATTACACCAAAAATGAACAAAAATATAATTAAATAATCTACCCAACATACAACTACCACAAATCAGTATCAATAAATAAATGAAACCCAAAAAAACAGAAATTAAAATAAGTCAAACTCAAAACGAGCAGAAATTAATCTGAGTAGGGTTCTAAACCCTATGCCTTTTAAAACCCAGAAAATGATTTGTACTTTACTGAAAAAAATTCTTTTAAATGTTTTCTTCTTTTATAACTTTAAGAAATCAAAAATTAATTAAGGTTTTAAGGAATAAATATCAGCATATGTGTATTAAACTGACAATGCACATTTTTGCAGTAAATCCATTTGAATTTTTTTTTAATATATTGCCATCAACATATCTTTTGATGAAAATATATTCAAACAATGAAATGTGACTTCATAATACATTAATATTTATTGATATAAAATATATTGAAACAAAGAAATAGCCATCAATAAGTTTGTTCACTATCAAGGTATTATGAATCCAATCGTCCTTGTTTCAGCACTCGTTCTTAAAGCATTGTGGGTTAAAATAAAACTTTAACGCAAAAAGAAGGAGTTAGGGCAGGAAGGAGGTAACCCCCCCCCTATACAGAATAATTATAATTCAATGAAAAACCTTTTGATCTTCACCGTAAAGAGTAGAGGGTCAGGGGGCGGTATCCCCTATAGAATTTTAAATGATCTCTGTTCGTTTAAGCTTCAATGTCGCTCTTCACCCTCTTTTGAAAATTTGTCTTTTTGTATTTAAATTGACAATATTATGAAGAGACTTTCAAGAAAATGGAAATATTAACGAAGAGCACAGGTCTCAAGTTCGAGAATAAAATACACGACACATGAGAAACTGAAGGAAATGTGAGTCGTAACTTGGAGTTGAAGTTGAAGCTATTCTTAACGAAAACAAAAGCAGACTCATATAGTTGTGGACCATTAATTTTCGATAAGCATGAAGTAGTCTCTAAGCTAGACTAAAATACCAAATATTATGAATTTTCCTAGATTTACTCCAGTTAATACTATAAAAAACAAGCTCTGGTCAGCTAGATTTTATAACAAAGCGGGTAGCAAAACCTTGTAAAATGCTCATCGGATGACGCAATTCATTTGCAATATTTCTAACGTAACATGTTGCTGACGGCCTAAGGCCAGAGCTACTTACGATATTGTTCGAATGAGGGAAGTGCCACCAAAAAGAAGTATTTTCAATCTAAAATTCTTGTCCTCCTCCCTCCCAAGATTCTGACAAATGTTTTTTTTGTGTATTAATTGAAAAATACCTTTTTTTGGGTGTTTCATTGAAAGCGATTAAAAAACAAGAAAATTACCCCCTTTTCTAAACTTTGAAAAATATATTTTCTTCCTTCCATTGTTTCGCCTGGTCCTGCAGCAATTAAAAGCAAGGATAATCTGAACCGTTTTTTTTTTCACCGAACCGCTTAATGTGTCATGACTGAAACCTCTTCCCTTAGAAATATGGAAAACGTTTATAAAGTAATTTTTAGAAAACTAAGTCAAAAATATTGCCAATAAATGCAAAAATAATGTCAATAAGGCGTGTGGACCACATTTGCCACCAAATCGTTGGGAACTTATTGCTCGGGGCATATGTAATGAATAAGCCACTCAACTATTCAAGCTTGAAACGTATACAAAAATTGATAAAATGTCAAAAATAACGCCAAATTAATCTTAAAATTCATCATTGAAAAGGAAACAAATAAAAACAACCTTATACTGTGGCTGAAGGCCTGAGTTGTTGACTATAGCGCACAAAGCGAGCATAGGCAGAAGATCAACGGAGCAAACTTTTTGCTGAACAGTAAGGTCTGCGAAGCGAGCTTTTCAGCTAGCAACAGATTATTCAGCACAAGTATTCCGGTCAAACATCCAGGTATTGTCTTTAAGACTAATCAAAAACGCTTTTTGCACAAAATAAGTTAATTAAAAAAAATAAATTTTTTCTTGAGTTTTTTGCACTCATAAATGTTTTCATTAAAGTAATTTGAGGCTTTAGCGTAAAGAGGAACCATTAAAAAGGGAGGGGCAGCCCCACTCATATACGAAACAAATTCTATCCATTTAAACACCATTTAAACTTCTCAAGAGTAGAAGAAGGGATACCAGCACTGTACAAACAAGATGACAGCCAATCAGAGGCCTAAAATCCGTGTACGAACAAGATCACGTGCCTCTTTCTAGGCCAATCACAGAGCTAGAAATACTAACGGGAGTAACGCAACTGATATAAGGAAGGATATTCAGTACAGTTGATATTAGTGTGAGAATAGAATTTAAGGAGTTTTAACAGTTTGACTTTACTCGTATATTTATTCATTGAGATATATTTACAATAATGAGTGGAATGTTTACACTATTAGAAGTTGATAGTAGAGTTGGTAATAGCAGCAATGATACAAGAGCAGCGAACATAGCAGTAGAAATCACGAGAGGATCACGGCTTTGTCTTGAATGAGATGAAGTATATGCAAGATACGTGTTATCTTTGAGCAAATTTAAATTGGACGACCAATTAGGCTTCGCTGCAAAAGTTGATATAACACATATGAATAGACTTCAAAGTGCTTTAAGTGCAATAGTTAAGTATATAGAGGACAATAAGTTATAACGATGATTGTATATGTGTAATATATATTATTGTTGTAATTATGATCACGCACAATAAAATTGTTTCGAAATCAAAAATGTTCCTTTCTTTTTGTTAGAATTTTTTTAGGTTATCGAATATTCTTGAAGCAGAATGAATTATGGTTAGTCTAGTATCAGCAGTGAGAGTGTTAGGATTGAAAAATGAATAAATTTGAGAAAGAGAGAATTAAGTCAAATCTTGTGATTATGGAACAACATTTGATTCTAGATGACGATTTTCTCGAGTTATCTCTTCAACGGAAAATATTTTCTCAGGAAACACTTGACAATATAATAAAAACTGATTTTTGTATGAAGCTTTTACGTCGTGACTCAAATGTTTTTACTCAATTTATTGATATATTAATTGAAACAAAGTAGAATAATATCGTGAATATACTTTTGAAAACACTGCAATAGATTCTTTGTAGATGACTCTCCCTTCGAAACAGGGTATGTAACGTCACAGAGTTACTCATCTCCTATCCCCCTCTGAATTTATCGAATGTGGATCAGTTTCTTTTTAGCTGTGAGAGATTTGACCGCTGAAACCAAAAAAAAAATGTTCTATACATATCCACTATGTATGTACACTCTTGGCAGTTGGTCATCATCTGATAATTGTACGATCATTGATGAAAATAATGAAAAGTGCAAATTATGCAATCCCTGGAAATTACATAGAGGATATGCAGCAAAAATTGATGGCTGTGATTCATCTCTTGAAGAGATTTGCGACTCTCACCCTAGAGGGCAACTATGCTCCAATTGTCACTATGATTAATGTGATCAGTGGGAGAATACTTATCCTGGTATGATTGGAAGAAACCTAAACGTGATTTTAGTTTATTTCTACGAGATTGGTATCGTAATGGTTTTAAATTATTTTGGGAGGAAGAATCAGGTCTACGACTCAACAGTTGGGGTAACAAGACAATTTGGTTTCTACGCCATCGTTGTCACAACACTGTCTATTATGACTATAACCCTAGTGATTTTCAATTAGAAGTTACCGAATGTGATTCACCGCTTGAAAACAGTGTATGTCATATTGCTTCAAATAAATAAACTGAAACAAATGATTTCTACAATAAGAATGCAAATAATATCATTGGTTATACAAATAGATACGACAAGAGTGACTTTACTTTGTACTTTAGACAAAGTGACCTTGCCTCTGTAGCCAATCAACATCAATATACAGTGAATCCAAATGATCCATCAGCATTATTGGCTCTCGAAAGTTGCCCACACACTGACGAAGAAGAAAATCTAAAGTGTAGAATAAAGACATTTTTGTTGTATACATTTTTTTTTATTAATATACAAATTCACATACATTTTTTAAGCATTTCACTCGTAAGCCAATAAAATCAATATTATACAGGTCTGAGAGGATATTTTCAACTATAAAGTCGTTCAGGCATGGACTGTCTACATAAATGTTGGGAAACTGCTTGTAAGTATAGCCGCTACATCTGACATCATCTATTTTTTAGAGAAAGCCGAGAGGATCAAAAAATTCAATCGTCTTCATTGTTTGAAAGATGCACAACCAATTTTTGGTATTCACAGTCGACGGGTTGCTATTACCGACGAGTAGGGTAGCAGTGGTACTTCGGCTTTATCCATGAATTGTCAATGGCTAACACAGTGACATATATTAAAACAGGCAGGGGTCCATGCAAAACACACTATTCAGGCTACTGATGTTCACTGCACTAGTTTTTGCAGAAAATTACCTTCAAGGGGGAGTTTCGAATAGGTTTTAAATTGATTTAATGAGATTAGTGCTATACTCTCAGGCAATGGATCAGCAAATGTGCACTCTAAACGCACACTCCCCGTTCGTACTAGACTCATATCTTGAGTTACAGACAGATCTATTACATTGAGACCATGTGTTTTAGCGAACATTTCTTCGTTTAAACCATTTTCAAATAGTTGTGAATCATGATCTAAGGTTTGCATTGTCAACTCATACAGTGTCCTATAGGATTTATCAAAAGATGGATTGTAGAGTGGTATTCAATTTACTTTGCAGACAAGAGATGAAAGCCTAAGCATCTCAAATTTATGTCGGCAACCAGTCCACGGTCCTATTGCACTAACTCTTTTTACAAATGCCAATGCAAATTTTATGGAATTTCGCCATTGATAAAAGATGAGTCGGTGAATGTAGGCGAGCCTGTGGCAATATGACGTTGATTGGTGATTGTATGAGGAACGAGTGGAAATATTATTTCCACTTGCTCTCAGTTTTTCCACTGCCAAAGCAACAGAACTCATAACCTGCTGCTTTCGTATATGTAGTATTGCCGAGGTGAGAGAGAGAGAGTTACATCACGATTGGCAGGAAGTTCCTCTCGTAATATAAAATTGGATGGAGCAAGCGTCAAGTTCTTATCCACTTTAATATTTGGTGGTAGCTATTGGGGTATATTAAATATTTCATGACATAGTTTTCCAACTAGATGTAGTTCACTAGTTGTATCATTTTTAAGTGCATCTGTACTATTAGTATCTGTAATATATTCCTTTCCATTGGAGGTGCCTCTCAATTCCTTGTATGACTTATGTGTCATTAACATGAACTGCATATAGCTTGTATAATTTGAAATATTGTTGCTTGTGCTCACCAAAGTGCCATTTATGTAGAAACTAATTTGACGAAATAAATGATGTAATATACAATTTTCATATGATATTCCATCAGCACGAACTGGCATTCTATTGTCAAATTTCTTGACTATCATATGTAAATCTATAAATGTCGAAGACATGTCCATAAAGTAGTCTTCATTAGAATAAATTTGAAAGCGGATAATATCAGAGAGGGGTTGTTGTGGGTAAAATTGTTCATAGTATTCATATTTTAAAGTAAATAAACATTTTTTGCATTGAATAGATTTAATGATGAAGTGATTCAAGGTTGGGAATCCCTATGCGGTAGATATGCCATTGTTCAGTCTATGAAAAGAAATCCAGTTTTGATCTAACAATTCTCTTCCTGTGGTTTCTTCTTCTGTTTACTCTACAAGTCGTCTTTTTCCTACTTTTCATTGACATGAGTGATGACTTTCGTTTCTGACCTGAGTAGAGACTGATGAGTGGTGCACTGTTTCTCAACCTTTTTAAACCTTTTCTATTTTGTCGAGATTTCAGTTGTTCGCCAAGGGTTTTCACACTGGACCTAAGATTGTCCGAAGCACTTTTTTTAAAATCCTTGCCAGAGCTCCAATCGTATAGTGTAGAGGATGCAAAATCTGTCGCAGCCGGTACAATATATTTTTTAGCAAGAGGTTGTGCAGAGCCGAACAGCTTAGCAAACCAACTGCCATGACCATAGCAAGACATTAGAGTGTGCGTTTAGAGTGTAAATTTGCCAACCCATTACCTAAGAGCATTGCACTAATCTCATTGTAGCGGCTATACTTACAAGCAGTTTCTCAACATTTGCTTAAAAAATGTATGTGAATTTGTTTATTAATAAAAAAAATGTATACAACAACAATGTCATTCTACACTTTAGATTTCTTCTTCTTCGGTGTATCGGCAATTTTCGAAAACCGCTAATGCTGGTAGATCATTTAAATTCACTGTATATTGATCTTGATTGGCTGCAAAGTCTGGGTCACATTTTCTACAGTACAATGTAACTTCACTCTTATCATATCTCTTTGTATAGTCAATGATACTATTTTCATTCAAATTGTGAAATTCACGTGTTTCAATTTGTCTATTTTAAGCAATATCACATACAGTGTTTTCAAGAGGTGAATCCCACTTGGTAACTGCCAAATGAAAATCACTAGGTTTATAGTCATAAATGGCAGTGTTGTCACAACGATGACGTAGAAACCACATTGTCTTTTTACCCAACAGTTGAATGGTAGACCTGATTCTTCCTCCCAAAATAATTTAAAACCATGACGATACCAATCTCGCAGAAATAAACTAAAATCACGTTTAGGGTTCTTTCCAATCATACCAGGATAAGTATTCTCCCACTAATCACATTTGTCATAGCGACAATTGGAGTATAGTTGCCCTCTAGGGTGAGAGTCACAAATCTCTTCATGACATGAATTACAGCCTTTAATTTTTACTGCATATCCTCTATGTAATTTACAAGAATTGCATAATTTGCACTTTTCAATATATTCATCAATAATTGTACAATAATTACATAATGACCAACTGCCAAGAGTGTACAAACATAGTGGACATGCATAGAATTTTTTTTTTTGGGGGGAGGGTTTCCGATGTCAACTCTCTCACAGCTAAAAAGAAACTGATCCACGTTCGATAAATTCAGAAGGGTATAGGAGAGCAATAACTCTGTGACATTACATAACCTGTTTTGAAGGGAGAGTCATCTACAAAGAATTAATGGCAATGTATTCAAAAGTATATCCACAATATTATTCTGCTTTGTTTCGATGAATTTATCAGTAAAGCGAGTGAAAGTGTTTGAGCGACGTTCTAAATGTTTTGTAAAATATCCCCACGGGGCGAATTTATCCTTCATTTCTTTTACAGACAATCCCTGACAAAGCGTCCTAAGCTGTAGGAGTAACTTGAAAAAGTTGATACGCAGAATCAGACATTGTGTAGCAGGCCTAAAATCTGACTTAATTCTCTTTTTCTAAAATTCATTCATTTTTAATCCTAAGACTCTCACTGCTGACTCTATACTAACCATAATTCATTCTGCTTCAAGAATATTCGATGACCTAAAAAAAATCTAACAAAAAGAAAGGAACATTTTCGATTTCGAAACAATTTTATTGGGCGTGATCATTATTATAACAACAATATATATTACAAATATACAATTACCGATATAACTTATTGTCCTCTATATACTTCACTATTGCGTTTAAACCACTTTGAAGTCTATTCACATGTGCTATATCAACTTTTGCAGGAAAGCATAATTGGTCCTCCAATTTCAATTTGTTCAAAGATAACACGTATCTTGCATATACTTCATCCCATTCAAGACAAAGCCGTGATCCTCTCGTGATCTCTACCGCAATGTTAGGTGCTCTTGTATCATTGCTGGTGTTACCAACTCCACTATCAACTTCTAATAGTGTAAACATTCCACTCATTATTGTAAATATATCTCAATGAATAAATATATGAGTAAAGTCAAACTGCTAAAACTTCTTGAATTCTATTCTCACACTAATATCAACTGTACTAACAATCCTTCCTTATATCAGTTACGTTACTCCCGTTAGTTTTTCTAGCTCTGTGACTGGCCTAGAAAGAGGCACTTGGTCTTGTTCCTACACGGATTTTAGGCCTCTGATTGGCTGTCATCTTGTTCGTACAGTGCTGGTATCCCTTCTTCTACTCTCCGGCAAGAGTAGGTGGTTGAGGGGTGGCTGTCCCACTTATATCCAGGATAGTTTCTATTAGTTTTATGTTTCATTGTCTTTCTTTTCTTTAATTTTAAATTTTTTTATGTATTTTCTATTCGTTTTCAACATCGTATTCGGAATAAAAGATCGTAAAACAATAAATATGTTTTACAATAAACGTTGATTTTTGCACAAAAACCCTTCCAAAATGTAAATCACCATGGAAAAGGTGCCTTTTAAAATTCTTTGTAAGAGGATTCAAAAATGCCAAAATCATTTTTGATTAGGTGGTGCTTACATTTTAAAGAGGATTCATTTACCACTCCTGGTAAAATATCCTCTTCACCCTTGCACCTTAGTGCCAATAAGCTTGTAGTAGGGCCTACGATATTTAATACGAAAGTCACTGGACCATTGCAACCAACAAAATATTAGGAGGATAATCAATAGATGAGCATTTTGTCAATATAAACATATTTACATTGAAGCTAGCTTACAATTACTCTACAATTTTCATTGGAATCCCTACTTGTCCTGGGGAGTCTTTCCAGCCACTTAATATTGTTATTTAAATTTAATTTTTACTTTAAAATAAAATTTTTCTTCAGTAATAGGGAAACCATTCTTCCCTTAGTATCCATATTACAGGTTCAGTCCAAATATATTATTCCAAGTGTGAGGATGCTTGGCAGAAAACGATTTTGGTAAATTTACTTTGGTGGAAACTTAAACTTGTAGACATATATACTTGTCGATTATTCTAAGCAGATTGGCAATCTCAAAATTATTACTCGATAGCATTTACTCCTGTTTGGATGAAAAATTCTAAATTTCGACCAAAAATTAGTAACTACCCTTTACATACTGGGAGGGATCGCATAAAGTAATCAGAAGATGATATAAACCAACAAAAATGATGTATAATACAGATCTTACCATTATGCTAATGAGATATCTTTTGATACCTGTAATTATGTAGGTCAATAACCCAATTATGGTCTTCGTCAATTATAGCATAAATTATGATGTATGCTAAGTATAACATAGCATTCAAGTGGTCTGACTCGTCTTAACTCAGGATATCCATATGTAACCAAATAATAATAATAAGAATACAATTTTTTTTTGTCTTTGAATTGAATGAAACTGGCAAAGGGTTGAAATTTCAATCGCTTGTCAACTAAAGGTAAGTGTCTGAGGGAATGGGGACTCCCACGCCACAATATATAAATATTAGAATATGATTGGAATAAATTCATCCTTTCACAAGTCGATTGATTCGATTGACCTAGCTTTACTTCTTGGCTGGTGTGGATATAATACACAAGTACCAAATGAAGAATGAAGCTAATATAAAATATTGTTTGGTAATGGAGTTTGCATAAAGTTGAGATTAATAAAGTCGTAGGCACAAGGAAGAGAATTATTATATAAAAATCCAGACAAATCCATAGAAATCCAGTACAACCCTTAGTAATCAAGTAGTGAGGTGATTATGGATTTGAACCACCAAAAACCCCAACCATCAAGAACCCCAACCACCAAGGACCCCAACCTCCAAGGGCCTCAATACCCGTTCCACCAGCTTTTTGCCCTCCCCCCCCTATTTTTTGAATTTTATTAAGTTTAATTTTTTTGGAACTTTTTTTTAGCTTTTATTATTTGTTTTTTAATATTTTTAACAAAATTTTTTTCGACTTTTCTTGCACATTTTAAAATGACATAAAATATGCTTAAAACAAAGAAAACCCAGATTTAATATTTACGAAATACAAAATGAGAATGATGTAGATATGTTATTCGTGATTTTTACTTGCGGGCTCGCTTACTGAACCCAAACGAACCTAGCTTAAAAACAGTTAACATAATGTAACCTAAGTAATAAGGAAAAAATGTTCACTGTAAGTAGCCGGCGTGCGATAGGTTGGCTGCAGGTAACCTGTGTCTCTGTTCAAACTTAATATTCAACACAGTTATACTTTTAAGCCCTAACGAAAATACAAGGAATAAACCGTGTCAAATTTAAAGCATTGGTTTAAACTTTATATTCAACAGAGTCAAAGCTTTAGTTATTACGACAAATTCAATGAATCAGCCGTGTCAAATTTATTTCATCAGTTCAAACTTTATACTCAACAGAGTTAAACCTTTTAGTCCTTACGAAAATTCAAAGAAAAACCATATAAAATTTAATTCATCAGTTCAAACTTTATACTCAACAGATCTTAAGCTCTTAGATCTGAGGGAAATTCAATTAATAAATCGTGTCAAATTTAATTCGTCTGTTCGAACTTTATAATCAAAAGAGTTAAACCTTTTAGTCCTTGGGAAAATTCCAGGAATGAACCATGTGAAATTTCGTTCACTTATTCAAACTTTTTGCTCAGCAAAGTTCAAGCTATTCATTCCTGGGAAAATTCACTGAATAAATCATGTTTTTCAACAGGAATAATCCACATTAAATTTAATTTATCTGTTCATTTTTGAGGAAATTTACTGAATAAAACATATTTTTGATTTGATGATGATGATACTGAATAGAGTTAAACCTTTTAGTCCTTAGGAAAATTCAATAAAAAAACCAAGTCAAATTTAATTCATCACATCAAAGTTTATACTCAATCGACTTAAACCTTTTAGATCTTAAAGAAATTCAATGAATAAATCGTGTGAAATTTAATTAATCTGTTCAAACTTAATAATCAACAGAGTTAAACTTTTAGTCCTTTGAAAAATTTTAAGGAATAAACCTTGTGAAATTCAATTCATCTGTTCAAACTTTATTCTCAACAGAGTTAAAACTATACATTCTTGGGGAAATTCAAAGAATAATCTGTGTCAAATGTAAATCATCATCTTTAACTTTGTAATCAATAGAGTTAAAGGTATTCCTTTTTGAGAAAATTCATGCTGTTGGGTCCTTATAAAAATTCAATGAATAAACCTTGTCAAATTTAGTTCATCTTTTCAAACTATGTTATCAACAAAGTTAAAGCTATTCATTCTTGAGAAAATTCAAAAAATTAACCACGTCAAATTCAATTCATCTGCTTAAAGTTTATACACAACAGTGTTATATCTTTTAGTCCTTAGGAATATTCAATGAATAAACCGTGTTAAATTTAATTCATCTTTTCAAACTCTATGCCTCTAAAACTTTCAGGCCTTATGAAAATTCACGGAATAAACCACGTCAAATTTAATTCATGTGTTCAAATTTTTCAATAAACATAGTTAATGATATTCCTTCTTGGGATAATTCACTGAATAAACCATATCAAATTTAACGTATCAGTTCAAACTTTATACTCAACAGAGTTAAACCTTTTAGTCCTTATGGAAATTCAAGGAATAAATTGTGTCAAATTTAATTCATCTGTTCTAACTTTGTACTCAATAGAGTTAAAGCTAATCATTCTTGGGAAAATTTAAGCTTTTGAGCCCTTAAGAAAGTTCAATGCATAACCATTTTCCAATTTAGTTCATCTGTTCAAACTTTGTAACCAACAGAGTTAAAGCTATTCTTTCTTGAGAAAATTCATTGAAAAAACCAGGTCAAATTCAATTCATCTGCTCAAAGTTTATACACACCAGAGTTATATCTTTTAGTTCTTAGGAAAATTCAAGGACAAAACCAAATCAAATTTATTTCATCAGTTCAAAGTTTATACTCAACAGACTTAAACCTTTTACATCTTAGGAAAATTCAATGAATAAATCGTGTCAAATTTAGTTAATATCTTCAAACTTTATAATCAACAGATTTAAACTTTTAATTTTTCTCCATGACAACACTGCCTCTTCTATGACGAAATGAATAAGAATTCCAAATAGGGATAGGTCCTTTTATTACATAGTGAAGCGAAAATATAAAACAAAGGCTCTAAATATTTCGATGACACAGTCGGTCATCATCATCAGTAGAGTTACTAATACATCAAAATGAAAACAAACTGCTTTTATACTAAACAAAATAATCACTTTAGGGTCAAAGCAAGTTACCGGTCCATTGACTTAAAAAGTTCACTAACTGTTCTTGAATTTTGTAATACTGCGTTGAGTAAAGGTGGTACAATTTTCTTCGAAATTGCAGGTCAAAGCAGGTTAACGGTCCATTGACTTAGAAAGTTCACTAACTGTTCTTGAATCTTATAATACTGAGTTGAATATTCTTCGAATTAAAAATGAAATAATGCTGAATTTACAGGTGCTAAATTTATCATTTTATTCTTCTAATAGCAAATGAAATGATTCTGAAGTTTGTCTGTCATCCCCATATATAAGACGTTTTTATTTTTCTCCACGATCACACTGCCTTTTCTATGACGAAATCAATAAGAATTCCAAATAGGGATAGGTCCTTTTATTAGAATGTGAAACGAAAATATAAAACAGAGACTCTAAATATTTCGATGACACAGACGGTCATCATCAACAGTAGAGTTACTAACATATCAAAACCAAAACAAACTGCATTTATACTAAACAAAATAATCACTTCCAGGTCAAAGCAAGTTACTGGTCCATTGAATTAAAAAGTTTACTAACTGTTCTTGAATTTTTTAATACTGCGTTGAGTAAAGGTGGTACAATTTTCTTCGAAATTGCAGGTCAAAGCAGATTACCGGTCCATTGACTTAGAAAGTTCACTAACTCTTCTTGAATCTTATAATACTGCGTTGTATATGCTGTCTAATGCTATTTATTCTTGGGGAAATTCACTGAATAAAGCACATAAAATTGAAATTATCAGTTGAAACTTTATACTCAACAGAGTTTAACCTATTAGTCGTTATGAAAATTGAAGGAAACAACCACGTCAAATTCAATTCATCTGTTCAAACTTTGTAATCAACAGAGTTAATGCTATTTATACTTGGGGAAACTTACTGAATTAACAATGTCCAATTTAATTCATCTGTTCAAACTTTATAACCAACAGAGTTAATGCTATTCCTTCTTGGGGAAATTCTCTGAACAAACCACATCAAATTTAATTCATCAGTTAAAACATTATATTCAACCGATTTAAACCTTTTAAACCTGAGGGAAATTCAATTAATAAATCATGTCAAATTTAATTCATCTGCTCGAACTTTATACTCCACAGAGTTGAGCCTTTTAGTCCCTATGAATATTCAAGAATTTAATTCACGTCAAATTTAATTTATCTGTTCATTTTTGAGGAAATTCACTGAGTAAAACATAAAATAATTTAATTTATTAGTTAAAACTTTAAACTCAACAGATTTAAACCTTTTAGTCCTTATGAAAATTCAATCAAAAACCCATGTCAAATTTAATTCATCACTTCAAAGTTTATACTCAACAGGCTTAAACCTTTTAGATATTAGGAAAATTCAATGAATAAATCGTATGAAATTTAATTAATCTGTTCAAACTTAATAATCAACAGAGTTAAACTTTTTAGTCCTTTGGAAAATCTTAGGAATAAACCTTGTGAAATTTAATCTATATGTTCAAAATTTTTTCTCAACAGAGTTAAAACTATACATTCTTAGGGAAATTCAAGGAATAAACTGTGTCAAATTTAATTCATCTGCTCAAACTTTTTAAGCAACAGAGTTAAAGCTATTCGGTCTTGGGAAAATTGAAGCCTTTGAGTCCATAGAAAAGTTAAATGAATAAACCCTGTCCTATTTAGTTCATCTGTTCAAACCGTGTTATCAACAGATTTAACGCTATTCATTATTGAGAAAAATCATTGAATAAACCACATCAAATTCAATTCATCTGTTTAAAGTTTATACACAAGAGAGTTATATCTTTTTGTCCTTAAGAAAATTCAACGAATAAACCGTGTTAAATTTAATTCATCTTTTCAAACTCTATGATCAACACAGTTCAAACTTTTAGGCCTAATGAAAATTCACGGAATAAACCACGTCAAATTTAATTCATGTGTTCAAATTTTTTAATCAACATAGTTAATGATATTCCTTCTTGGGATAATTCACTGGATAAACCAAGTTAAGGTTCACGCATCAGTTGAAGCCATGAGATGCACCAAATCGAGCTTTGTACCTCTGAGAAAAAATCATGGAATAAATTGTGTCAATTTAAATTCGTTGCTTCAGAATTTATAATGAACAGAGATAAAGCTATTCTTTCTTGAGAAAATTGAAGCTTTTGAGTCCTTAAAAAAATTAAATGAATAACCCTTGTCAAATTTAATTCATCAGTTCAAACTGTGTAATCAACAGAGTTAAAGCTATTGTTTCTTGAGAAAATTCATTGAAAAAACCAGGTCAAATTCAATCCATCTGTTCAAAGTTTATGCACAAGAGAGTTATATCTTTTAGTCCTTAAGAAAATTCAACGAATAAACCGTGTCAAATGAGATTCATCTTTTCAAACTTTATAATCAACAGGGTTAAACCTTTAAGTCCAAATGAAAAATTCACGTAATAAACCACGTCAAATTTAATTCATGTGTTCAACTTTTTAATAAACAGAGTTAATGCTATTTCTTCTTGGGGTAATTCACTGAATTAACCACATCAAGTTTAAATCATCAGTTAAAAATTTATACTCAATAGAGTTTAACCTTTTAGTCCTTATGGAAATTCAAGGAATATATTGTGTCAAATTTAATTAGTCTGTTCTAACTTTGCACTCAAAAGAGTTAAAGCTAATCATTCTTGGGAAAATTTAAGCTTTTGAGTCCTTAAAAAAGTTAAATGCATAACCATTGTTCAATTTAGTTTACCTGTTCAAACTGTGTAATCAACAGATTTAAAGATATTCATTATTGAGAAAAATCATTGAATAAATCAGGTCAAATTCAGTCCATCTGTTAGAAGTTTATGGACAACAGTGTTATATCTTTTATGTCAAATTTTTTTCATGAGTTCAATGTTTATACTCAAAAGTCTTAAACCTTTTAGATCTTATGAAAATTCAATGAATAAATCGTGTCAAATTTAGTTAATCTGTTCAGATTTTATAATCAACAGATATAAACTTATTAGTCCTTTGGAAAATTCTAGGAATAAACCATGTGAAATTAAATTCATCTGTTTAAACTTTATTCTCAACAGAGTTAAAACTATACATTCTTGGGGAAATTCAAGGAATAAATGGTGTCAAATTTAATTCATCTTCTCAAACTTTTTAAGCAACAGAGTTAAAGCTATTCATTCTTGGGAAAATTCAAGCCTTTGAGTCATTAGAAAAATTCAATGAATAAACCTTGTCATATTTAGTTAATCTGTTCTAACTGTGTAATCAACAGCGTTAAAGCTATTCATTCTATAGAAAATTCATTGAATAAACCACCACAAATTCAATTTATCTGTTCAAAGCTTATACAAAACAGTGTTATATATTTTAGTCCATAGAAAAATTCAATGAATAAACCGTGTTAAATTTGATTCATCTTTTCGAACTCTATGATCAGCAGGGTTAAACTTTTTAGTCCTTAGGACAATTCAAGGAATAAACCATGTCAAATTTAATTCATCCATCCAAACATTATATTCAACAGAGTAAATACTTTTAGGTCTTATGGAAATTCACGGAATAAATCATGACAAATTTAATTAATCTGTTCAAACTTTATAATCAACAGAGTTAATGCTATTCGTTCTTGGGGTAACTCACTGAATAAACCATATCAAATTTTATTCATCAGTTCAAATTTTATACTTAAAAGAGCCTTTTAGTCTTTATGAAAATTCAAGGAATAAATTCTGTCGAATTTAATTCATCCGTCCAAACTTTGTAATTGACAGAGTTAATGCTATTAACACTTTTGAAAATTCACTGAATAAACCTTGTTAAATTTAATTCATCTTTTTAAACTTTATATTCAGCAGAGTTAAACCTTTTAGTCCTTAAGAAAATTCAATGAATAAACCATATCAAATTTTATTCATCTGCTGAAACTTTGTAATCAACACAGTTAAGGCTATTTATTCTTGGGGAAATTCACTAAATAAAGCACATAAAATTGAAATTATCAGTTCAAACTTTATACTCAACAGAGTTAAACCTATTAGTCGGTATGAAAGTTCAAGGAATAAACCACGTTAAATTTAATTCATCTGTTCAAACTTTTTAATCAACTGAGTTAATGCTCTTTATAATTGGGGAAATTAATTGAATTAACCATGTCAAATTTAATTTCATCTGTTCAAACTTTATAATCAACATTCTTGGGAAAATTCAAGGAATAAACTGTGTCAAATTTAATTCATCGACTCAAACTTTTTAAGCAACAGAGTTAAAGCTATTCATTCTTGGGAAAATTCAAGCCTTTGAGTCCATAGAAAAATTCAATGAATAAACCTTGTCATATTTAGTTTACCTGTTAAAAATTTGTAGTCAGAAGATATAAAGGTATTATTTCTTGAAAAAATCATTGAATAAACCACGTCAAATTAAATTCACCTGTTCGAAGTTTATACACAAGAGAGTTAAATCTTTTAGTCCTTAAGAAACTTGATCGAATAAATCGTGTCAAAATTAATTCCTCTATTCAAATTTACAAACAACAAGATTGAATCTTTTAGTTCCTAGGAAAAATTCAAGGAATATACCTCGTAAACTTTAATTCATCTTTTCAAACTTTATATTCAACAGAGTTAAAACTTTGAGCCCATATGAAAAATCAAGGCATAAACCACATAAAATTTAATTCATCTGTTCAAACTTTATAACCAACAGAGTTAATGCTATAACTTCATGGGGAAATGGGGAAATTCACTGAATAAACCACATCAAATATAATTCATCAGTTTAAACTTTATAATCGTCAGAGTAAAACCTTTCAAATTTGAGGGAAATTCATCTCTTCAAACTTTGTAATCAACATAGTTAGAACTATTCATTCTTGGGAAAATTGGAGGAATAAACTGTTTCAAATTTAATTCATCTGCTTAAAATTTGTAATCAATAAAGTTTAACCTTTTAGTCCTTATGAAAAATCAAGGTATAAACCACGTTAAATTTAATTTCTTTGTTCAAACTTTGTAATCAACAGAGTTACTGTTATTCATGCTTGGGAAAATTCACTGACTAACCATGTCAAATTTAATTCATCTGTTCAAGCTTTATACTCAACAAAGTTAAGCCTTTTACTCATTACGAAAAAAAGAATAGCACATATCAAATTTAATTGATCACTTCAAATTTTATATTTAAAAGAGTTAAGCCTTTTAGTCCTTAGGAAAATTCAATGAATAAATAGTGTCAAATTTAATTCATCTGTTTCATATTTGTAATCAACAGATATAAAGCTATTCATACTTGTGAAAATTTACTGAATAAACTATGTTAAATTTAATTCATCTTTTCAAAATGTGTAATAAACAGAGTTTAACCTTTTAGTCCTTATGAAATTTCAGGGAATAGACCATGTCAAAATTTAATTCATCTCTTCAAACTTGGTATAAAAATAGTTAAAACTATTCATTCATGGGAAAATTCAAGGAATAAACTTTTTCAAATTTAATTCATCTGCTTAAAATTTGTAATCAATAAAGTTTAACCTTTTAGTCCTTATGAAAATTCAAGGAATAAACCGGGTCAAATTTAATTCATCTGTTCAAACTTTGTAATCAACAATTTTAGGACTATTCATTCTTGGTAAAATTCAATGAATAAACCACGTCAAATTTAATTCATACGTTCAAACTTTGTAATCAATAGAGTTAAATCTATTCATTCTTAGGAAAATACAACGAATAAATCGTATCAAATTTAATTCATCAGTTCAAACTTTATAATCAACCAAGTTAAACCTTTTAGTTCTTCGGAAAATTCAAGGAATAAACCGTTTACAATTTAATTCATCTGTTCAAACTTTGTAATCAATAGAGTTAAGGCTATTCATTCTTGGGAAAGTTCGCTGAATAAACCACGTCAAATTTAATTCCCCCGTTTAAACTGTAAAATCAACAGAGTTAAACCCTTAATCTTTATCAAAATTCAAGGACTAAACCACGTCAAATTTAATTCATCTATTCAAACTTTGTAATCAACACAGTTAAGGCTATTCATTCTTGGGGAAATCGACGGAATAAACCACATCAAATTTACTTCATCAGTTGAAACTTTATAACCAGCCGCGTTAAGACTTTTACTCATTAGGAAAATACAAGGAATAAACCGTGTCAAATTTAATTCATCTGTTAAAACCTCATATTCAATAGAGTTAAACCTTTTAGCCATTTTTTGGAGTTTAGCAAGTACAACACTTGGAATTTACCAACTACCTTAGTTTATTGTAGTTAAAATTGTTTTTATTACATTTTTGATGCTCAGTTAGCAACTAAGACTTTCGGAATTTTACAGCTAGCAGAGTTTGTCCTATGCAAATGTGCTTTCTATTAATATTTTGATACCCTGTTATCAATAAAAAATATTTTAAACATAACAAAGTAATGCATGAAACATTTTCATTGAAATACCGACATTTAGAATATTAACATAAAAATAAATTACATACATTATTATACATTATTAATATCTTTAACCAGCTTTGGACATATTGAGTTTGTTCATAAGATAATTCATCATGTTCTCTCTTGATATTGTAACTATTATCTTCTCGTAGTTCGTGACCAGTAGATTAACCATTATTTGATATTGAGTCATACACAACTGTCGTGTAAGCACCTATAGCCTCAATATGCGTTGTGACATTTACTTTCTATGGTTTAATGACTACATCTGTTGGTATACATGCAAAGATCGCATTAGTGTTCACATGCGCTTTGCTTTTTATTGGTTCATCATTATACACCGTTGTTATTTTGTATACCAATGTTCTTTTTAGTCTGCCATCGATTTCACTGTCTATTGTCACATTATTTTTACACATGCAACAGTTCTGGAATCGTAGACAAAATATGGTTTATGACATTAGTGCAGCAGTATGCCTTTCCTCTTTCGACTTTCTTTGAATGCTAATACGCAAAAGCTGTCGATAGGGTTTATCACTGGGTGACGTGTTACTGCAAGCACTAGCAAGAAGATACACCTTTTTATCAACTATTAATTTTGTGTTGGCATTCTCTTTAAGCACTATCATCTCAGGAAACGATACTCTCGCATATTCACCATCATAAGAGTTGAACTTTTTGGTACTCCAAAGAAATTTATCTCTCACTTTCGTGACAATGCATGCATACATTTCCAATGAGATCCCCACAAGTACTTTTTTTATAATTCAAATATTGGTCTTTGTCAGCATTCAGCGCATCGATGACTTTATCATGTGCACACACTTTCTTCGAATATTTCATCTTCACTGAAAAAACAAATATGATGCAAGTATTTATCCTTCCAATGTACAAAAAATACTCATTGAAAATATACAATAAACTAGGCAGTGTCGAGGAGCAGCCATATGGTATCACTGGGACATTGAAAAAAGTAAGTGTATTCAGGACGTATTATAGCCTATAGCGATGAATAAAAAATGTCCTGATTGTAGTAATTATGCTTCATCTAAGGTGTTCCCATATCTTGCAAAACAACTGCCAAGACCATATCCTGACATTGATGAATGACCTTTGTTATAGTCCATTCCATGAGCCATTGGTCCTGGACCAAAAGTAGCAACATAGAAATCCATATCAGGACAAATGAAGGCCATCTTCATTTTTTGAATATGATGCATCTGTTTATCCTTCCAATGTGCAAAAATACTGATTGAACATATATAATAAACTATTTAGTGTCAATAAGTAGCCATAGAGTACCACCGATACAGCCGCATAATTAAAAAAATCTAAGTAAAAAAAATAAAAATGTTACTACATACATTAATTTTCTAATAGTAAAAATCACGAGTAACATATGTATATCATTCTCATTTTGCATTTCGAAATTATTAAGTGGATTTTTTTGTTTCAAGCACATTTTATGTCATTTTAAGACATGTAAAAAAAAGTTGAAACAAATTTTTATGTTCAAGAAATATAAAAATAAGAAATAAAAGTTAAAAAAAAGTTCAGAAAAAAATTGAACTTAAAACAAGTGTAAAAATAGGGGGCGGGGCAAAATTCGAGGAGGGGGTTTTGGGGCCCTTTGACTCTGGGGTCCTTAGTGGCTGAGGTCCTTGGTGGTTGGGGTCCTTGACGGTTGGGGTCTTTGGTTGTTCAAATCCATAACCACCGGAATACTTTATTTCTAGAATTGTACTGGATTTTTAAGGATTGTTGAATTTTAAGGAATTCTTTTCTTGGCGCCTACACATTTATTAGTTTCAACTTTATGCGTACTCCAATACCAAACAATATTTTATATTAGTCGCACTCCTCATTTGGTACTTCTGTATTATAGCTACCACAGCCAAGAAGTGAAGCTAGGTCAATCGAATCAATTAACTTGTGAAAGGATGAAAAAATTTTAGTCATATTCTAACATTTATATAATGTGGCTTGGGAGTCACCATTCCCTCAGACTTAGCTTTAGTTGATAAGCGATTAAAATTTCAATCCTTTACCAGTTTTATTCAATCCGAATAACAAAAATAAATGTATTCTTATTATTATCATTAGGTTTTATCTGGATATCCTGAGTTAAGACCATTCAGGCCATTTTAATGCTATGTTATACTGAGAGTACATCATAATTTATGCTATACAGGACGAACACCATAATTGGGTCATTTGACATACATAATTAAGGTATCAAAAGCTATCTCATTTCATAATTATAAGCTCTGTATTGTATATTCTTTTGGTCGGTTTATATCGTCTGGTGGCCACTTTATACGATCTCTCCCAGTATGTAAAGGGGCCTTACTACTCAAAACGCTGCAGAACTTGGCACTGTCGTCGTCCAGCATCATCTCTTTCGGTAAACAAAATAAAGCTATAAATTTTAATTCTTATTTGAATGAACCCTCTCCCGATATTTTATAATGAATAGTTTGACATGACAAAATTAAAACGAAAACAACAAACAAACAAATAACCCACACGTGCTAAGACATTTTTGGAAAAACAATGTAAATTTCGTGGACATGCTGAATATGACGATGGGACGTTCACAAAGGTCACGTCCCGTTCAAGGACGTTTCCAATCTTTTTTAGTTACGTAAACAATATTTGATAGATATAATTATTAGGCATTGTTATGGACCTTTTAGGGCAAGCAAGCCTTATTTCTAAAATATCCTTGCAGTAAAGTGAGGTTCCCTGTTGTTCAAGCCAGGAGTCTGCAGCAAGTTTTCTGTATAAGGTTTTCGGCCATGACAGTTCTAATGGTGTAGCCTACTTTTTTTGATCCGCGGCCATTTCCTGGGAGTTTTAGAATATTTTTCGAGATTCTCATAAATTTGTCTTCAAAAAATGTCTTCAAAAATCATCTAAAATGACAATTTTTCGAACTAGCTAGTGTTATTAAGCATGTTTTTATTGTTACTATGGGCAATGGTTCATTCTTTATTAGGTTACAGCCAGCGCTGCAACCATAATTATTTTCTATAATTAAATATACCTTAAACCAATTTTGAAGAATCGTTGAAATAAAGTTGCTACCAACGTTGAAATAACGTTGGAAAAGGTGTTTGCCGTGCCAAACGGCTAAAAGCACTGCACGCTAGCAACATCGTGGATAAACAATCGTTGCCGGCTGAGGTAAGACTATTTGTCCATTTTTTTAATTGCTGCTTATTCATGGGGCGAAATAAAAGAAACCGTAAAGAAGTCTCATTCGAAGAGGATCAAAATGATTATTCGTCATCTTCACCTAAGGAGGAGAAACTTTGTCAATTTCGACGCTGGCTCGGAGCTTTTCTGAAATTCTAACTATAGTGAAAGACAATGGAAAAAAGCTTGACGGTATCACGGACCAGTTCAAATCTCTGGAAACCCGGGTCAAATCGCTTGAGGAAGCGCTATCTGGCCAATCGCAGCAATTTTCGACGATCCAGACCCATGTGGCGGCTACTGAGAATGAAATAATAAATGTAAAATCACAGATTAGTGTTGTTACAGCTGAGTCAGTGTTTCTCCGTGAAGAAAATAATCAGTTGAAAAATCGGTTAATGCATTGCGAGTATAGAATGAATGAGAAAAATATAGTGGTTTGGAATGTACCTTGCGATAATAAAGAGGAAGCTAAAGCGATTTTCAAAACTGTTTGTGAAGAAGGACTAGGTGTAAACGAGACCCCATAATTTGATTTTAAATAATTAAAAAAAGAGCTTATATATTTTAAAGTTACTTTTCGGTATAAATAAGAAAAAATAACGATTCTGAAACAGAGTAAAAAACTTAAAGGAAAGACTGTTTGCGGTCATAAAGATATTTATCTTAGTGATGATGCTCCGACGGCAGTGAGAGATATTAGAAAACGGCTAATTGAAAAAAGATCAAAGCTTGCTGATTGTGGTATTCAAGCATGGGTAACAAAATCGGTTCCACCTCTCCTTTGTTTTGATCGGCCAAATGGCCTGCGTGTTTCTTTCTCCGTGAATGACGTGATTCCTGAATTGTCAGTGCCGATAAATCCTCGAGGTGGGCCTATGCAATGCTAGGCGGGTTGTCATATTTATATTTATATTAATTATTTTAGTTTAATATGGTTTTGAGTTATTATTTTGTTGTGCTTTTACTTCTTTTTGTTTTTTTTTTTGTGATATCAAATTGGTATGAAGTAGTGTTGTCTCGTGTTTTTTTATCTTCTTTTTTTTTAAAAAGATGTTGTGGATGGAATAATTTAAAAAAAACAAAAATAGGAAAAGTATTAATGGTTTATAGTGTATAGCGCGGTGCGGAGCGTACCGGGTGGTGATTGGAGTTCTTATGGATTGGTCTTGGCTTTCAGTGATCCTAGGCCTGGAAACAGTAGTAGTGTTTTTTGGTTTTGATGAAGATATTTATGTTTCTAAATTAAAAGTTGCGCAGATTAGTCGTACTGAGGGAAAACGACTTGGAATGGAGATTACTTTTTTTTTTTTTTTTTTTTAATTGTTATTTTTTATTATGGTTTGCTGGTCTTTTGGGGCATGGTGTGGTTTCTCTTAACGTGGGGTTAATATTTGATAATGGATAGAGATAATCGTGAAATTCCATCATCAAGGTTAAAAGAATTTGAGCGGAATTCTCTTTCATTTCAGTAAATTTTTCATACTATTGTAGCTGGTGATGATGAAGATACTTCTAGTAATTTTGATATCCCAAAAAATCAATATATATTTATGAATGAGCTGGTAAGAAAAAATGTAAATACAAGTAGGATGTCGTTTTGGAATTGCCGGGGTTGGAGGACTGCGCAGGATGTGATTGAAACTTTTTTGTCGGATTCAGATAGAGATATATTAGGCCTATGTGAAACTTTTTTAGATGATTTTTCAATTGAAAATATACATGTAAAAGATTACCAATTTTTTCACATCGGTCGGAAAAGACAAAAACAAGGGGGTCTAGGTGTTTTGATTAAAAATTGCATACCAGCACGTATAAGGATTGATTTTTTGCCAATGAATATTGAAATGATTTTTGAATCTTGTGTAGTTGAATGCTCTTTTCCAAATAATCGGAAGCTTTTAATTGCAGTTATTTACCGTACTCCGTCATCCAGCCAGATAGAATTTAAAAATCATTTTGAAAGTATGTTGGATAAATTAGCTAGTCTTAATACTCCTTATTTAGTTATGGGTGATTTTAATATTGATTTAATGAAACTCCTATCTGCAGATCAGAATAGAATAGATAGAAATATTTTGCAGTTTTTGGAGGGCCCACTATCTTATGGACTAAACCCCGTATGTTTTGTTCCCTCTAGAATAGCTGATACATCATTTTCACTTATTGATAATATTTTTTCACCTTATAGTGCTGTTAATACATTTATTATTCCTGATGATTCATCTGACCACTGTATAATTATGTCTGATTTTCTTATAAATTTTCCGCATAATAAAAAAATCAAACCAAGCGTAGAGATTTTTCACATAAAAATGTGTTAAGGTTAAGAGAAGGGCTTGGTGATGTTGATTGGAGTCCTGTAATTGATGAGAAGGATCCGAACCAATCATTAGATAAATTTTATTATATTATGAATGAAAAGCTTGATCTTTTTTGCCCATATAAAAGCCC
This sequence comes from Artemia sp. Qi Xiang Cuo, assembly GCF_049724085.1. Taxonomy (NCBI): domain Eukaryota; kingdom Metazoa; phylum Arthropoda; class Branchiopoda; order Anostraca; family Artemiidae; genus Artemia; species Artemia sp. Qi Xiang Cuo. The sequence continues at coordinate 24,313,385 of NC_142794.1, read as the reverse complement.
GAGAGGAAAGAAACTTACCCCAAAAAAACCTTGGATAAATGAATCACTTTTGAGATCTATTAATGAGAAAAATCGTTTATATAAAATTAGAATAAAATATCCCACGGACATAAATATCACGCGTTTTAAAAATTATAAGAATATGCTGGTACGGATCCTTAGAGTAAGTGAAAGACTTTATTATGAAAATTCTTTTCGAAATTCAGATTCCCCTAGAAAAACTTGGAGTTTGATTAAAGATAAAATTGGAAGAAATAAAAAGTTGTTACACCCTGAAGTGTTATTTGATATTAATGGTAAAGAATTTAGAGGACCACAAGCTGTTGCTAAGAAGTTTAGTGAATATTTTGCTAGTATTGGATCATCTGTTGTTTCAGGAGAAGTTGACCTTTCTTCCCCAAGGTCGCATAAAAAATATCTACCGCCCACTGAAGATACGAGCATATTTATGGCCCCGGTTACTTTTGCAGAATTTCAAAAGGTCATTAAGAATTTAAAAAATGGTAATTCATTGGGATATGATGAACTTTCAACTAATTTGCTAAAAAATATTGCAGGTGAAATTTTTGAACCATTGCTTCATATTTTAAATTTATGTATTTTCTCAGGTACATTTCCTAAAAGATGGAAAATTGCACGCGTAATACCATTGCATAAAAAAGGAGATAAATCTGATACAAATAATTATCGTCCTATTGCAATTTTATCACCATTGTCTAAAGTATTGGAAAAAATTTTAAAAGGAAGGATCACTAATTATCTAGATAACATAAATTTTTTACCAAACATCAGTTTGGATTTAGAGCAGGCCATTCGACGGAACAAGCAGTTGCAGCTCTTGTATTAGAAATAAATGACTGCTTAGATAGTAATTATCATGTATCTACTGTTTTTTATGATGTTAAAAAAGCATTTGACACTTTAAACCATGAAATTCTTTTTGATAAAATGGAAAATTCCGGTATAAGAGGGAAAGGACTAGATATAATAAGATCATACCTTTATGGACGTAAAATCGTGGTAGATGTTGATGGACATTTGTCTAGTTTAAATGATCTTGAAGATATTGGTGTCCCACAAGGATCGGTATTAGGTCCGCTTTTATTTTTGATGTATATTAATGATCTCCCACGATGTTTGCAGGAAATAATGGTCTTGCAATTTTATTCGCAGATGACACAGCTGTTTCTGTTAAAGCGAAGGATTCATCTACATTGATTCAAAATCTGTTTAACACTGTTAGTTCAGTTAATCGATGGTTTGTATCTAATTATTTAGTACCGAATTTTAAGAAGACTGAATTTATGGTTTTTGGTCATTCAAAACGTGCTACTAAAAAAATTTCATGTCAGGAGCTTCAAGTTGGTGAGCATAAAATACGTAGAGTTCAATCGTATCGTTATTTAGGAGTTTTTATTGATCCCCTTTTGTCATTTCAAACTCATATTGATCATTTAAGGGTGAAACTTTCGCAAAATATTGGGTCTATGTATCGTTTGCAACATGTTTTTCCATTTTCAATTTTAAAAATAATTTATCATTCTTTGATTGCTCCTTATTTAAATTATTGCCCAATTATTTATTTAAATACTTTTTGGACGCATATAAAACCCCTACAGATCCTTCAAAATAAAGCAGTGAGAATACTTGGAAATTTTTTACATCGTCCATCAAAACTTAGAGATGCATCGGAAACTGAAACATTATTTCTTTTCTTGAATTTGTTAGATCTGAAACATATAAGAGAACTTAATATATCAATATGGCATTTTAAAATACAAGATCCTAGTAGTTATTTTTATGAAAAATCTCTGTTGATTCTGCCCCCTCCTTCGGCTCTTAGGTGTTCTGGAACATATCGAATTCCCTTTGTTAATTGTGAAAGATCTAGATTTTCAATTAGATACCAAATACCATTTATTTCAAATAAATATAGGCTGAAAGATAGAATTCAAATTGAGTCATTTCGGCAAATATCAGTTCTAAGGAAGAAAATATTAAAATTATGTATTGACCTGTGATGGTGGAATAGAAATTTTTTTTATTATTATTATTATTTTTTTTGTTTATATTTGTTACCCATGTTGGGATAGCCTTCCATGCCCCACTTGTCCAGCGTTTGTTTTCTTTATGTTTGTTATGTTTTTTTGTTTTTTATTTAACCAGGTTTTTTTTTCTTTCTCTCTTTTGTTATGATGAGGAAATGTTTTTTTTTTTTTTTTTTTTTTTTTTTTTTTTTTTTTTTATATTATTATTAATACCCAATTTTACGAGCTTTGCTCTCTGTTGGGGGTATATGTTTTTTTGTTATGTTGATTTATTCAAATAAAAATCTTCTTCTTCTTCTTCTTCTTCTTCTTCTTCCTACAGAAATCTAGATTCCACATGGAACTTTTTTTTTCTATTGAAGTTGCATTTCTAAATGTTTACAAGCCATTATCCAATTACTAAGCAAATAGAACTTGGCAACGGCAAATCCTAGAAGTTAAATGCCATAAACGTGGCTTTTAGTGCTAGAAATCAAAAGCAAAGTAATGTAATTTCACATTCGACTTTCAAGGAAAAACAGTAAATTCCCGAATAATGCCTTTGAAGCATAGTTAGTAAACAGGATAAGTTGATGGATTGAGATCTTAGGCTATCTCTAAGTGAATTAACTGTTCCGAAATGCGAAATTCGTTAACGTCCAGAATAAAAATCGGTTGGTCGTCAGAAAATAAAAGGAAAATTGAATATCTTTCATCTTCTATATGCACTACGATAGCTATCATAATGCGATCAGTGACGTTCAAGACATCATTGTTTGTTATTAGTTTCTGATTGAATGATTGAAATTCAGCATATGCCATATTTTGAAGGCATAGCAGAAAGTGCTGGATGGTTTAGAAGCTCTTCAAATGTGTTTGGAAAACATTCTCAACAGCATAGAAAAGAAGTGATTAGCGGTATTATCCTTAAGAAGTATCTTTCATATAGTTTGCCTGTTGTTTATTTTCAATCACAGCTGTGCCCTTGTAAATAGTATTCTGAAATATAATAACAAATTTTCAAAAACAAATAAAACAAATCCAGCATTGGTAAGCAGATACTACACGATAGACGTGAAGCAAATTTAAAACCTAAAGATTTTGCTGTTCAGAATAGTAAGACCAGCACCCCAAATTCCTTAACATACTGGGTGGGGGGGGGCAAAAATATTGTTATAAATTTAGAGAATTTTTTTCGGTTTTTTAATGAAAATATCCAAAAGGATATATTTCAAATAGCAAAAAAAGTACATCTTAAAATCCAGAGGGGAAAAATCTGAGGGATGCTCAGCTAAGGCACCGTAAAAGGCAAGAATTAACCAATAAGAAAAGATTAGCCAAAAATTGATTAAAAATATGAAGCACTATTTATGTACTTAAAATTAATCAAAATCAAAGGATTAGCCAAGAAACTCACCAACGACAGGTTCTTCTTACAAATGAGAGAAAAGCAACTACTGAAAGAAGGGAGTTAGGGATGGCGAGAACAAAGGGATGGCAGGCTCAATACAAACTGTTCCACAATTACAATCAGCCAGAAATACCTCAAAATGACGTATAACTTAAATTATATGTACAACGTTGAAATCGCTATTGTCAAAATTCTGAACATGATGTTTGAAGTTCATCATCTTGAATAACCATGAAAATCACATTTTTACATGAATAAAATGTATGATTTATCTCCTTTTTTCCCCGGGTGTTCATATTAAACCAATGGTCGTAGAATATCAGGAGAAAGATAATTATCATGAAAACTGAAATTTTTAGCTATATTTTCAAGTTAAAAATTAGATTCCGCAATGTATTTTTTCTGCAATTTCTGCTACGAAGCAGCAATTTTGGCCCCACATGGAATTCATAAAAAATAGTCTCGGAACCAAAATTGAACAAAAATTATATTCAAATTTAAAAGTAGATTCCACTAAATTTGCATCTTGGTTATCTTAATTCCAAAATTGTATTAATTAAAAACATGCCTAGCATCAGAGGCAGCAGATGAAACTCCTATGTAGAGACAAGTTGCGAGACCAGGCGTCCAGCTGAGTAATCTTTAAGGACTTGGTAGACATACTGAAAGTTAAATACCTTTAGCTATATCAGAAATAAATGATTCTAAATTAATTTATAAATGGTCAAACACCAAAAATATTCGAACAAAAACGGCACGAGATCTACATAGCTCGGCCCACCATGGAAAATTACAGTGGAAAAAGAGCCGAACTGCTCAGGTTAAAGACACGAGGTTTTTTTTAATAATAATAATAATAATAATAATCGCGAAACAATGGGCATCGCTATAAACTTAAAATCATCAAATACTTCAATAGAAAGCAAAGTTCATAAAACTTAACTTCGAATGACGTCACACAATTTCCGAGTTCGGTGATTGCCATTTGTAAGAGATTAATTTAAAAAAAAAACTTTCCGAAAAATGAGTTTTTCAAAGAAAAGTAAAGGCCATTTTAAACTTCAGCTCAGCAAATACAAATACCTGTTAAAATTCAAACTCAAAACGACCAGAAATTACTATTAAAGAATAAATGAAACCCAAAACGAACAGAAATTAAATTAACAATCATAGCAAAAACATACAACAAGTAATAATATAAATGAATAAATAGATCTTAAAGAGATTAATGCTTAGATTGAATATGAAAATCAAGCTTAAAACCAAAAAAAATATTTTCCTATTGAAGTATAAATGAAACTTAAAACAAACAGAAATTAAATAAACAATCAATGCAAACAAACATACAATAGATATTAACCTAAATTAAAAAATAAACATTAAAACGAGTGAAGCTTAAATTGAATATGCAAATCAAGCTTGAAACGAAGAAAAGTTACTACAAAGTGAACGAGAACTTTCAATTTCCAATCATATGAGCGCTCTTCAAAGTTTATACGAGCATAAAATCCGTAAGAACCATATATGTCCCCATAGCAATACTTACAACGCCTGCCCCGGCCCTGAGGGGGGGGGGGTGTTGACACATTTTTTCTTATCTGACCTTTGAACTATTTTTAACGAAATGAAATAGTTTTAAGAAAATGGCTATCTAAAACTTTTTATCAGATATATTTGGAGAAAAAGAGCTTGGGGGGGGGGGGGGCTAGTTGCCCTCTTTTGAATCTTAAAAGGACATTAGAGCTCTCGATTTCCGATGGGACGACTTCCCTTTGAAGTTTATACGACGACCCCTTCTATATGAAGTGCCTCTGGGAAAAAATAAATGGAGTGTTGGGGGAGACTAGCTGCCCTCCAGTCACTTTTGAGTCTTAAAAAGTGAATTAGAACTTTAGATTTCCAATCGAATGAGCCCTCTATGAAGTTTATACGAGCATCCCTTCCATAACAACCATATATGCCCCTAGGGCATAACTTACAACACCTACCCCCGGGCCCTGGAGGGCTGCGTCGACAACGGTTTTTTTCTGACCTTTGAACTATTTTTAACAAAATGTCTATCTCAAAGTTTTTATCTGATGTATTTAGCACTTGGAGGAGAGGGAACTAGTTGGCCTCCGATCTCTTTTGACTCTTAAAAAGTGAACAAGAACTTTCAATTTCCAGTCAAATGAGCCCTCTCCGAAGTTTACACGAGCATCCTTTCCATAAAAATTATATATGCCCCTAGATTATTACTCATAGCACAGCCTCCGGGCCCCCCCGGGGGGGGGGGGGGTTGCGTCGACACGGGATTCTCTTATCTGACCTTTGAACTATTTTTAATGAAATGGCTATTTCATCAGGTGGGATTGGGGAAGAAAGTGTGTGTGGAGGGAGGGGACTAGTTGCCCTCGGATATCTTTTGATTCTTAAAAACTGACCTAGAACTTTCAATTTCCAGTCAACTGAGTCCTCTCTGAAGTTTATACGAGTATCCCTTTCATAAGAGTCATATACGCCCCCAGGACAAAATTTGCAACGTCTATACCCCGGGCCCTGGTGGAGTTTTGTTGTCTATTTTTTGAACAATTTCCAAAAAACTGGCTATCTCAAAATTTGTAGCGGATCGGTTCATGGTAAAAAGGGCGTGGGGGGACTAAATTTCTATCTCAAAATTTTCATCAGATAGGTTTGGAAAAAGAAGGCGTGGGGGGCTAGCTACCCACGGATCTCTTTTGACTATTCAAAATGAGATCTAACTTTCAATTTTCAATCAAATGAGCCCTCTGAAGTTTATACGAGCATCCCTTTAATAAGAACCATATATGTCCCAGGGAATTACTTACAACACCTGCCCCGGGCCCTGGGGGTATGTCACGACACCTGAGTTTTTGTTATCTGACTTTTGAGCAATTTTTAACTTATTGGCTATCTCAAAAATTTTTTGGATGCACTTGGAGAAAAAGGGGCATTGGGGGCTAGTTGCCCTCCAATCTCTTTTGACTCTTAAAAAACCGAACTAGAACTTTCAATTTCCAATCAAATGAGTCCTCTTTGAAGTTAATACGAGCATCCCTTCCATAAGACCCATATATGCCCCTAGGGTCTAACTTCCGACGCCTACCCCCGGTCCCTGGGGGGTTTTGTCGACACCGGAATTTTTTTATATAATCTTTGAACTATTTTTAACGAAATAGCTATCTCAAATTTTAATCGGATGAATTTGGGAAAAAAGGGTTTGTGGGGGAAGCTGGTTACCCTCCGATATCTTTTGATGCCTAAAAAGTGGACTAGAACTTTCCACTTCCAATCAAATGAGCCCTCTCTGAAGTTTATACGAGCATTCCTTCCATAAGAGCCATATATGCCCCAATGGCATAAATTATAACCCTTGCCCTGAAGACTTTGGGGGAGTGTCCTGCTCAAACATATAATTTTCAGAACTTTCAACTGCGTTAAACAAAATGGCTGTATCAAAATTTTGATTGGATTGTTTTGGGAAATGGTGGGCATGAAAGGGGTGTTAGTTGCCTTTCAATCACTTTCGACTATTAAAAAGGGAACTAGCCATTTAAATTTCCAATAAAATGAGCCCTTTCTGAATTTTCTACAACAACGCTTTCTATAAGAACCTTATATGCCCCAAGGACACAACTTACAACTCTTGCCCTGAGGGCTGTGGGGGAGGGGGTTTTTATCCTCAAAGACCTAATTTCCTGAATTATCAGCTACGTTGAACAAAATGGTTATCTCAAAATTTTGATTGGAATTAAGGTGGGCGTCAGTGGGGGGTTAGTTGGCCTCCAATCACTTTCGACTATTAAAAAAGGCACTAGCCCTTTGAATTTCCAATCGAAAAAGTCCTTTTTCATGTTTCCACGACAAAGATTTCTATAAAAACCTTATATGCCCCCAGGGCATAACTTACAACCCTTGCCCTAAGGGCTGTGGGGGAGTGCCCACCTCTATAACATATATTCTTTCTGGAAATCAACTACGCTGAACAAAATGGCTATCTCAAAATTTTGATTGGATGTGTTTAGGGACCTGCTGGGCGTGGAAGGGGTGTTAGTTGCCTTTTAATCACTTTTGACCTTTAAAAAGGGCACTAGAACTCTCGGTTTCCAATCGAATGAGCCCCCTTTGATGTTTCTACGACGACTCCTTCCATATGAAGTCCCTCTCGGAAAAATAATAAATAATAATAAAACATTGGAGCCTTATGGCCTTTACTATAGGCAACGCTATAGCGTTGCATAAAATTTCATGGTACATCCAGGTGGCTTCTTGGTCAATGCTGACCAGAAAGCTGACGAGAAGATGGCCAATGCTGGCAATGGATGTTCTCAGACTTAAGAAAAACACTTTTTTTCAGCTTCAGAGCGCTATTCCCTGGATACATTATGAGGAAGCAGGAACGAGTCAGAAGTTTTAGTGACGGATAACATTACGGCCGTAACGAGTTCCATGGTGCCCTAGAAAAGTGTATTTTATTGGATTCTCAGTAAATTCACTAACATTTGAAACAGAACCTAACACCCGAAAAAAATAACAGAAATTTCTTAAAATTTTTATAAACGTCGTAGATATATTGCAATATTAGCATTTTAGGTCTTTGTCTCCATAAGTATCTTCCCACTGATAGTAGATTTAAAAAACAGTTTTCATTAAATAGGCCTTCAATTTCTTCTTAATAATTAATAAATCTAGATTTAATTCTGTAATTTAGATTCTTGTTACCAAACTTTAGCGTACAACGTGCCAGAAAAAAGTCTTTTTGAAAATGGTTTGTTTTTATTTATTTTTTTACGCTCTTTATCAAGCTGGCTATGGTCCATTAGTGCAACTGATTTAAAAATAAAAGAAGCAAGGAAATCTTTCCTTTCTGGACATTAAATCTAGAGATGGAAACTTCCACTAGAAGTGGAAAATATGATGAAAAGTAAAATAATAAACTTGTTAATGAGCTGCTCGGTAGCAAATCTATCTAAGTCCAAAAATAAAACGTGGAGAGAGTCAAAGAAGAAGGTTCTTTGTTAATTTTGATTTGAAAATTTTGATTTGATTGAAAATTTTGATTTGATTTGAACCCAGTGAAAAAATACATCTGGAACTATTTGGTAGTTAAATTTAATACTTGAGAAAAAATATTTGATTATTGTGGATTTTTTAGGATTGGAACCGAAAACTTTATTTAGAGTTTTACGGCCAATAATTGGTCACTCTTTTTTATTCATCCTTATTTTTTGGAAATAAAAAAAAAAAAAAAAAGTTTGAAATTTAAGAATTTGAAAGTGCTTGTGAAAGTAAGAAGTTAAGAGCAGATGAATTGCTTTGATCTTAAAAGTTAAAATAAAGTAAAGTTCAACACAAATCAACTTGGTTTCTGTATGGCTTAAATACAATTAAATAAAAAAAACAAGTTTTTTTTTAACTGAAAGTAAGGAACGATGTTAAAACTTAAAATGAACAGAAATTATTCCGTATATGAAAGGGGCTGTCCCCTCCTCAACGCCTCGCTCTTTACGCTAAAGTTTTTTATTGTTTAAAAAAAATAAGAGTTGTGACAAAGACAAACTTTAGCGTAAAGAGTGAGGCGTTGAGGAGGGGACAGTCCCTTTCATATACGGAATAATTTCTGTTCGTTTTCAAGTTTTAACGTCGTTCCTTACTTTAAGTTTAAAAAAACTTGTTTTTTTATTTTGTTTTTGAACGTTTTTGAATCCATGCAGGTTTTGATTTTGGCTCATCGTACATGCATAATTAAAACAAAATGTGCATATTAATTTTACTTTTATTTGGTTAAATGGCTTTCTCGAAACTTGTTTAATTTTATTTACGAACGTTTTTATTAGTAATAAATAAACGTAACTTACGGATTAACTCACGTAACAAACTTCTATATATATTTTTAATACGTATATTCAGGGGCTTGCCCCCTAGTCAATACCTCGGTCTTTAAGCTAAAGTTCGAATTTTGTTCCCATTCTTTAAAAATAACCCCTTAATCACAAAGGCCGTTACTTAAAATCAATAGCTCTTATGAAAGTACTAAAAAATCTTTGGCTTAAAGAGCGAGGTATTGACTAGGGGATGAACCCAATCATACACGTAATATTTTCTTTTTGTTTTAAGTTTTGATGTTACTCCTTATTTTCTGCTGGAAAACTTGTTTTTTTTATATTTAATTTCTGATCTTTTTTTAAATAATGCTGGGAAATCTGGCAATATCCCTTCCCCCTTGAAAACTTCCTTCATGGAAAGATCCTCCCACATAACCCCCGACCCACCCACTCCCCTACTACCAGAAAGAATCCCCCCCCCTTGAAAACGTCTGTATACTTCCTAATAACCAATACTATATGTTAACATTGGGTAAAGTTCATAACTTTCAGCCCTTCCCCCGGGGATTTTGGGGGATTAAGTCATCCTACAGGACATAGTTATCATATTTTCGATTATGCTGAACAAAATGGCTATCTCAAAAGTTTGATCAGGTGACTTTGGGAAAAATGAGCGTGGGAGGGGGCCTAGTTGTCCTCTATTTTTTTGGTCACTTAAAAAGGGCACTAGAACTTTTAATTTCCGTTCCAATGAGTCCTCCTACGATATTCTAGGACCAATGGGTCGATAAGATCATCCCTGGAAAAAATACAAAAAAACAAAAAAAAACAAATAAACATGCATCCGTGATCTTTCTTCTGGCAAAAAATACAAAATTCCACATTTTTGTAGATAGGAGCTTGAAACCTCTACAGTAAGGCTTTCTGATACGCTGAATATGATGGTGTTGATTTTCATTAAGGTTCTATAACTTTCAGGGGGTCCTTCCCCCTTTTTTCAAAAATCAGCCAAATTTTCTCAGGCGCGTAACTTTTGATGGGTAGCACTAAACTTAATGAAAGTTATATATTTAAAATAAGCATTGAAATCTCATTCTTTTGATGTATCTATTGGTATCAAAATTCCGTTTTTTAGAGTTTCGGTTACCATTGAGCCGGGTCGCTCCTTACTTACAGCTCGTTACCACGGACTGTTTTATATTTGTATGACTGATAGTCGTGAAAAATAATTTATGTGAGAAAAGATAACTTTTCAGTTTTCTTTAGAAAATATACAGAATATACAGAAAATATCTTTGTATCCTTAATCCATCCAATCAATTATTATGTAGATGAAGTGGTTTCCCCCTCCTCAATACCTCGCTCTTTACATTATAGTTGGAATATTTTCTCATTTGTTTAATAACAACTCCGGAAACACAAGGATCATTTAATACGAACAATTTTTATAAAGCTTATTTTAAAAGTACTAAAACCCTTTACTGTGAAGAGCGAGCTGTCGAGGAAGGGGCAACATAAAAAAGTAGCTTTGTATTCTGATTCTAGACATATAAGATTCATCAAGTTTAGTGATACCTATCAAAAGTAACGAGCCTGAGAAAATTTGTCTGATTTTTGAAATATGGGGGACATCACCTAAAATACAAGGAATCTTAATGAAAATCACACCATCAGATTTAGCGCACCAGACAACACTACGTTATAAGTTTCAAGCTCCTATATACAAGAATGTGGAAATTTGCTATTTTTGCCAGAAAGATCACGGATGCGCGTTTATTTTTATTTAATTTTTTTTCTCAGGGGTGATCGTATCACAATAATGGTCCTAGATGTTCAGGAGAAAATGCCTTCGAACGGAAATTCAAGGTTCTAGCGCCCTTTTTAAATGACCAAAAAGATTGGAAGCCAACTGTCCCTCTTCCAAGCCCCCTTTTTTCCCAAAGTTATCTGATCAGTATTTTGAAATAGCCATTTTGTTCAGTACAGTCGAAAGACAAAATAAATATATCCTTAGGGGTAAAATTACCCCCATAGTCCGTGAGGAGAGGCCTGTAAGTAATGAAATTTGCCCATTGATCACATATAGTATTTGTTATTGGGAAGCATACAGATATTTTTACATAGATTTACATAGATTACACAGATTTACATAGGAAGATTTTCGTTGAGAGTTAAGTTTCCGCGGAATGAATTTTTCAGGGGAAAGTTTACACTGGAGGGGGGGGGAATTTGACAGAATTCCTATATGAAAATATTTTAAATTGTCTTACATTCTCTTTGCCAACTCAATTATGAAAGTGGGCCTTTTCCAGGGACATATCCGTTGGCTATTGTCCGCGTGTTTTAATTTTCGGGAAAAAACTCCACGGAAGGAGGCATTTTCAGAGTGATCGTGAAACCGATTAGAAATTAACGTCTTTTTCAAGTCAAAATATACTAAGGTGAAATATTTCCGTCTGAATCGTCTGCAAGATGTTTTATGGGGAGGGGGATCTTCAGCGAGGATGGAACTGTCTGCATGGAGTTTGACGGGATGGGGAGGTTTACCTTACGCTGGATGAAATTTTGACGGAGTTTTTTGTAAGGAAGGGGGTATATTTCATGGAGGGTGAGCCAGATTTACCGGCATTATTTGAGAAACGATCAAAAATTATATAAAAAACAGTATTTCAACTTTTCAACTAAAAGTAAGGAGCAACATTACAACTCAAAACGAAGATAAATTATACCGCACATGAAGGATTGCTCCCTCCTCAATACCTCGCTCTTTATGATAAAGTTTGACTGTATGTCCCAATTTCTTAAGAACGGCTACTGAAACACATAGGCCGTTTAATAAGAACAGGAAGCTTTCGTTAAAAGAGCTAACAGCTTTAGTGTATAGAGCAAGTCATTAAGGAGCAGCTAACCCATTCATATGCAGTATAGTTTCTGTTCGTTTTGAGTTTTAATGTTGCCCCTTACTTTCAGTTAAAAAAAAGAACTTTTTTTCTTATTTTATCATAGGCAGCGCAATCGCGCTGCTTAAGTAAAGAACAATGTTGGCACAATGTATTACTTATTTTTTGTTGTTGTTCTAGACCAGGGCACTTCTTATCGAAGGAGCTGTCGTAGAAACTTCGAAAAGGGCTCATTCGATTGGAAATTGGAGTGGCTAGTGCCTTTTTCAACAGTCAAAATTGATTAGAGGGCAACTAATCCTCCTCTCACGCCCACCATTTCCCCAAACACATCCAATCAAAAATTTGAGATATCAATTTTGTTCAACGTAGTTAAAAGTTGTGAAAATTAGTTCTTTGAGGATGATACCCCCCCCACAGCTCTCGGGCAGCTCTCCCACAGACAAGGGTCATAAGTTATGCCCTAAGGGCATATAAGGTTTTCATAGAAACCGTTGTCTTAGAAAATTCAAAAGGGGCTCATTCGATTGGAAATTGAAATGGCTAGTGCCCTTTTGAATAGTTGAACGTGATTGGAAGGCAACTAAAACCCCTTCCACGCCCACCATTTATCCAAACACATCCAATAAAAATTTTGAGATAGCCATTTCGTTCAACTCAGTTGAAAGTTCTGTAAATTAGGTCTTTGAGGATGATAACCCCCTCAGAGCCCTGAGGGCAAGGATTATAAGTTATACCATGGGGGCATATACGGTCCTTATTGAAAACTTTGTCATAGAAACTTGGAAAAGGGCTCATTCGATTGGAAATTGAAAGGGCTAGTGCCCTTTTTAATAGTCGAAAGTGATTGGAGGGCACCTAACCCCCCTCTCACGCCCACCTTTTCCCCAAACACATACAATCAAAATTTTTCGATAGTCGTTTTGTTCGACGTAGTTGACAGTTATGAAAACTAAGTCTTTAAGGATGACATCCCCCCCAACAGCCCTCAGGGCAAGGGTTGTAAGTTATGCCCTGGGGGCATATAAAGTTTTTATAGAAAGTGTTGTCGTAGAAACTTCAAAAAGGGCTTATTCCGTAGGAAATTGAAATGGCTAGTGGCCTTTTTAATAGTCGAAGGTAATTGGAGAGCAACTAGCCCCCCTCTAACCCCCACCATTTTCTTAAACACATGCAATCAAAATTTTGAGATAGTCACTTTTTTAACGTAGTTGGAAGTTCTAGAAATTATGTCTTTGAAGAGGATAACCCCCCCCCCCACAGCCCTCATCGCAAGGGTTGTAAGTTATATCCTGGGGACATATGAGGTTTTTTATAGAAAATCCCCCTGTCACGCCCACCATTTCCCCAATCACATTCAATTAAAGTTTTGAGATAGCTATTTTGTTCAACTATTTTAATGTTCTTGAAATTATGATTTTTAGGATGACAAACCCCCTAAACCCCTCAGGGCAAGGGTTATAAGTTGTGCCCAGGGAGGCATATTAGGTTTTAATAGAAAGCGTTTTAGTACTCAGAAAGAGCTCATTTGATTGGAAATTTAAATGGCTAGTGTCCTTTTTAATAGTCGAAAGTTATTGGAGGGCACTACTCCCCCTCTTACGCCCACCATTTCTCCAAACACTTCTAATCAAAATTTTGAAATAGCCATTTTGTTCAACGTAGTTAAAAATTCTAGAAATTAGGTCTTTCAGGACGACACTCCATCAAGAGCCGTCTGGCTAAGGTTGTAAGTTATTCCCTGGGGGCATATAAGTTTTTTTTATAGAAAATGTTGTCGTAGAAACTTCAAAAAAGGCTCATTTAATTGGAAATTGAAAAGGTTAGTGCCCTTTTTAATAGGCTAGTTGAAACTGTTTGGAGGGCAACTAACCTCCCTCTAACACCCACCATTTCCCCAAACTCATCCAATCAAAACTTTGAGATAGCCATTTTGTTCAACGTAGTTGAAAGTTCTGGATATTATGTCTTTGAGGATGACAAACCCCTCAGGGCCAGAGTTGTAAGCTAGTGCATAGGGGCATATAAGGTTTTTATAAAGCGTTGTAATAGAAAGTTCGAAAACTTCAAAGGGATAGTGCCCTTTTTATTATTCAAAAGTGATTGGAGGAACACTGACACCCCTCCTACGCCCACCATTTCCCCAAAAACATCCAATAAAAATTTTGAGATAGCCATTTTCTTCAACGTAGTTGAAAATCTGGAAATTATGTCTTTGAGGATGACACTCCTCCCACAGCAGGATTCTAACTCTATGCTGTCTAAAAGCGAGAATATAATTTTTACTTTACTGAAAAAAAATACTTATAAATGTTTTCACTTATAACTTTAAGAAAACACAAATTAATTATGATCTTAAGGAATAAATATCAGCATATGTATATCAAACTGACAATGCACATTTTTTTCAGTAAATTCATTGCAATTTTTTCATTGCAATGTAAGGTACAAATTATATTCTGGCTTTTAGAAAGCATAGGGTTTAGAACCCTACTCAGATTAATTTCTGCTCGTTTTGAGTTTGAATTATTTTATTTTCTGTTTGTTTTGGGTTTCATTTATTTATTGACACTGATTTGTGGTAGTATGCTTGGTAGATTATTTGATTCTATTTTCGTTTATTTTTGGTTTAATGGAGTTCTTTATTTTTTTGAAAAACTTATTTTGTGCAAAAAGTTTTTTGATTAATCCAAACATAAGGCTATGTCTGTTACATTCTAAAATGCTCTCATGAAAGCACGTTAATGTTTAGTTTAAAGAGCGAAGAATAAAGTGGGGTGATTGTTGTCTTCATACATAAGGTGATTCCTGTTCACTGTCAATTTTACTGTCGTCCATTAGAAAAAAATCTATATTATTTTCAAAATCTAACTAATAAATCCAGGTGATCCATTCACTAGAACTAAGTAACTAAATGTTTGTGCAGAAGTACTAGAAAGAAAGATGGAGGAAAATTTAAAATCAATTACTTAAATTTTACTACGTTAATCAAATTAAAAACTAAAAAGATCTGATTTTTGGTGAACGAATGGAAAACTCATTAATAAGGTTAGGGTTTACTGAAGTTCACCCTCTTGGAGACAAATTATTGAATTTGCAGAAAAGTTCCTTCATGAAAGTTAAATTCGGAAACTGGAATTCCCAAGGTTTGTAACGGTAGCTAGAAAGTTTGCTCTAGTCTGTCTCAGAGGTCTCTTAAGAGATACTTAAAAATTAGAATTGGATTTAAAACATAAAACAGACAAGTGATGCTTTGACTCCAAAAGAAACACAGGAGGGCACAGTAGAAGGGCACAGTAGTTCTGCTCCAAGGAACGAAAGACTATTGATCAATCCCATCTGTCAATTATTACCAGCCGTGTGATACAGAAAGCACAGTAAGTATGGAATTAAGAGTTTGAATCTTATTGGCTCTACCATTTGAGACTGAAAACCTTTTTTTTTTGAAAACTTGTAAATAAACAATCATGGTTGCATATCCGCCACAACCTAGCAAGGAACTAGATCTAGCCCATAGATACAGAAATACAAGTTTTAAAAAAAAGCTGTGAAGTGAGAAAAATTGCCATTAAATTGAAAGCTGATTTAGGAATGATAAATACCATTTCAATTAATCTTAATGGTAAGAGTCTGTTGCGAAAAGCAATTTATAAGAGCTTCTGGAAAAAAAATAGTGATACAGTTATGGGGCAAAGGGGAACGGGTGTCACCGATTGCAACCTCTGAAGGGGTCGCAAACTGAGTTTTTTTTTCTATTGTGGTAGCGATGGTTGAAGGGGCACAAATACCGATATTGGCGCCAGGCACTGAAAACCCTAACTAAGACTCTGCTGAAACACCTAAATATGGTGTTGGATCGAAATAAAAATTACATGTCGGAATCACCTTTGCCTTGGGGTGTGTCTCTTTCTTGTTTATGGAAAGTGAGAGCGATAGTGTTTGAATATTACGGTGCTAAACTATTATCTTAAACCAGTAATGTCTGTGAGCTATTGCTGGTGGATTAAGCCAAGTTTTTATCGAAGCAGAGACCTTATTGCAATTTTACTGGAAAAGGGGCGGGGTACTCTTCTACTTTTAAATTAGCATCCCCTAATTGTATAGTTTTTTATACATCACTCGATCAGTGTTCACAATACCCCTAATCTTTTAAGGTTAAAGCGTTCAATCTTCGCATTTGAAACAAAATGCCTACGTCGCCTTGCAGGGACCTACATTGACCGAGCATCCAATGAAGACCCCTGCAAACTCCTCTGATCCTCACGCACTATCATTGACTGAATTAGAAGTCAGCAACTCCACTAGCACGGTTATATCCAACGAATGCCGTCAAGTAAACTGGTAAAAATCAAATTTAATAGACGGGTAAATGGTACAAGACCTCGAGACCAGCCTCGTAAGAAATGGCGTGATAGCTTGAATGGTCAAACCCCCCTCGTAAATCGTCCATTTAGCACCAGATAGAGCAAAGTACCGTAGTCGTTTCATCAACTAGTGAGAAGAGAAGAAGCCCTAACACAGCCACAGAGGCTGGATTGGACTTAAGTCAAGTAAGGTCAAGTGAAAAGTCCTAGTCTGAGGTCTGAAAAGTCTGAAGATTTTAGCGTTAACCAATGCAGGCACCGGAGAAGAACTACAAACATCAACAAGGACTTTGCTTCTGGAACACTATTCTCCCGCTTTTGTTTTAATTAGCGTTCAATTATATTATGGTGTTGTAGGGATCGTTTTGTTAGCCATTACGCTCATCATAATCTGAAAAATTTCCTGTTCTGAAAAGTGTTCGATATAAGTGTCAACCACGAAATAGAACTGAGTAAAAATTCAAACATTTAACAGGGTCTTTGTTCTGGAATATTGTTCTGTCTGCTTCTTCTTTTGAGAGAGAGAGAGAGAGAGAGAGAGAGAGAGAGAGAGAGAGAGAGAGATATTTATTCTAAACAAACAAACAATTTAACATCAGTTTAGCGGCCACCCCTAGAAGTAAAAACTTGTCCAAGGGAGTGGCAAAAACACACTAACATAACAAAACAATACAAAAAACAAAAACAAAACAACCTATCTATGTCACAGTCCCCAAACAACACCACAAACCTTACACCTTACCAATTTCATTAAATTTAATATCATAATCATAATCATAATCATAATCATCACCTCTAGGGGCCATAAATAATTACCAATTTTTACCAATTTTAAAATAATTTTCCTTTAATTTAATACGGCTTTAGATAGTTTCCTATTAGCTTTCCCAATATACGTAATTTGTAATATTTTTCTGTTCTGAAACGTCTCTGAGTTTATTACCGACCAAGATGTCATGTTGAGAAAATATGCTTAGGTCGAACAGAACATTGTTTCTGGAAGCCCTGAACTTTTACTTTATTTTCAGACCTTTAAAAGACAGAAAAAAGGAGTGCTTCATTTTACTCCGCCTTATGAAGGAATAAGGGGTGCTTTTACTAGATTCAATCTCGACTGAAAATGATCTATTCGAGATTTGACTGGAAGATTGTCATGCAAAGCGAATATGATATTCAAAATCATTCTAAAAGAAACGCTTCTTATAAGATTCGAAAAAAGGACATTTCTATCTTCAGGAAAACAGATAGAATATTTCTTGTTTAACACCCAATATTCACCATGGCAAGGGCCTGGAATCAAGATTTCATATTATGGCATCCGTAATACATTTCTGAACTTCGCCTGACAAGAATGATTGATCAACAAAGAACAAACCTTTTTATACTAACTCGGGAAACAAGCCTTACTCTGAAAATTCGTTATTCCGTTTGCAGGATATCGATGGGCTGTAGCCCTCTTTCAAACCATCCCTCTCGTTGCTGAGCTCACAATTGGCCCTTGGCTGAAAACAAATTTTGCTTGGGACATTACATAGTCAACTTTATAGTATAATTTAGGATTTATGGTAAAATTATACAATATTTTTAAATTACAATTTTTATGTTAATCCTTTTAAATTTTAACTTTAAGGAGGCTACTGAGTCAATTAATTATAGTCAGATTATAATTAGAGTCATTAATTATAATTATTTATTTGCCATTATTATCATCCTAAGATTACTAATAACTACAAATTCTTCACATTATATGCTTCATAATAAGCAAAACGGTTAATATTTGAGCACTTTCTAATATCTTCTTTTATCATCCTTTTTTTTATAACAAATAACAGTAATTAATTATAACTGAACACAGTAATTAATAAGAATTAACATTAATGATAATTGCCTTCTGGAACACACTCTAATTCTGTATTACTTTTCCAAAAAAGCTGCTTCTTTCAAAATCGTTACATCCAGATAAAAAGCATGCATATATTTGTATTCGACTGAAAAGCTCTCTCACTGTTAAACAAGTAAAAGCTATCTTGTTCTCTAACATTGGTTAAGGTCCACCAAACAAGGTTTGTTCAACTAGAACTAAATAAACAAAAGAGAGAAAATGTGATGCAAGGTAAAGAAAAATGGAAGAATAAGAGAATTTAATTCAATGGCTCAGCAACAAGATTATACTGTGAAATGGAAAGATTAAAAGGTTATCTGGAATGATAACATTTTTTGCTTTAAAACGAAAGGTCTTAACTAGTAATGTCTATATTTATTGAGAAGGCAGATTTTGGAGGTGTAAAACGGAAGACGTAAAGTAGAAATGGAAAAAGTAAAAGGTGATCCAGAATTATCTTATTCTTTGTTTTAAAACGAAGCATCTTAACTAGTATTGTCAATATTTATCATATTGGGGAGGCAGATTGGGGCGGAGTAAAATGGAAGAAGTAAATTAGAAATGGAAGACGTAAATTAAAAATGGAAGAAGTAAAAGGTGATCCGGAATGAGTAATATTTATCAGAGCTGGGGAGGCAGAAAATTGGGTGAACATGGAAGTCGATACAAAGCTGAAGTTGCATTTTATTATGTGTTGTAATAAAGTTCAACTTTAGAATCCCTTGGTACTGATGTTTATTCATTAATCAGTGATATCAATTGCTGGTCAGGGAGAGCATGCGCCCCTTTAGATTTTGTTGCCCTCCTCGCACTAAATTTTGAAATATACAGTTAAATAAAAATTCTTAATTTAAACAAGGAAAATAAATAAAATAGTTACAGTCTGCACAAAGTGGAGCTAGGTTAGCTGAGGAAAATCTTTGCAGTTAGGCTAGTGAAATTTTAGCCGGTAGGCCTGATGGGGATGAAATAACCTCCCACGCACTTTAAAATACCTGAAAAGACAAAAGTACAGCAATTTCAGGCTAAATAAAGTTGTAAAGCAGTAGATGGCATTGGTAATGTTATGCCCGTGCCACATTATAGTCACATTTGTCGATAAAATCAAAATTATGCACGACTACAGAACCAATTACGTTTGCCGTTCGTAATTTCTCGAGTTGAACATTGTTCAACTTTCTACCATAAATTTCTTGACTGACCAATCATAGTAAATGTTTAAGGCATACTTTTTGAAACTAGGGAAGATGGAAACTTAGAAATGCGGTTTTTCTATCTGGGAGAGGAATTTGACAAAAGTGGCACGGGCATTACTCTTAACCCTACTGTCAGTTATAATGACTCTAGGCGTTTACCCCTCCCCCCCCGGTGATTACCCTCTCCCCCAGAAAATGAACACCCGGAAAATACCCCCCCTCGCGGAAATACTCCCCCGCGGAACCCCCCCCCCCGGAAAATACCCCCCCCTTTGAAATTAAGGCTTTTAAAATTTGAGAATTTTTTTTTAGTTTTAATTTTTTTTTTCCGTAGGGGGAACGAATTTCGGTACTTAAATTCGAGAACACACCAGTTTTTTCGTTACTTTGAAAATGAATTTGGGCTATAGCTTTGCATATTAGGGGGGGGGGGTAAACTATAGCTGATCTGCATACAAAATGTCTTTGGTACAATTATTCTGCATATTAGATAGATAGATAGAGAAGTGTATTTAAAAGCAAAATATACGGCCATGAACATAGTAAAATAATATAAACAAAAAGCACAAATAACATAAACTTAAAACTTGGAAAATCGGTCATTGAAAAAAAAACATTTAACGCTTGGAAAAAACAATTAAATGAAACATTACATTTACTTTATACTGGGATTTTTTTTTTTTTTTTTTTCAGTTATCAAAATTTCCAGATATTTCGCTATTCTTCTATAATTTCTTAGTGACCATACCTAGAAGGAATTGTTTTCTGAGTTCAAACTGTCCAAACACTTTACCCCCCCCCCTATTTGCAAATATATAGCCCAAAATATATATTTCCCATCTATTCTGTCACTTGCCTTTGTCTTGTCTCATGCTAAGATGAAAGTAACTAACGAAGAAATCGGTTTGTTCTCGAGTTGTATACACACCGTAAACTTGAGTGAGTGGTGCATAATACACAAGTACCAAAATTCCTTCCCCTACCGAAATAAAAAATAAAACTCAAATAAAATTCTCAAATTTGGAAAGCCTTATTTTCCACGGGGGGGGGGGGTATTTACCGGGGAGGTATTTTCCGTGGGGGAGGGGGTATTTCCCATGGGATATTTTCTGGAGGGGGTATTTTCCGCGGGGAGGGGGGTAAACTCCAGCCATTTTTATAATCTACTGTTAAAAGTCTCCCATATTCTTTATCTAAGTCTCTTTATAAAGGTCTCTTTAAGTCTCCGTGTTTTATATAAGTATCCCAGCCTCGGTTCCCCCTGTAATAAGTCTCCTATACTCTTCGGTAAAAAAAATAATAATAATAGCTTCTTTTTAAACTATTAAATTAATGAACGGTAATTATGGTGACACGTGTCAATATTAACTGAAATTCATAAGAAGGGAAGTTTAAAACCATAGATATATTCAATTCATGTATTTTAATGCCGATTCTGAATATTTAAAGTTTCCTAGTGTACCAAGGACATTAAAATAAAAATACTTTTGCCCTCTGGATCCATTTAAAGGTTTATTCATAGCTAGAAAGCGAGATTTTATAAGATTTTTCTTCGGTCGTTTCAAAATTAAAAAGTTGCAGGGTAGTACCACACTTTCATCAATGTTGCAACGTTAAACGTAAAAATAAGTGAGCAAAACTAATTAGTTAAATATAGCAGCGTTTTTCATCCATAAAAATTCAAGCCTTAACAGTATGTTGATCCTAAGAGACAGCTACTGGCACCAATAGGCATAGGGGACATACCCCCCTAGATTTTGAAAATTATCTTGTTATTTCCATTTCATAGCTATGGGCTATATAAAACCATCGAGACTAGCTAACTGGCGGTTTGAATTTGCCACCCATGTGCTTCCATCTTTCGCAACTTTTAATAGCTCTGTTATTTTTCGATGACTTTGTTTGGAAGTCCTGTTTGCCCCACTCTTGTAAACTCCTTGTTGTGAAATATCTAAAACGATTCCTCGGCGCTGTTTTAATACCATACTCTCGACCAGAAATGTGATCTCTGAGTAGGGTTCAGTGAAAAACTAAGCATCGGCCACTTTATCTTGGTTATTTTATCCTTATTGTTCCAGTGAATTCGTAATTAACCTATGAGTTAAAAGTGATAGCAAACTTTTGATTTTTTTGCCACAAAAATGCGGAAGAAAAATAAAGAAACTTTAGTTCAAAAACTGGCAGTAATGTCAGCGCTCAAAGTGTTGGGCTAGTGGAAATAGCTTCCCTCGCTTGTGATAGTCTTTTGGAAACAAATGGAACAATACATTACATATGTCAACATGAAAGTTTGGTCTGCATCTCTCAGCCCGTTACGAATTCCAGCAGCAGTAGCAGTCAAGAACCTGTCTCAGATAATTCTAGGACGGGGTAAGACAAACAAGGTCAGCATAGATAGATAGATAGATCGCGTATTTTAAAAGCCCAAGAGCCATATACAGACAAAAATTTATGAAAAAATAAAGAAATCACCAACAGAACAAATTATAAAGCACACAGAAACATAATACATAGCTAAAAAATACCTAATGGTAATTTAGCGAGAAAATAAATGTAACTGTATATAATCATTAATTGTATAAACTTTTCCTTCTTTCTAAGCATTTATCTATGTACACACCAACATGAAATATTGTAGTTGGATTACTACTTTGTAAAATCCCTTCAGATTATTTGTCCAATCAGAGAGCACCGGCAAATTCCTGAGAAAAAGGTCCAAATCTTCGTCCTCATCTTTACAAAGAGGACACAGATTATGCCCTTCAGGATCAACTATCTTTTTGTTGAACACCTTTTGCCTGCTCTGGATGGAAGGCAATTCGCCTTAAGCTGAATCCATCGACTTAAAATCACAGCCGGTAAAGTAAATTGACAATAAAGTTCCTCTCCAAAACTAGGTTTAGCCTGATCATAATGATTCAATATTCTTGAGAATATCTGGCTTCCACTTCTAACAGAAGGAAATTCAGAGCATATTATTTTAAGACTTACGAATGGATTGAATACTAAAAAAAAAACATGGATTCCTCTTATTTTGCTCGCCACCGTTTTTTTTTTTTTTTTTTTTTTTTTTTTTTTTTTTTTTGGTTGGTTGTAGGGCCTAAGGGCAGGAGAAACTTCTGGAAAAAGGGATTTCATTGAGTCAAGAAATAAAAGTGGAAAGACAGTTCGACTCTATTAAAACAACATGATGGTTCTGAAAGACATAGGCATTTTATGTCAGCATGGACGAAATTCAAAATAATTATTACTGATGCTTCAAGATCCATAAGAAATGCCTTAATCCAATCCAGATCTAAAGAGCTTCAAGAAAACAAAGATCATGTGAAGCACCATTTTCGTGCTATTTGCTTTCTTGGCCGCCAGGGTCTT
Source organism: Artemia sp. Qi Xiang Cuo (assembly GCF_049724085.1). Taxonomy (NCBI): domain Eukaryota; kingdom Metazoa; phylum Arthropoda; class Branchiopoda; order Anostraca; family Artemiidae; genus Artemia; species Artemia sp. Qi Xiang Cuo. The sequence goes on along the minus strand of NC_142794.1, from coordinate 24,290,408 downwards.
CCTTTGAGCGGTTATGGTTAACCGGGAACATCCACAAACCGAATTAATTTCGCTGATCTGGCGGAGGAAGTATCTGAAGGTAATAGAAGCTGAAGACCAAGTTATAGAGCCGATATGGTCACTATTGCGGTTATCAGTGCAAAAACGACACAGTTACACTGATGGGAAATGGCTTGCGCCAAGACATTATCTCAAAACTGAAATCGGCTAATTACTTCACTGTTCTTGTCGAAGAGAAAAAAAAGGATATTTCTAGAAAAGAAAAATTAGCGATCCTGCTCAGGGTCATATGCAATGAAAAAGTAGCGGAGGGATCAATCGGCTGCTACCACACGCAAAAATCAGAGGCTAAAAGCTTTATCCACCTCAATTTGTGAAACTATAGAAAATCTCGGTGTAAACTTGATGTTACGTATTACTTTATGATGTTACGTATAAATAACCCAATTTATGACGGCGCATCCATTCCAGCTAGAGGATTTAAAGGAGTTCAAGTTGGGCATAAGGTTAAAGTACCTCAATCACTTGATGTGGACTGTTACGCCCACAGATTAAATATGGTTTTGGGTGACTGCCTATTCATCACCGAATTTTCCGAATTTCCCTTTGTGGTGCAAAGTATTTACGTATTTATTTCATGCAGTAACACTTGACATGAACTATTTGTGGAATCCCAACGTACTAGCGGGCAAAAAGTCATTGAGCTTGAAAGGACCGTCCAGACTCACTGATTGCTGTAGGGACATATAAAAACTCGTCAGCTCTGCAGAATAAAAAGCAGGCTAAGATTCTGAGAAGGCACGCTAACCTGTAAGAATTAAAAGATGAAATGAGGAATAGAAATACAAGAAGTAAAAATTGGAATAAAGGTGTAAATTAAGAGGAACAGGACGACGGTCCCAAAATCCTAGAAGGGTCAGGGCCCCCAAGAGAGGTACATATAGACTCACCCATTTTCTCTGAAAAATAAAAAAATAGGCTGAGAATCTGGGAAGGCACGCGAATCTGCAAGAATCAAAAGATGAAATGAAACATAAAAAAATTGTACCAGCTAAACAATTAGAAAAAATACATAAATTAAAGAAAGTCAAGCAAGGCGTGTAGTCTAAACCCTAAACGCCAAAACGAGGACATATAGATTCAGCCGTTTGCTCTGAAAAGTAATAAAATCGGCAAAGATTCCGAAAAATCAAATTATTACTAAAATGAAAAACATTATTCCGAAAAAAATAAGAAGCTAATTTGACTAAAAAAATTTTAGCTGTGAAAGTAAATGTAAAATTTCTTACCATTAATTGGGACGTGTTTAAACTAAAGAAAGTCGAACAGGACGACGGTCCTAAGGCCCAGAAGGACCATGGCTCCCAAGACTGAGACATATAGATTCACCCATTTGCTCCGAAAGATAAAAAAAGGCCAAGATGCTGAGAAGGCACGCTATATTGTAAGAATCATAAGGTAAAATGAAACATAAGAAAATATACGACGAAGTGACGCTACGCTAGGTTGTGTGTCGTTGCAGACACACTGTGTGCCCGTTACTTTAATGAATAATTAGTACTATGATATGCCTAGCTTAGACTCCTAGACCTATTGATGATGAGGGTCTCCTTAGAAAGAAAATTAGTGGCTAGTAGCTATTAAAGAGAAAAAAACAAAGAATATGAGATAGGAACCATTTAGCCTTTTCCTACTCTCATTCTATATTTATTTGAAGGCTCAATAAGATTTAGGATATTTAGGCATTAAGATTTATTCTTCCAGGCGTCTGAACCTCCCCCCCTTGTACAATGGGCCAACACCCTCTTCTAAGATAGCTAATGTACAGTTAAACATCACTGCATACACCCCGGCCATACCCCTTTCTATATTTATTTCAAGGCTAATGGAAAATTAAACGACCTGGGCATTGAAATGCGCTCTTTATGCATCTGGCATTACTCCTATCTACGCATATGGTTGCCAACTGCCAACGTCTAAAAGGAGTGCAAATCAAGGGCAAAAAAGAGAGATTTTTGCTCAAAACGAGTGCAAGTCAAAAAATGTGTCGCGCGCCTGCGTGGCTACCACCACGCGCGTAGTCCCTCTCACTGTTCTGACAACTCTTCTCACCGATCTCCAATTTGTCCAAATTTGTTGACAGGAATATAAGAGGATCAAGTAGCTTGTCATGAACTATAGCTGACTTCACTGTAGTCAAGTCGAGTACCATATCGTTGCAGCAAAAACAATTGGCAAACACATTCTTAGTCGTGTAAAATAATTCTTCTTCTTCCTCTACTGGATTTTTTCCATCTTACCTTTCCTTGTAAATTCATTTCCAATTTTTAGATAAAATGAGTAGTTTTCTGGACATATTTCCAAAAAGTGAATAGTTGATTGTTCGGCGAATGAACTGCTTTGCTTTAAGTACTTAAAATTTGAGTATATTAATGAACATGAATAATTGCGAATGAGACAAGAGTTTTGAGAAAGGGTATTTTAAACACTGTGAATCAGAGAAAAAAAAAGACCTACTGGGTGGATAGTTTATCCCAACAGCACAGAAATGCAAATTTAATTTTGCTACTGTGTCTAAATTAAATTAAATAAAGCAAGTTTTTTGTTTAACTGAAAGTAAGGAGCGACATTAAAACTTAAAACGAACAGAAATTATTCCATATATAGAAGAGGTTATCCCCTTCTCAACGCCTCGCTCTTTACGCTAAAGTTCTTTATTGTTTTAAAAATAGAGTTGTGACAAAGAGTCAAACTTTAGCGCAAAGAGCGAGGTGTTGAAGAGGGGACAGCCCCTTTCATATATGGAATAATTTCTGTTCGTTTTAAGTTTTAATGTTACTCCTTACTTTCAGTTGAAAAAAACTTGTTTTTTAATTTAATTTCTGAACGTTTTTGAATTAATGTAGGTTTTGAATTTGGCTCACCGTAAATAAATAATTAAAACGAAATTTGCATATTAATTTTATTTTTTGGATAAATGGCATGTTCGAAAGCTGTTTAATTTTATTTACGGACGTTTTTATTATTAATAAATATATGTAACTTACAAATTAACAGTAGAATAGATCCATGCAGTTCCAGGGGCCCTCCGTACAAACAGGTTTTTTCTAGTAGTTACAGGTCAACACACTCTTTGCCAAGAGGAGCGTGTATAACTTGATTAGCGATTAGGATTTGAATAAAAGGAATGGTTTTCACTACAATTCATATTAGTAAGAGAATTGGATTCAAAGAGAATAGTTTTTTATTTGAAAGGATATTAGTGGAGAAAAAAATGAGTGGTGCATTTACACTATTGGAGATTAATGATGGAACCGACAGCAGCAGCAGCAACGATATACGAGTACCTAATGTAGCTGTGGAAATAACCGATGGTTGTAGACTAGGTCTTGAATGTGACACTATGTATTCTAGATACGTTATATAATTAAGTAAATTTAAGCAGGAGGAGCAACTGTGTTGTGATAGAAAAGTAGATAGTCTCCAGATAAATAAACGTCGGCCATCATTGGATGTCATATTTAAAGATATTGATGAGAACAAACTGAATCAGTGATTATTATTATTGTAATTATGTTAAATAAAACTGTTTATAAATCAATGGTATTTTTTCTTTTTTTCTAAATTATACTATCATATATTATGAGTACAAAAAGAGATTCTGATAAGCGGACCACATATCTAACACATAATTCAAACGCTTTTTGACAGCTGGTCAGGTATAGGGTATTTTGGCTAAAACGGTTCTTAACAAGCTTGCAGAAATATATCATATTTAAGACTAAAAATTGATTAACGAGCCATGCGTCTCCTTTAAATATGCACAATATATTTAATGTGTTGGGATGGGTTTTAGTCTTGCGGAGGGGGGTGAGGAATATTAATATTCTGAAAAGATATCAAAAGGACCTAATAGTCAAAATTGTGTTATTTTTTTATGCATCGTATTTAAAATTAATATCAAACGGGTCTAATAGTCAAAATTGTGTTACTTTTTTATGCATCGTATTTAAAATATAGATAGCTTAGGCTCCATCTAAGACTGGTGTTCTTTTTTACGAGTTTAAGCAGATTGAAATTTAAGCCTATAAGTTTTAAAATCATGACGTTCATAATTGAAAAAGACATACAATTTTTTTCTTTTATCCTGTGTGAGCTGTGGTTTTGGGGTGGGGGGAATGGCCCCCCCTTTAATATTCTGAATAAAAAACAAACAGAACTAATAGTCAAAACAATGTTATTTTTTATGCAACGTATTTAAAATATAGATAGCTTAGGCTCCATCTACGACTGGCGTTCTTTTTTTACAATTTTAAGCATATTTAAATTTAAGCCTATAAGTTTTAAAATAGTTAAGTTAATAATTTAAAAAGATATTAAATTTTTTATTTTATTAATAGCGAGAGTTGGTTTTGGGGTAGGAGGGACTTGCGCCTCCATTAATATTCTGAATAAATATCTTACTGACCTAATAGTATATATTGTGTTATTTTTTATGAATCTTATTTAAAATTAATATCAAATGGACCTAATAGTCAAAATTCTTTTATTTTTTATTCATCGTATTTAAAATATATATAGCCTAGGCTCCATATACGACTGTCGTTCTTTTTTATGAGTTTAAGCAGATTTAAATTTAAGCCTATAAGTTTTAAAATCGTGACGTTCATAATTGAAAAAGACATAACATTTTTTTCTTTTATCCTGTGTGAGCTTTGGTTCTGGGGAGGGGGAACAGCGCCCCCATTAATACTCTGAATAAATATCAAACGGACCTAATAGTCAAAAGTGTGTTTTTTATGCATCGTATTTAAAATATTGATAGCTTAGGCTCTATCTAGGACTGTCTTTTTTTTAAGACTTTAAGCAGATTTAAATTTAATCATATAAGTTTTAAAATAGTGAAGTTTATAATTTAAAAATAAATAAGAAATTTTTATACAAAGTGAGCGTGTGTTTTGGGGAGGGGGGAACGGCGCCCTCATTAATATTCTGAATAAATATCAAACAGACCAAATCAAACGGACCTAATAGTCAAAATTGTGTTTTTTTTATTCATCGTATTGAAAATTAATATCAAATGGACCTAATAGTCAAAATTGTGTTATTTTTGTATGCATCGTATTTAAAATATAGATAACTTATGCTCAATATAGGACTATCGTTCTTTTTTAAGAGGTTAAGCAGATTGAAATTTAAGACTATAAGTTTTAAAATCGTGACGTTCATAATTGAAAAAGACAAACAATTTTATTTTTATTTTATACTACGTTAGCTTTGGTTTTGGGGAGGGGGGAACGGCACCCTCATTAATATTCTGAATAAATATCAAACAGACCAAAGTGTGTTATTTTTTATGCATCGTATTTAAAATATAGATAGCTTAGGCTATATCCAGGACTGGCTTTTTTTTACGAGTTTAAGCAGATTGGAATTTATGCCTGTAAAATTTAAAATCGAAGTTGCTGATGGTTGAATTTATAGGAAGAATGTAGATATGAGTAATATCTTTTATACGAGCTACTAAAAATCTGTATAGATACCTGCGATAGCAATACGCCCAAAAATAATACGTCCGATACCGAGACACTGTGCAGCCCGTTCCTCAGGGGACTTGGAGGGTCATAATATCACCAACACCAAATAAAATTGACTCTAGCAATGTCTCTTGTAATCGTCAAATCTATTAAGTATCTGATGTAAGCACCCCATTCTTTAATTACCCCGTGAGGCATTCTTAACCATCGCTGCATTTACACAATTTATTGATATATTGATCACGACACATCAAAATGATATTGTGGATATGCTTTTAAACATTAGTTTTTAGAAATTTAGGACTTTTTTCGTGTTTTTTGCAAGCAATTCATACTATACCTTAAATGCATTCGAATATTTTCTTGATTAAACACAGCCGTGACTACATCAGATGGTTTTGTGATGCAGTGAGTTGTTACTAGTAGTAGTAGCACTTTCGTGTTTTTTGCAAGCCATTCATACTATACCTTAAATGCATTCACTTGGCCCAATGTTTACATAAAGTATTGGTTATTGGAGTATACAGAAGTTTTAAGGAGGAATTTTGTCTGATAGTTGGGGGGGGGGGGGGGGGGTTAGTCGGAGGGTTACTCTATGACCTTTCTAATATTCTCAATACTCAAAGGTTAAAATGCAAGAACTTATTGATTTTCTTTAATTTATATAAAAACATCTAATCTATCGTGATGAAAACCACAAAGTAATGTATATTTTTTACATATTCTACACTTATATGTTGATTCATATCGATGTATATCTCTCCATACTAAAAACCAGTTCCGCTGCTTACACCAGTAGCATCGTTCGTCTTTGACTATATCGTCGGGGTTATGGGGATAATACGATCCTCCTTCGGGTTTCATTACAGAACTCTGAAAGTAAAAGTATATTAAATTATTAAGAAGCCTATTTCCTTCATATGAATACTTTTCATTTTAAACTTAAAATATGCTAAATTCTTGATTTTCATTCTAACTTATTTTCTTTAAAAAATTGGGGAAAAAAAAAACCAACTTCACAATAAAGAGTAACAAGTTAAGGATGAGACAGACATTTGATCGTTTACATAATTAAATAAATAAAAAAATTATATATTTGAAATCAGCATAAAAATATGTTTCTATTGATGTATCCATGGATATCAAAATTCCATTTTTTTTAGTTTCGGTTACTATTGAACAATGTCGCTCCTTACTTACAGTTCCTTACCACTAACTTTTTTAAAAAATTTTAATTTTTTTCCTTAATTTAATTTAAAAAAAAAAAAAAAAAAAGCTATAAAAATTATTCTATTTACAAAAAAACTTTTATATTAAACCTTTTAAAATATAATAAAATTAAAAAAAAAAAAAAGAAACCCACACAACCCAAATCATATATTTAAGACAAAACACACCCCAACGAAAGACTAAGAAATATAGCTCCGAAAAGTACACTGAAACGAACGATATGATTTTGATTAAAATTCACTGACTTTTAGAGTGAGTTTCCTCCTTTATTCAAAAAATAATGCAAATCTTCTCAGGTGCATAACTTTTGATTGGTAAAACATCTTCTCAGACGCATAACTTTTGATTGGTAAAACTAAATTTAATGAGTTGAAATCACTTATATATTTGAAATCAGCATAAAAAATATGATTCTATTGATATATCCATGAATATCAAAATTCCAGTTTTTTAGAGTTTCGGTTACTATTGTTATGTTTCTATTGATATATCCATGGATATCAAAATTCCAGTTTTTAGAGTTTCGGTTACTATTGAACAGTGTCGCTCCTTACTTACCTTCTTATTTGTGGATTCTGAATATGGATATAAAACAACATCAGTCACTATTTATAGCTGAATAGGACATGGTTGAACAAATCGTCAAATCGTCAAACAACCTACTTGATCTAATGAAGTGGAACAGAAACTCACCAACCTGAAAAGATAAATGTAATAATTAACAATTAATAAGTAGATCATGGTTTAATCTAAATAAAATTGCTTTTTACTACTACCGATTGCCAAGCAGTAAGAGGAAATTACAATTCTTACTTTTGGTTCAAATAATTGCATTCAGCATATGCGATAGAATTGACTATGGTACGAAAAGAACTCATAAAACTGCAGTTTCTATAAAAAAGGCTGAATTACAAAATCAAAATTAAATTGCATTTACTACTTTTCATTTAAACTAATACAGTTTCTATAAAAAATTGAAATTATTTCGTTTAAACTTCTATAAAGTTAAGTTAAGATGTTTATCTCCAATCCCCACTCAAGAATTTTGATCTGTAAGATCTGAGAAAAACTGGTTTGTAATTGCATTCAGCATATGCGATAGAATTGACTATGGTACGAAAAGAACTCATAAAACTGCAGTTTCTATAAAAAAGGCTGAATTACAAAATCAAAATCAAAATTAAATTGCATTTACTACTTTTCATTTAAACTAATACAGTTTATATAAAAAAATTGAAATTATTTCGTTTAAACTTCTATAAATTTAAGTTAAGATGTTTATCTCCAATCCCCACTCAAGAATTTTGATCTGTAAGATCTGAGAAAAACTGGTTTGTAATTGCATTCAGCATATGCGATAGAATTAACTATGGTACGAAAAGAACTCATAAAACTGCAGTTTCTATAAAAAAGGCTGAATTACAAAATCAAAATTAAATTGCATTTACTACTTTTCATTTAAACTAATACAGTTTCTATAAAAAAAATTGAAATTATTTCGTTTAAACTTCTATAAAGTTAAGTTAACATGTTTATCTCCAATCCCCACTCAAGAATTTTGATCTGTAAGATCTGAGAAAAACTGGTTTGTAATTGCATTCAGCATATGCGATAGAATTGACTATGGTACGAAAAGAACTCATAAAACAGCAGTTTCTATAAAAAAGGCTGAATTGCAAAATCAAAATTAAATTGCATTTACTACTTTTCATTTAAACTAATACAGTTTTTCTATAAAAAATTGAAATTATTTCGTTTAAACTTCTATAAATTTAAGTTAAGATGTTTATCTCCAACCCCACTCAAGAATTTTGATCTGTAAGATCTGAGAAAAACCGGTTTGTAATTGCATTCATCATATGCAATAGAATTGACTATGGTACGAAAAGAACTCATAAAACTGCAGTTTCTATAAAAAAAGGCTGAATTACAAAATCAAAATTAAATTGCATTTACTACTTTTCATTTAAACTAATACAGTTTCTATAAAAAAAAATTGAAATTATTTCGTTTAAACTTCTATAAAGTTAAGTTAACATGTTTATCTCCAACCCCCACTCAAGAATTTTGATCTGTAAGATCTGAGAAAAACCGGTTTGTAATTGCATTCATCATATGCGATAGAATTGACTATGGTACGAAAAGAACTCGTAAAACTGCAGTTTCTATAAAAAAAAAAGGCTGAATTACAAAATCAAAATTAAATTGCATTTACTACTTTTCATTTAAACTAATACAGTTTCTATAAAAAATTGAAATTATTTCGTTTAAACTTCTATAAAGTTAAGTTAAGATGTTTATCTCCAATCCCCACTTAAGAATTTTGATCTGTAAGATCTGAGAAAAACTGGTTTGTAATTGCATTCAGCATATGCGATAGAACTGACTATGGTACGAAAAGAACTCATAAAACTGCAGTTTCTATAAAAAAGGCTGAATTACAAAATCAAAATTAAATTGCATTTACTACTTTTCATTTAAACTAATACAGTTTCTATAAAAAATTGAAATTATTTCGTTTAAACTTCTATAAAGTTAAGTTAAGATGTTTATCTCCAATCCCCACTCAAGAATTTTGATCTGTAAGATCTGAGAAAAACTGGTTTGTAATTGCATTCAGCATATGCGATAGAATTGACTATGGTACGAAAAGAACTCATAAAACTGCAGTTTCTATAAAAAAAGGCTGAATTACAAAATCAAAAGACCATCGTTTATGGATGTTTAAGAGTGAACTCTAAGTACTATTTTTATGTAAACATTTGTTGTTGTTGTTGTTGTTTTTTTTTTTTCTCAAAAAAATCTGTTAATACATTTAATCAATAAATATATTTCAGCCTAACCATTCATGTTCTTTAGAATAGTTCTATTGTAAGTAAGTAACAAACTCTTTCCTGAACTAACCTCTTGGATACACAATACAGAAATTTTCGTTAAAGAAATTATGAAAAAATCCACTTTTCAATCTAGAAGAGTTTAAGTGTCTTAAATTTAAAGGAGGGCTATCACCATCCTGAAGACGAGGTTAGGTTCTTCGCACAGTGGATACCTAAGAACATACCTGATCGGACTTCATGCTTCAAATTGTAAGAACATACCTGATCGGACTTCATGCTTCAAATCGTAAGAAGGAACTGAATATACATCATACTGTTTTTAAGGGGTTTTATACGTATCTTGGATTAAGTCTCTTCTTAACAGTATTCTGCAATAACGCTACATCTTGGAGATTAAAAGAGTCAAATTTCACCTTAAAACGCTAACATATCTGATCAAATAGTTTAAGTCTTAGGATCAATTTCGTTTCAGAATCAAAGTAAGGATTTGAATAATGACTTCAGGAATTTGAGAAAAATCTGAACTAATGAGCCGTGTCGATCCTTACTTACAGTTCGTTACCACGAACACAATAAATTGTTTCAGCCAATCGTGTATCTCCCCCCGAAAAAATACTTTTCAGACAATCAACTTGAGACTAACTTTTTTTTTTTTTGAAGGAGGAGGGAGGGATTTTTCCGTGGAGATGGAGGCCAGATTTACTGGCATTATTTAGAAAACGATAATGCAATAAATTAAAAAAAGTTTTTTCAACTTAAAGTAAGCAGCAAAATTAAAAAACTTAGAACGAAGATAATTATTAAGTATACGAAGGGGACCCCCCCCCCCCCCCTTTGGGGTTAATCTAGGTTCACTTAGACGCGCGCGTCTAAGTGAACCTAGATTACCCCCAAAGGGGGGGGGGGGATCCCCGTCGTATACGTAATAATTCTCTACGTTATAATTTTTTTAATTTTGCTCCTTACTTTAAGTTGAAAAAACTTTTTTTAATTTATTGCATTATCGTTTTCTAAATAATGCCAGTAAATCTGGCCTCCATCTCCACGGAAAAATCCCTCCCTCCTCCTTCAAAAAAAAAAAAGTTAGTCTGAAGTTGATTGTCTGAAAAGTATTTTTTCGGGGGGAGATACACGATTGGCTGAAACAATTTATTGTGTTCGTGGTAACGAACTGTAAGTAAGGATCGACACGGCTCAATAGTTCAGATTTTTCTCAAATTCCTGAAGTCATTATTCAAATCCTTACTTTGATTCTGAAACGAAATTGATCCTAAGACTTAAATTATTTGATCAGATATGTTAGCGTTTTAAGGTGAAATTTGACTCTTTTAATCTCCAAGATGTAGCGTTATTGCAGAATACTGTTAAGAAGAGACTTAATCCAAGATACGTATAAAACCCCTTAAAAACAGTATGATGTATATTCAGTTCCTTCTTACGATTTGAAGCATGAAGTCCGATCAGGTATGTTCTTACAATTTGAAGCATGAAGTCCGATCAGGTATGTTCTTAGGTATCCACTGTGCGAAGAACCTAACCTCGTCTTCAGGACGGTGATAGCCCTCCTTCAAATTTAGGACACTTAAACTCTTCTAGATTGAAAAGTGGATTTTTTCATAATTTCTTTAACGAAAATTTCTGTATTGTGTATCCAAGAGGTGAGTTCAGGAAAGAGTTTGTTACTTGCTTACAAGAGAACTATTCTAAAGAACATGAAGGGTTAGGCTGAAAGATATTTATTGCTTAAATGTATTAACAGATTTTTTTGAGAGAAAAAAAAAACAACAACAACAACAACAAATGTTTACATAAAAATAGTACTTAGAGTTCACTCTTAAACATCCATAAACGATGGTCTTTTGATTTTGTAATTCAGCCTTTTTTATAGAAACTGCAGTTTTATGAGTTCTTTTCGTACCATAGTCAATTCTATCGCATATGCTGAATGCAATTACAAACCAGTTTTTCTCAGATCTTACAGATCAAAATTCTTGAGTGGGGATTGGAGATAAACATGTTAACTTAACTTTATAGAAGTTTAAACGAAATAATTTCAATTTTTTATAGAAACTGTATTAGTTTAAATGAAAAGTAGTAAATGCAATTTAATTTTGATTTTGTAATTCAGCCTTTTTTATAGAAACTGCAGTTTTATGAGTTCTTTTCGTACCATAGTCAGTTCTATCGCATATGCTGAATGCAATTACAAACCTGTTTTTCTCAGATCTTACAGATCAAAATTCTTAAGTGGGGATTGGAGATAAACATCTTAACTTAACTTTATAGAAGTTTAAACGAAATAATTTCAATTTTTTATAGAAACTTTATTAGTTTAAATGAAAAGTAGTAAATGCAATTTAATTTTGATTTTGTAATTCAGCCTTTTTTATAGAAACTGCAGTTTTAAGAGTTCTTTTCGTACCATAGTCACTTCTATCGCATATGATGAATGCAATTACAAACCGGGTTTTCTCAGATCTTACAGATCAAAATTCTTGAGTGGGGATTGGAGATAAACATGTTAACTTAACTTTATAGAAGTTTAAACGAAATAATTTCAATTTTTTTATAGAAACTGTATTAGTTTAAATGAAAAGTAGTAAATGCAATTTAATTTTGATTTTGTAATTCAGTCTTTTTTATAGAAACTGCAGTTTTACGAGTTCTTTTCGTACCATAGTCAATTCTATCGCATATGATGAATGCAATTACAAACCGGTTTTTCTCAGATCTTACAGATCAAAATTCTTGAGTGGGGGTTGGAGATAAACATGTTAACTTAAATTTATAGAAGTTTAAACGAAATAATTTCAATTTTTTATAGAAAAACTGTATTAGTTTAAATGAAAAGTAGTAAATGCAATTTAATTTTGATTTTGCAATTCAGCCTTTTTTATAGAAACTGCTGTTTTATGAGTTCTTTTCGTACCATAGTCAATTCTATCGCATATGCTGAATGCAATTACAAACCTGTTTTTCTCAGATCTTACAGATCAAAATTCTTGAGTGGGGATTGGAGATAAACATGTTAACTTAACTTTATAGAAGTTTAAACGAAATAATTTCAATTTTTTTTATAGAAACTGTATTAGTTTAAATGAAAAGTAGTAAATGCAATTTAATTTTGATTTTGTAATTCAGCCTTTTTATAGAAACTGCAGTTTTATGAGTTCTTTTCGTACCATAGTCAATTCTATCGCATATGCTGAATGCAATTACAAACCAGTTTTTCTCAGATCTTACAGATCAAAATTCTTGAGTGGGGATTGGAGATAAACATCTTAACTTAAATTTATAGAAGTTTAAACGAAATAATTTCAATTTTTTATAGAAACTGTATTAGTTTAAATGAAAAGTAGTAAATGCAATTTAATTTTGATTTTGATTTTGTAATTCAGCCTTTTTTATAGAAACTGCAGTTTTATGAGTTCTTTTCGTACCATAGTCAATTCTATCGCATATGCTGAATGCAATTACAAACCAGTTTTTCTCAGATCTTACAGATCAAAATTCTTGAGTGGGGATTGGAGATAAACATGTTAACTTAACTTTATAGAAGTTTAAACGAAATAATTTCAATTTTTTATAGAAACTGTATTAGTTTAAATGAAAAGTAGTAAATGCAATTTAATTTTGATTTTGTAATTCAGCCTTTTTTATAGAAACTGCAGTTTTATGAGTTCTTTTCGTACCATAGTCAATTCTATCGCATATGCTGAATGCAATTATTTGAACCAAAAGTAAGAATTGTAATTTCCTCTTACTGCTTGGCAATCGGTAGTAGTAAAAAGCAATTTTATTTAGATTAAACCATGATCTACTTATTAATTGTTAATTATTACATTTATCTTTTCAGGTTGGTGAGTTTCTGTTCCACTTCATTAGATCAAGTAGGTTGTTTGACGATTTGACGATTTGTTCAACCATGTCCTATTCAGCTATAAATAGTGACTGATGTTGTTTTATATCCATATTCAGAATCCACAAATAAGAAGGTAAGTAAGGAGCGACACTGTTCAATAGTAACCGAAACTCTAAAAACTGGAATTTTGATATCCATGGATATATCAATAGAAACATAACAATAGTAACCGAAACTCTAAAAAACTGGAATTTTGATATTCATGGATATATCAATAGAATCATATTTTTTATGCTGATTTCAAATATATAAGTGATTTCAACTCATTAAATTTAGTTTTACCAATCAAAAGTTATGCGTCTGAGAAGATGTTTTACCAATCAAAAGTTATGCGCCTGAGAAGATTTGCATTATTTTTGAATAAAGGAGGAAACTCACTCTAAAAGTCAGTGAATTTTAATCAAAATCATATCGTTCGATTCAGTGTACTTTTCGGAGCTAGATTTCTTAGTCTTTCGTTGGGGTGTGTATTGTCTGAAATATATGATTTGGGTTGTGGGGCTTGTTTTTTTTTTTTTTACTTTTCTTAGCTTTTCACAGGTTTAATATATAATTTTTTTTTTTCACTCTAATAAGTTTTATCGCTAGTTTTTTTTTTTTTTTAACTGAAAGTAAGGAACAACATTAATATTTTTTCAAACAGTTCGTGGTAAGGAACTGTAAGTAAGGAGCGACACTGTTCAATAGTAACCGAAACTAAAAAAACTGGAATTTTGATATCCATGGATACATCAATAGAAACATATTTTTATGCTGATTTCAAATATATAATTTTTTTATTTATTTAATTATGTAAACGATCAAATGTCTGTCTCATCCTTAACTTGTTACTCTTTATTGTGAAGTTGGTTTTTTTTTTCCCCAATTTTTTAAAGAAAATAAGTTAGAATGAAAATCAAGAATTTAGCATATTTTAAGTTTAAAATGAAAAGTATTCATATGAAGGAAATAGGCTTCTTAATAATTTAATATACTTTTACTTTCAGAGTTCTGTAATGAAACCCGAAGGAGGATCGTATTATCCTCATAACCCCGACGATATATTCAAAGACGAACGATGCTACTGGTGTAAGCAGCGGAACTGGTTTTTAGTATGGAGAGATATACATCGATATGAATCAACATATAAGTGTAGAATATGTAAAAAATATACATTACTTTGTGGTTTTCATCACGATAGATTAGATGTTTTTATATAAATTAAAGAAAATCAATAAGTTCTTGCATTTGAACCTTTGAGTATTGAGAATCTTAGACCGGTCATAGAGTCCCCCTCCGCCTCGCGCCCCCCCCCCCCTCCCCAACTATCAGACAAAATTCCTCCTTAAAACTTCTGTATACTCCAATAACCAATACTTTATGTAAACATTGGGCCAAGTGAATGCATTTAAGGTATAGTATGAATGGCTTGCAAAAAACACGAAAGTGCTACTACTACTAGTAACAACTCACTGCATCACAAAACCATCTGATGTAGTCACGGCTGTGTTTAATCAAGAAAATATTCGAATGCATTTAAGGTATAGTATGAATTGCTTGCAAAAAAAACACGAAAAAAAGTCCTAAATTTCTAAAAACTAATGTTTAAAAGCATATCCACAAAATCATTTTGCTGTGTCGTGATCAATATATCAATAAATTGTGTAAATGCTGCGATGGTTAAGAATGCCTCACGGGGTAATTAAAGAATGGGGTGCTTACATCAGATACTTAATAGATTTGACGATTACAAGAGACATTGCTAGAGTCAAATTTATTTGGTGTTGGTGATATTATGACCCTCCAAGTCCCCTGAGGAAAGGGCTGCACAGTGTATCGGTATCGGACGTATTATTTTTGGGCGTATTGCTATCGCAGGTATCTATACAGATTTTTAGTAGCTCGTATAAAAGATATTACTCATATCTACTTTCTTCCTATAAATTCAACCATCAGCAACTTCGATTTTAAATTTTACAGGCTTAAATTCCAATCTGCTTAAACTCGTAAAAAAAAGCCAGTCCTGGATATAGCCTAAGCTATCTATATTTTAAATACGATTCATAAAAAATAACACAATTTGGTCGGTTTGATATTTATTCAGAATATTAATGAGGGCGCCGTTCCCCCCTCCCCAAAACAAAAGCTCACGTAGGATAAAATAAAAATAAAATTGTTTGTCTTTTTCAATTATGAACGTCACGATTTTAAAACTTATAGCATTAAATTTCAATCTGCTTAACATCTTAAAAAAGAACGCCAGTCGTATATGGAGCCTAAGTTATCTATATTTTAAATACGATGCATACAAAAATAACACAATTTTGACTATTAGGTCCATTTGATATTAATTTTCAATACGATGAATAAAAAAACACAACTTTGACTATTAGGTCCGTTTGATATTTATTCAGAATATTAATGGGGGGGCCATTCACCCACCCAAAAACCAAAGCTCACGGAGTATAAAAATTTATTATTTCTTTTTCAATTATAAAACTCACTATTTTAAAATTTATTGGCTTAATTTTAATTATGCTTAATGTCGAAAAAAAACGACAGTAATGTATATATCCTATGATATAAATATTTTAAATTCGATTCATAAAAAAACACAATTTGGTCCATTTGATATTTATTCAGAGTATAAATGGGGGGCGCTGTTACCCCCCCCCAGAAACAAAGATCACCCAGGGTAAATGAAAAAAATGTTATGTCTTTTACAATTATTAACGTCACTATTTTAAAACTTAGAGGCTTAAATTTCAATCTGCTTAAACTCATAAAAAAGAACGCCAGTCGTCTATGGAGCCTAGGCTATCTATATTTTAAATACGTTGCATAAAAAATAACAGAATTTTGACTATTAGGTCCTTTTGATATTAATTTTAAATACTATGCATAGAAAATAACACAATTTATACTATTAGGTCAGTAAGATATTTATTCAGAATATTAATGGAGGCGCCAGTCCCTCCTACCCCAAAACCAACGCTCGCGATTAATAAAATAAAAAATTTCATATCTTTTTAAATTATGAACGTCACGATTTTAAAACTTATTGGCTTAAATTTCAATCTGCTTAAACTCGTAAAAAAGAACGACAGTCCTAGATGGAGCCTAAGCTATTTATATTTTAAATACGATGTATAAAAAATAACACGGTGTTGACTATTAGTTCTGTTTGATTTTTATTCAGAATATTAAAGGGGGCACCGTTCCCCCTCCCCCCAAAACCAAACCTCACCCAGGATAAAAGAAAAAAATTGAATTTCTTTTTCAATTATGAACATCAGGATTTTAAAACTTATTGGCTTAAATTTCAATCTGCTTAAACTCGTAAAAAAGAACACCAGTCTTAGATGGAGCCTAAGCTATCTATATTTTAAATACGATGCATAAGAAAGTAACACAATTTTGACTATTAGACCCGTTTGATATTAATTTTAAATACGATGCATAAAAAAATAACACAATTTTGACTATTAGGTCCTTTTGATATCTTTTCAGAATATTAATATTCCTCACCCCCCTCCGCAATACTAAAACCCATCCCAACACATTAAATATATTGTGCATATTTAAAGGAGACGCATGGCTCGTTAATCAATTTTTAGTCTTAAATATTATATATCTCTGCAGGCTTGTTAAGAACCGTTTTAGCCAAAATACCCTATACCTGAACAGCTGTCAAAAAGCGTGTGAATTATGTGTTAGATATGTGGTCCGCTTATCAGAATCTCTTTTTGTACTCAAAATATACGCTAGTCTACTATAGAAAAAAAAGAAAAAATACCATTGATTTAGAAACAGTTTTATTGAACATAATTACAATAATAATATTCACTAATGCATTTTGTTCTCATCAATATATTTCGATAGAACATCTAATGCTGACCGAAGTTTATTTATATGGAGAATATTCACTTTTCTAGCAAAACACAGATGTTCCTATTGCTTAAATTTGCTTAATGATATCACGTATCTAGCATACATAGTGTCCCATTCAATACACAGTCTACAACCAGCAGTTATTTCCACAGCTACAGTAGGTACTCGTATATCGTTGCTGCTGCTGCTCTCGGTTCCATCATTAATCTCCAATAGTGTAAATGCACCACTCATTTTTTTTTCTCCACTAATATCCTCTCAAATAAAAAAACTATTCTCTTTGAATCCAATTCTCTTACTAATATGAATTGTAGTGAAAACCATTCCTTTTATTCAAATCCTAATCGCCAATCAAGTTATACACGTTCCTCTTGGCAAAGAGTGTGATGATCTGTAACTACTAGAAAAAACCTGTTTGTACGGAGGGCCCCTGGAACTGCATGGATCTATTCTACTATTAACTTACATAACAAAATTCTATATTCATATATTTTTAATACGTATATTAGGGGGGTTCGCCCCCTAGTCAATACCTCGCTCTTTACGCTAAAGTTCGAATTTTGTTCCAATTCTATAAAAATGACCCCTTAATCACAAAGGCCGTTAATTAGAATAAATAGCTCTTATGAAAGTACTATAAAAACTTTAGCGTAAAGAGCGAGGTATCGACTATTAGGCGATCCCATTCATATACATAATAATTTCTGTTCGTTTTAAGTTTTGGTATTGCTCCTTACTTTCGGTTGAAAAACTTGTTTTTTTATATTTAATTTCTGATCGTTTTTTTTAAATAATGCTGGGAAATACTGCCCCCCTTCATACCAATGTCCCTTCCCCCATGAAAACTTCCGCCATGGAAATATCCTCCCACGTAACCACCGATTCCACCCACTATCAGAAAAAATCGCCCTGGAAACGTCTGTATGCTTCCCAATAACCAATGCTTTATGTAAGCATTGGGCAAAGTTCATAACTTGCAGCACCTCCCCCGGGGACTGTGGGGGATTAAGTCATCCTCAAAGACATATTTGTTATATTTTTCGACCATGTTGAACAAAATGGCTATCTCAAAATGTTGATTGGGTGATTTTGGTAAAAAAAAAAATGATCGTGGGAGAGGGCCTAGTTACCCTCCATTTTTTTTCACTTCAAAACGGCACTAGAACTTTTAATTTTCGTTCGAATGAGCTCTCCCGCAATATTTTAGGACCACTGGGTCGATACGATCACCCCTGGAAAAAAAACAAATAAACACACATCCCCGCTTTTTCCCCCTTTTTTCGAAAATCAGGTAAATTTTCTCAGGCACGTAACTTTTGATGGGTAGGACTAAACTTGAAGAAACTTATATGTTTGAAACAGTATAAAAATATGATTCTTTTGATGTATATATTGATATTAAAATTCCGTTTTATAGAGTTTCGGTTACTATTGGGCCGGGTTGCGCCTTACTTACAGTTTGTTACCACGAACTGTTTGATAGAATCAAAATCTTGCAAAAATGTTCAATGATAGCCTACCCCTGACATAACCTTTCATTTAGATGTACTTGCAATGTCGATCGAGGAGAAGTCAGAACCCGTGAATAACTACTCAGAATTTCATAAATAATAATAAAATTAGTAAACCAATTTTTTTATTATATATCTAAGAAATGGTTGCGCCAAACAGTTTCTGACTTCCTTTTATTGAATTTGAATTTCCACGTTTTAAGTTTAACAAGTAAAGGATTATTGGTGCTATGGATGTCATGGGCTGGTTCGTCTTTTTTGGGATGATTAATTTCAAAATAAAGGTTAAACTTTATTTTTGAATTGGAGTTCCCCTCCAAATGCTCCCACTGGACCTTTCTTTCACCATTTTCTAGTACCCCTCATTAATATGGTTTTACGCAAAATCCTTTATTAATCATGACAGCGTTTTTGATTTGGTGGAGAGACTTCAACCTCGAGTATAATTAAGTAAATAAAGTAAGTGTTTTCAACTGAAAGTAAGGATCAAATTCGGAATTTAAAACGTAGAGTAACTATTCCATATAAGAGGGCGTCCTCCTTAAGACCTCGCTCTTCATGGTAAAGTATTTTAGAACTTTTAAAAAAGCTTCTTATTCTAATTGAACAACCCTTGTGTTTCAGGAGTCGTTCTTAAGGGAATTAGGCAAAAAAAAAACAACTTTAGTGTAAAGAGCAAGGTATTGAGGAGGTGGCAATCTCTCTCATATACAGGATAATTTCTTTTCGCTTTAAGTTTCAATGTTGCTCCTTACTTTCCGTTGAAAAATATTGTTTTTTATATAGTTTCTGATCGTTTTTCAAATAATGCCGAGAAATCCATCTTCCCTCCATGAAAATCCCAACTTCCAACAGAAAATTCCCCTGATGAAATTTCATCCCACATAACCCCCTCCTAAAAGCTCCTCCCGGCAAATGCAATCCTCGCTGAAAATATCCCAGGGAAATTGCTTACGGACAATTCGGCTTGAAAAATTCTCCTTAGCATATTTTCATTGGAAAAAGACTTTAATTTCTGATCATTTTTTTAATGATGTCGTATATCCCCCCTTCGTAGAATTTTTGGCTATATAAAATAGGAGCTTGAAACCTCTACAGTAGGGTTCTCTGATAAGCCGAATCCTTTAGTATGATTTTTGTTAAGATCACCTGGCTTTTTGGGAATGTTTTCCTCCCTTTTTCAAAAATTAAGCAAATTGTCTCAGGCCCGTAACCTTAGATGAGTAATATTTCTCAGTGAACTTTACGTATTTTGAATCAACATAAAAACTTGATTCTTTTGATGTATCTTTTGTTATCAAAACTCTGATATTAGAGTTTCGGTTACTATTGAGCCTTGTCGCTCCTTGCTTACAGTTCGTTACCACTAACTTTTTGGTAACCCCAATAATGCGTAATGATTACGCCCTTGGTCATATAATCTTGACAGAGTATCTTTGCTTTCTCATCAATCATTCCAGACGATGGTCTGCGAGATGTATATGATTTTAGCAATTAATATCTCCTCATTATTTATCTTTCCAGAGACGATACGCGAGACTTCTCCCCACAGGCTACTTTCAAAGAAAGACTAACAACTTGCGGAAAGAGCTTTAGATACTTCTAGGCTCTAAGAGACTCAATTTACTTGAATCACGTCCTGCGGTAATTTCCCTTGAAAAATCTTTTCTTTTGAAGTTGGGATAAAGCATAAGAAAGGGAAAAAATGATACAATGGTACTAGGGAGAAATTGAAGCATAGTGATCTAGACTTTAAGCTTTCTTAAATGAATAATAAATTAGAATAAACTGGACAACACATTTGACCACAGCGTCGTCATGAAGACTATTTCTTACTAGTGTTTCGTCGTCATCATCTATTATTACAGAACTACTAAAATTAACTGGCATCAAAGTCTGGTGTCTGTTGAATGACAGTAAAACAAAAAAGAGAAAGATCGTAGCATATATATCTTTTAAGAATTGAGAGAAATTGTCTAGAAGGAGGGATCTACCCAAAAGTTTTCAAAGGGGCTCTTGTTTTGTGGAATTAATGAATATCAGATGTATATGAAAACTATTTTGAATATTGAACTTCAAACCCACCTTCTATGCTCTCTAAATAATTAAGTCAAGTATCTGCTGTCGGAACTTTTACTTGACAATTTCTAGTCTTGTTATCTTCCTTCATTCTTGAACAGAATTTCAAATACACTTTATTGCCTTGTTTGCCTCTCATTACAGGCAATCTAACAGTCTTATGTCAATTTTGAATTCTTGGTCAACATGCCTGAGACTCTAGGCAGGCATGCCTTTCCAAAAACTAACAAACAAGTATGTGTCCAATAAGAGAGTCATGCATACTCCCGCCATTTACCCGTGTTCCAGCCATTTAAACATTTGCCTCTCAATTACTTGGACTATCTGTCTTGGCTTTCCCTTGTCTACAATTAGCCATGTCTTACAACCTATGGAACCTACTGCATAATAATTGATAATTTCAATTCAAAATCAACGGACTCGGTCGAGGCCTTCGGCCGTGCCCCAGCCATTTAAATATTTGCCTCTCAATTATTTGGACTAATCTGTCTTGGCTTTTCCCTGTCTACAATTAGCCATGTCTTGATGCAACCTATGCAACCTACTGCAAAATACTTAATAACTTCAATTCAATGTTGAATTAAAGTTATCAAGTATTTTGCAGTAGGCTTCATAGGTTGCATCAAGACATGGCTAATTGTAGACATAGAAAAGCCAAGACAGATTAGTCCAAGTAATTGAGAGGCAAATGTTTAAATGGCTGGGGCACGGGTAAATGGCTGGAGTATGCATGACTTTCTTATTGGACACATACTTGTTCGTTAGTTTTTGGAAAGGCATGCCTGCCTAGAGTCTCAGGCATGTTGACCAAGAATTTAAAATGACCAAGAATCTTTTCAAATACACTTAGATACACCAAATTTAAACACTTACTCCATCTCCTTTTGTTCTTCCCAAAGTATATCTCTCTTGCTTTCTCTTTTCAACCAATTATATTTTGACCTTTTTTTAAACCTAGCTAGCAATTTTTGCCTTTCTTGTTCCAAAACGAAACTATGTTCTTTATACTGATTTTCTATATTTGAAAGGAATGCATTTAAAAGGAAGAAATCAGTTTTGAAAATTTGCTAAAAACTAAACCATGAAAACTAAATTAAAAAGTGTAAATATACTGCTATAAAAAAAATGATTCTTGAAAGTTCCCGTACTACCCTATCTTATTGTTTTGATGTTATACATTAACTAAAAAAGAACGATGCATGAAAATGTATTTTGTTTTTAGCGGAAATGAACTCTGGTCTTTTTGGGTTTTTGGGGGTTGGCAATACCACTATTAAGGTGGAAATCTCTGTTTATTCTGAAACAGACTGGCTTTGTGTTTCATGCCTGGCTTTGTGTTTGTGTACTTTTTGGTTGTTTTGTGCTTGTGGCTTTGTGCATCGTTTGTCAGTAATAGTGAAGTCTGATTGATTGAGATGTGACATCTTGCTTAAGCTAACTTGCTTGTTTTTAGTTTTAATTTAGCTATTTACTTTTCATAGAAAACCCTTTCGTTTTATTTGATTTCTATTAATTTATTGGTTAAAATTATTTTTGTATTTTTTAATATTAGTAGTATTGGCCCATTAGTTTTTATGTATGTGTAATCAACCTTCTTAGAAATTCTTTATACCAGCTTTACTGAATACAACAAAGTTTGGCCTGATTAATATTAGAGTATCGTGTATCGAGTATCGTGATACCATTTGGATTGTGATCAACATTATCAATGACCCTTAAAAACCAAATTTGGGGACAATCGAATACTATGTGTAAGTTGGTTAGTAAATCGGTGCTGATTTTGAATTCTATATTGCAATATCAGCCTCAGATTTTCTTTCAACAAGCTTAGGAGCCACTAAGCGCCAATCTTTGTAGAAATCAAATATAATTTTCTAAGCATTTACTTAAAGTGTTTCGACTGGGAATAATTGAACCGTAATCTCAGTAATTTTAGATATTTATATGCTTAATTTAGGACCATTCCGTCGAAAATCCTAGATTGATCATGATTCGAAGGCATTAAAACATTTTATAAGCATGAAGTTAGCCGGAAATTGGAGGGGATTTTACAAGGGGTACACCACTTTTTGTCTTGGATTCTTACTGGTTAAAAATCTTTGCAGGGATCTTTCGTCTAAATGGCGTGATATCAGAACCGTATAAAATGTGTTTTTGAATTGTTTTGATTTAGAAAAAATTAATTTCCACATACAATCAATCAATCAATTTATTAATACTAAAAACAATACAATCTTAGATTTCTAATAGACAAGGTCAGGAATCCTTATTAGAAAATTTTGGTACTTACTTGTGCTTGTAATTGCAGATTACAGATATTTTTCCGGATGTTTTCCCAGGTGTTAAATCAGCCTTCAGAAGAGAAGGGTAAAATTATACATGAAAGTCAAGAGGACAAACCTGAAAAAAACGGTTTTAATTTTTGTTTCTTATTTGCTGTTTTTTTTTTCAAAACAACTTTCATACACATCTTTTAATCTTTTTCTTGCACTGAAGGAAGGGTGACCAAAGGTCTCGACCAAGATGTTTTCAATCTTCCCTTTTTTCACTGGGTGTGATTTACCTCGTTTTTCTTCCATGTCCTACAGTTTCTAGCTTAAATAATTTAAACTTCTTGCCCCCGGGCTGTACTTATTGCATTGTGGCCCCCCAAAATAACTCATTGTAGATGTTTAAACCTATATGATTTAAAGGACTTTCATGAAGTATTGATCCGATGCCAGAAGGGGGTGCAAGGTTGTACATGAATCGCTCAAATGGTGATAAGCTTCCGTCTTATCTTGAACTTCCCTTAAAATGGCCACAAGTACTCAGAATCCGCCATTAAATGAGCAGTTTGAAACTTACCACGTAACGCCTTACAAAGAAATAATATATGGGGGACATGTATTCGTGTATGCTTTAAACAACAAATTTTTTAGTTTGATATGGCTTTCATGAAAGATGTATGCCTCGTAAAATTCTAGCATGAATGTCAAGGGGTTGAAGGGATGACAGTCTTCTGATATACTGAATAATTTTTGTGCGTTTAAATTCTTACCATCGTTGTCTCCTTTCCTTTTATAATAAAACTGGAAGGTTCAGGATGCCTTAACATTTCAGGATTCGTTACCGAATATTTTATCTAAATTAGAAAATAAGAAGTCAGTTGAGAAAAGAAAATGAAGCACGTGAGATATTCACTTAATTTACAAGTATCTATGTCACCTCTCATTCTCCAAGTGAGCTAATTAATGTCACTAAAGTACTGTTTTGCAATGCATTGAATTTTCTGAGGTTTTACAATTAGTATAGACGTTAATATTTGTTCTGAAGCTAGATTTCTTAATACTAAGAAAATATTAGTTAAACTCCTTGACTTAAGAAACCAACAGAGGTTGTCCCTTGTTTTTCTATTTTTTGATTCTTCAGTTTTAAAAATCTTATTTGAAAAATTGGCGTAATTCTGGGTAATAGTGAAATTTGATCGGGAAGTCTTGTGGAATCTGGCCTCTCTGGCAGAAATTGATCTCTGTCCTCTATATCCGTGGTTAAAATTAGCTTCTAATTTTGGCTTGTAGATAGCGTCTGGTACTGAATCCCCCGCTCGTCGTATCAAAAATATAAGACTTGTGCAAAATGAATGATAAATTGCCAATAATGTAGCATAACAATAAATCTAAAACTAGTCATTTTCAGTTTACATCTATGTAGAATAAAAAAGTATCACCTACATCAAGACTTTTTTTAGGAGGTGATCATTTTACCACATAATAAATATAACTATAAATATATATATAAATATAATATAAATATAAATATAATATAAATATAATATAATATAAATATAAATATAAATATAAACCACATAATCAGTAACATCGATCAACCTTTGCGCTTCTACCTTAAACACTGTTTGAAGGTATTGTGCGTCTAATCACAGCAATTAATGCCGCATTCTAATTAATGCCGCATTTTCGTATATATCTTCTAAGCTTTTCCCCAGTCAAAAATAAGCGTTGTTGAGCTTTGGGGAGAAAATTATCTCAAAGAGCACTACTGTATTGAAGTTGACTATGTTTTACGATATTATCTAAACAGTAACAAATGGGTATGATTTCAAACAATACACAGTTTCAGGTGATAAAAAAATACTAAAAACTTAAATTATAATTCCAAGTTCTAAATATGATCTTACTTCCCACCAATTCACTCCAAAAATGCCAGTGCGTGTAAGTTCCTCCATACAGTAAATGCTCACGGTAAGTACCACACAACATCATAGAATGTGTTGTTGAGCCGTTAGTGACCTCACACAGAAAGGCTCTAGCGGGAATTCCGGTACTTGTGCATTATGAGGGTCCACCGCTATATATTGTACAAGGAAATACTAATAGATACCCGTCAAGCGGGTTTTTGCAATAGAGAAATGGAATGCAAAGCGTGGTTTTCATTGCGTTTACAATATTTAAACTGTTGTTTTTCGGGGTTTAGGGGGGGGAGGTACCTAGCTTAGGTTAGGTTACGTATTTAATAATGCTATGCTTTACCCCCACCCCCTAATGTGCAAATACATAGCCCAAATTTGTTTCTAAAC
The DNA here is from genome assembly GCF_049724085.1 of Artemia sp. Qi Xiang Cuo. NCBI lineage: Eukaryota > Metazoa > Arthropoda > Branchiopoda > Anostraca > Artemiidae > Artemia > Artemia sp. Qi Xiang Cuo. The sequence continues at coordinate 24,264,846 of NC_142794.1, read as the reverse complement.
CTTTATATATTCATCCTATTTTATTTCATTAGCATTAACCAAACTTGACTTCTTTCGTGGGCCCGTATAATGAACAAGTACCGGAATTCCTAGCAAATCATGGAGAAAAAGATTTCATTATATATCGGAGGAAATTTTTAACTACTTATAGTTTCCCACAGTGGAGACACAGAACAGGTGAATTTGAAACACCCCCATTTGTAACCCGCTCGCAAATAGATTCACACCCCATAGGGTTATTTATTCGTTGATTGTATTATGAGCAGTGTTGCCACGGGTGACACTTTCATGCTACCTTTGGCACTTTTTTTTTAAGTGGCACTTTTCGGGAAACGTGACACTATTGTGAAACTTTTTAGCAAAAGTAACACTTTTATAAAGAAGAAATTAAAAAAAATGGGAAGGAAAACTGTCAATGTGGAAAAGCATCGATATCCTTTTTTCTTTCATTTTTCCATCCCTAAGTTTTTAGATTCAGAAACGCGCGTTTCCGAATCAAGTCTTGAAAGAGTTATGCCCGTGCCACATCATAGTCACATCTATCGATAAAGAAAGCCAAATATCATGAATGACAAGGCAATTTTCTTGATTTTGCGTCACACTTGTATTTAAGAAGCCAAAAAATTTAAATTGCCAGAAATTAGTTTAATGAGTTTGCACCAACAGTAATTTGTGTCCAACTGTTCTCTACTGATACTAAGTCTTCTTAACTTTTGTCAAATTCCTCTGCGAGATAGAAAAACCGCTGTTCTAAGTTTCCATCTTTTCTAGTTTTAAAAATTATGCCTTAAACCTTGACTCTGATTGGTCAGTCAAGAAATTTATGTTTGAAACTTGAACAGTGTTCACCTCGAGAAATTACGAACGGTGAACGTAAATGGCGCTATATTCGTGCGTAATTTTGATTTTATCCACAGGTTTGACTAAAATGTGGCACGGGCATTAGTGTCTGATCGACTACTAGTTGTATTTATCATTGGGTCATCAATAGCTGCGACCTTTGTTCGCGGTATTCTGTTCAGTATTTTCAGAGAAAAGAAAAGTTTCAAGTATACGAAAGCACTGTAATAATCCAAATAGTCCATTTTGTGGTAAAAATGGATGAAAAACTCTCAATGCAGATGAGTATTGCTGTCCCTTTTTTCCGTTTTCTCAAAAGAAAAAAAAAAGTTCGGACGGCTTTTTCTCTTTTCTTTTTTCATTCTTTTTTACGCTATGACCAAAGACTACTAAAAAAAATGAGAAGAAAGTAAACTATGGAACGAATTCACATTTTATACAGTAAGCGTCATTTGCGTTTTAGCGGGTTTTAAACGGGAGGGGGAGCTGGAAAGTTGACAAGAGTGAAAGTTCTGCGTAGAATCAGCACTGCCTAAGTAAGATCAATATTACTTTTTTTTTATAGTTGATAAATAGGACTAGAGCCAACTTTTCATGTTTGAAAATTTAAAGATGTGGAAAACCGCGCAAAGGTGATCCCAAGCGGATTTGACAATATTTTCATGGCTCATTTACACATTGCGGAAATCCCTGACCAACTTACATCATGACAGTTTTCAGATTAATCGAGGCATAAATTTTTAGTGTATAGAAAGGGAGTTATATGCATTATATTCTTGCAGGTTCAGCATGGCTCTAGTACAAGGCCCTATTGATATTAGTAATCAAGGAATCCGAATCCCTATTGCAAGCTTCTCGCTATCACCCAACCATGTGACATCTAATCATACCACACCTCGACGTCATAGTTTGGGCTCAAACATGAGAACTGACACTGAATATCACCTAGACTCGAGCCTTCCGCCCCTTCCTGAATCAGTAAGAACCCAACGTCGATGCATTGTTCATCCCTTTAACACCCAAAGACATTCAGTGGCGGCACCACCACCACGCTCAGTTTCTATTGATGTGCCAATTAAAGGTGTTTCTGCATCCAGCTCCTGTCCTGGTTGTCGACAAGAGGCAAGAACTCTTCCACGTAGGTTTCCTCGGGATGAAACCGTGTCGACAATATTGACTGCTGCGGACGTGAACACCGAATTTTATAGTGATTCTAGAACAAGTGATTCTCGAACGTTTTATGCTAGTAAACCAAAGCGAATAAATTCCATGAAACTTGTGACTCCTGTGTGAAAGAGTCAAAAATGCTCAGAAAGACTTTGTTATTTGTACTTGTCAATTTTGATAAAAATAAATAAAACTGTTTATTATTTCTTTTATTTTGTTTTATTGACAAGCAAATAATGTATTTTTAGACGCAACATATGAGTCAATTTCTGCCCATTCTAAGTTTTAACATTGATCTTTAATTTTTTTTGTTGATTGTTTGAGCCAGAGTAATGGCAATCAATTTTTTTCAGAAGATTTGTTACAGAGTATTTTTTTCAGAAAGAGTGTCTATTTAGAATGTATTTTTGTTTTTTCTTTCTTTTTCTTTTTTTGTCCAGGGAAAACATTTCAATTCAAAGAACACAAGATAAAAATTCTAGCTTATTGACACTATGAGGGAGTCATTAGATTGGAGGATGAGCTTGACAAATATGTTAACCTCAAGTGGCTTGGTGCTTTAATCTGTTTTTAGTACTAATAGTATACTTCATGAGATTTGGAAGTCAGGGGCCTGGTCCAAAGAATTTCCATTTAGGAGCATACTTCCCTCGGCTACCACTACTGGGTGTATGCTCCCCATTGGGGAATTGATTTGAGAGAGAGAGAACAATTATCATTTCTTTGACCTAATTTTTAAAAGTGCTTAACCCATTAGTGCCGAAGAAAAAGTACACGATGGAGGTCTCCAAAGCCCTATAGGACCAATTTTATCGATACTAACAAAAATTCAAATATGAAGTACTGAGAACATTAATTCAAAATATTATGCTGAATGTAGTTTCAGTGTTAAATCTTTTTTTTTTATATATATATATGATTAGATATCTAAATATATCTAAAAAATCCTTTTAGTCCCCTACCCTAGACCTATTTAAGGTATACTCATAACTGAAAACCATAATTTTCTAAAACTGTTGTGTATGTTACTTCAAAATTAGGGAATTTCCAGCCCAGTATCACACTTTTGTCAGTGTTGTCGCGGTGAACTGTGTAAACAAACAAGCGAAAGTAATTAATTAAATTTGACTACTGTTTTCGTCCGTAATTTCACTGCGTTAACATTCTGTTTATTCCGAAAACATCTAAACCTGCAAAGGAAAGCTAAACGGTCTTACGCTCTTTGTTGCCATGTGTTTTGACTGATGCGTTTTAACTGCGTTTCTTTTTTAGCTTTTGTGTTCGCTACAACCAAAATCTGTTTAACTGAATAAAGAGGTATTTTGCGTTAAAAATTAATTCCTTAATTTTTTTAAGATACATATATATATATATATATATATATATATATATATATATATATATATATATATATATATATATATATATATATATATATATATATATATATATATATATATATATATATATATATATATATATATATATATATATATATATATATATATATATATATATATATATATATATATATATATATATATGGTTGTATATGTTTCAGCTTAACCAATTCAAATAATCAAATCTTATTTTCGCTGGCCTTGGTAGTTCCCCAAAAAGTCTACACCGATCTAGAAAAAAAAACAAAAAAAATGTAATTATTTGGGGGCATTGGGCGAAAGTCAGATTAAAACTTATTTATTTATTTTCTTACCCAGATAGCTTCATTTCTTAAATAAATTAAAGAAACTTTCCGAAAAATAAGTTTTTCAAAGAAAAGTACAGGCCATTTTAAACTTAAGCTCAGCAGATACAAATACCTTTTAAAATTAAAACTCAAAATGACCAGAAATTACTATTAAAGAATAAATGAAACCCAAAACGAACAGAAATTAAATAAAAAAATCATAGCAAAAACATACAACAAGTAATAATATAAATGAATAAATAGATCTTAAAGCGAGTAATGCTTAGATTGAATCTGAATATCAACGAAAAAAAAAATATTTTCCTATTTAAGTATAAATGAAAATCAAAAGGAACAGAAATTAAAAAAACAACCAATGCAAACAAACATACAAAAGATATTAATATAAATAAATAAATAAATCTTAAAACGAGTGAAACTTAAATTGAAAATGCAAATAAAGCTTGAAACAAACAAAAATCACTACAAACAAGAGTTTGGGTATGACCTCGTTCTCTCACTGTAAGAGTCTAAAACCTATTGCGTTATTGGCGCTTTACTAAAAACCAATTTTATGGCAAATATTTTCTTTTGTACTTAATATTGAAAATAAACATTAAAATTATAGTAAAATTTTGAACTAATGATCTTTCAGCAATTAATGTCATTATTCATCAAATATTCAGTTTAATTTATTAGCTCTTTTTAAAGTTGTTAAAGACGAATATAGTTTCCCTACAAACAAGTGCTTGGATACTGCCTCCTTTCCTAACTGTAAATAAAAACCAAAAGCCTACTGCGTCATTGGCGCTTAATTGAAAACGTATTATATTATAAATATTTTCTTTTCCGGTTCTTACAGCATTGAAAATAAAATACAATTACAGTGAAATAAATTCTTGAACTGATGGATCTTTCAACAATTAATATCATTATACATCAAATACGGTATTCAATTTGATGTTGTTTATACTTTCCAAGACTGTTAAAGACGCATATAGTTTTCAGTAAAGCGCCAAAGACGCAGTAGGTTTTAGACTTTTACAGTGAGAGAAGGATGTCATATCCAAACTCTTGTTTGTGGTGATTTTTGTTCGTTTCAACCTTGATTTGCATATTCAATGTAAGTTTTACTCGTTTTAAGATTTATTTATTAATTCACATTAATATCTATTGTATCTTTAATTGCATTCACTGTTTATTTAATTTCTGTTCGTTTTAAGTTTCATTTATACTTCAATAAGAATTTTTTTTTTCGTTTTAAGCTTGATATTCATATGCAATCTAAGCATTACTCGCTTTAAGATCTATTCATTCATTTATATTATTACTTGTTGTATGTTTTTGCTATGATTGTTTATTTAATTTCTGTTCGTTTTGGGTTTCATTTATTCTTTAATAGTAATTTCTGGTTGTTTTGAGTTTGAATTTTAAAAGTTATTTGTATCTATTGAGCGTAAGTTTAGAAAGGCCTCTTCTTTTGTTTGAAAACCTTATTTTTCGGAAAGTTTTCTTTTAATAAATTTTTGTTCGTTTTTGATTGCAAAAAATTTCAAGTTTTTGGAAATTCTTTATTTCAAAATCAAACTTAAAAAAAAACAAATATTCATCAAAGTATCAAAACTGATATCAAAGTAACAATATCAAAGTGAAAAAATGGGTTTGTGTCAACCTCGGAGTTTTTATTATCTTATGTTTGAACTATTTTTAACAAAATTGCGATCTCAAAATTTTATCGGATGGGTTTGGGGAAGAAGGGTGTGGGGGGAATAGATTAAGCTTTGGTCTCTTTTGACTCTTTAAAAGTGAACTAGAACTTTCTATTTTGAATCAAATGACCTCTCTCTGAAGTTTATATGAGTATCCCTTCTATAGAAACCATATATATCCCCAGAGTATAACTTACAATGCCTGTTCCTGGGCCCTGGGGGTTTGTGTCGACCTCGGAATTTTAATATTTGATGGTTGAACTATTTTTAACAAAATCATCTCCTGAAATTTTTATAGGATGGGTTTATCCATCCGATACGCCCAAAGGCGTGGAGGGCAGGAGGGGCTAATTGCCCTCTGATCTTTTTTCACTCTGTGAAAATGAACTACAACTTTTAATTTCCATTCAAATGAACCCTCTCTGAAGTTTATACGAGCATATCTTCCGTAAGAACCATATATGCCCCCGGAGAAATACTTACAACGCCTGCCCCGGCCCTGGGGCGGGGGGGGGGTTATGTCGACACAGGAGTTTTTCTTATCTGATCTTTGAACTATTTTCAACGAAATGACCATACGTAAAGGAGTTTCTGTTGTATGATCTTCAACTATTTTTAACAAAATGGCTACCTCAACTTTCTTATCAGATGTATTTGGGGAAAAAGGGCTTGGGGGGCCAGATGCCCTCTGATAACTTTTGACTCTTAAAAATGGTACTAGAACTCTCGATTTATAATCGAATGAGCCCCCTTTGAAGTTTATTCGACGACACCTTCTATATGAGGTGCCTCAGGAAAAAAATAGAGTGTGGGGGGGAGGGCTAGCGGCCCTCTAATCACTTTTGACTCTTAAAAAGTGAATTACAACTTTCAATTTCCAATCAAATGAACCTTCTAGGAATTTTAAACGAGCATCCCTTCCATAACAACCATATATGTCCCCAGGGCATAACTCACAACGCCTACCTCCGGGCCCTGGGGGTCTGTGTCCAGACCGGAATTTTTGTTATCAGAACTTCGAACCATTTTTAAAAAATGTCAATCTTAAAACTTTTATCTTATGCATTTAGGGCGTGGAGGAGGGGTAGGGCTAGTTGCCCTCCGATCTCTTTTGACTCTTAAAAAGTAAACAAGAACTTTCAATTTCATATCAAAATTCAATTTCAATTTCATCCATAAGAACTATAAATGCCCCAAGAGCATTACTCATAACGCCTGCCTCCGGGTCCTGGCGGGTTTTGTCGACACAGGAATTTTCTTATCTGACCTTTGAACTATCTTTAATGAAATGGCTATTATAAAAGTTTTATCGGATGGCCTTGGGGAAAAAAGGGTGTGTTGGGGGAGGCGAGTTACCCTCGGATATCTTTTGACTCTTAAAAATTAGACTAGAACTTTCAATTTCCAATCAAATGAGTCCCCTCTGAAGTTTATACGAGCATCCCTTTCATAAAAACCATATACGCCCCCAGGACAACACTTACAAGACCTATCCCCCGGGCTCTTGGGGGAGTTTCCTTTATCGAATTTTTGAAAATATACGAGAAAAATGCTATCTCAAAATTTGTAGCGGACGGGTTTGGGGAAAAACAGCGTGGGGGGGCTAGTTTAACTCTCTTGACTCTTAAAAAGTGAATTAGAACTTTCAATTTCTAATCAACTGAGCCCTCTATGAAGATTATACGAGCATTCCTTTCATAAGAACCATACATGCTTTTAGGGAATAACTTAGAACGCCTTCCCCTGTGCCCTGGGGGTTTCTATTGACACCGGATTTTTTCTTATCCGACCTTTGAACTATTTTTAACAATATATCTATCTCAGAATTTTCATCAGATGGGTTCTGAAGAAGAAGACTTTGGGGGGGGGGGGCTAGCTGCCCTCGGATCTCTTTTGGCTATTAAAAAGTGAGCTCAAATTTTCAATGTCCATTCAAATGAGCCCTTTCTGAAGTTTATACGAGCATCCCTTTCGTACGAACGATATATGCCCCAGGGTATAACTTACAACGCAACCCCAGGCCCTGGGGGGTTGTGACGACACCTGAGTTTTTGTTATCTGACTTTTGAGAAATTTTTAACTTAATGGATATCTCAAAATTTTTATTGGATGCATTTGGGGAAAAAATGGCGTGGGGGGGGGTGGCTAGTTGGCCTCCAATCTCTTTTGACTCTTCAATAGGAACCATATATTCCCCCAGGGCATAACTTACAACACCTGCCCTCGGGCCCTGGGGGGGGCTGTTTCGACCCCTGAGTTTTCGTTATATGGTCTTTGAACTATTTAAAAAAAGCTATCTCAAAGTTCTTATCGGATGGGTTTGAGGAAAAAGGAGGCATGGAAGGGGGGGGGGGGGAGGCCCTCCAATCTCTTTTGACTTTTAAAAAGTGAACTAGAATTTTCAATTTCCAATAAAATGATCCCTCTTTGAAGTTAATACGAGCATCCCTTCTATAAGACCCACATATGCCCCCGGGGCATAACTTATTACGTCTGCCCCCGGGCCCTGCTGGGTTGTGTCAACACTGGACTTTTTGTTATATGATCTTTGAACTATTTTTACCAAAATAGCTATCTTAAGATTTTTATTGGATGCATTTGGGAAAAAAATGTTGTTGGGGGGGGGGGCCAGATACCTTCCAACAGCCTTTTACGCTTTAAAATTGAATTAAAACTTTCAGTTTTCAAGCAATCTCTGAAGTTAGCATGAAAAGGTTTTTCATAAGAACGATATATACCCCCACGGCATAACTTATACCCTTTGCCCTAAAAGTTGTGGGGGGAGTGTCCTGCTCGAAGGTAGAATTTCTAGAACATTCAACTACGATGAAAAAAATGGCTACACTAAATTTTGATTGGATACGTTTGGGGAAATGGTGGGCGTGGAAGGGGTGTCAGTAGCCTTAGAATCACTTTCAAGTATTAAAAAAAGAACTAGCCATTTAAATTTCCAATCGAATGAGCCCTTTCTGAAGTTTCTACGACAGCGCTTTCTATCAAAACCTTATATGCCCCCAGGGCATAACTTATAACCCTTGCCCTGAGGGCTGTGGAGGGTTGTCATTCTCAAAGACCTAATGTCCAGAGCTTAAAACTACGTTTAATAAAATCACTGTCTCAAAATTTTGATTGGATGTATTTGGGGAAAAGGTGGGCGTGAGAGGGGGGTTAGTTTCACTCAAATTGCTTTCTACTATTAAAAAGGGCACTAGCTCTTTGAATTTCCAATCGAACGAGCCTTTCTTGAAGTTTCTACGACAACACCTTCTATAAAAACCTTATATGCCCCAAGCGTATAACTTAAAACATTTGCCTTGAGGGTTGTGCGGGAGTGTCCTCCTCGAAAACATATTTTCTATCTGAAAATTAACTACGCTGAACAAATAGCTATCTCAAAATTTTGATTGGATGTGTTTGGGGGAATGATGGGCGTGGGGGGAGGCTAGTTGCCCTCCTATCACTTTCGACTATTAAAAAGAGCACTAGCCCTTGAATTTACAATCGAGTGAGCCTTTTTTGAAGTTTTTACGACAACGCCTTGTATAAAAACCTAATATGCCCCCAGGGCATAACTTAATACCCTTGCCCTGACGGTTGTGGGGGAGTGTCCTCCTCAAAAAACATATTTTCTATCTGAAAATCAACTACGCTGAACAAAATGGCTATCTCAAAATTTTGATTGGATGTGTTTGGGGAACTGATGGGCGTGGGGGGGGGCTAGTTGCCCTCCAATCACTTTCGACTATTAAAAAGGGAACTAGCCCTTTGAATTTCCAATCAAATGATCCTGTTTTGAAGTTTCTACGACAACGCCTTCTATAAAACCTTATATTTCCCCAGGGCATAACTTAACACCCTTGCCCTGAGGGTTGTGGGGGAGTGTCCTGCTCAAAAATATATTTTCTATCTCAAAATCAAATACGGTGAAAAAATGGCTATCTCAAAATTTTGATTGGATGTGTTTGAGGGAATGATGGGCGTGGGGGGGGGGGCTAGTTGCCGTCCAATCACTTTCGACTGTTAAAAAGGGTACTAGAACTCTCGATTTCCAATCGAATGAGCCCCCAATGAAGTTTCTAAGACGACCCCTTCCATATGAAGTGCCTCTGGGGAAAAACAAAATAATAAATAAATAAATAATAATAAAACATTGGAGCCGTATGGCCTTTACTATAGGTAACGTTATAGCGTTGCCTCTGACTCTGCCGAAATGAAAAAAAAGTTGTTGAGAAATCATATAACAGTGATTTGAAGAACAATGATAATCTGTTTTTTATCAGCTATAAAAAGAAATTAGAGTAACAAGACAAGGAAACAAAACAATCGTAACAGAAAAAAAGAATAAAAAAAGCTCGAAAAAACTAGTAAGGGCATTATGGGAAATTTGGTATACACCTTAAAAGCGCCTTAGATAAGTTTGCCACCAAGACCCTAAAGGTTTTCACCAATACCTGGGACTCCAAAAACATAATTAGCTTTCTATTTCTGCACTTTAAAATTAGATACAAAAAAATAGGAAAAATGAAAATAAAATAACCGGATTGGATGAATGTCTTTATTATGTAAAATAGAATATATTCCCGAAAGAAACAAATTCAATGGTCAATGAAAGATGAATATAATTTAGCCAGTAATTCCTTATCATATTTTCCACAACCGGCTAAAATTTTAGAGAGCATGAACTCACTTAGAGCAAAATAAAAATAACCTATCAAAGATATTGGTTGTCTCACAGTTAGGCCTACTCCTTTCTTTCAATACATGAGTATCACTTAATTGGGGGTAGTGATTCGATTGAACTTTGTTTGAAGGCAACACAAACGGCCGTGTTATAATTCTATTGTACTTCTAGCTGTATTCCCCCTTCCCATTTATATTTTTTTTTAGCTTTCTACTGCTCTTCAAAGTCGTGCCGTTTTAGTTTTGTTGTTTGTTTGTTTGTTTTTCTTACACAGCCTCTGTAGCAAGGAACCCAAGGAAATAATAGTCAAGTAAAACGTAAGAGTTGCTTCTGTAAAAAAAGGACAAAACAAGTTACTACACAATCGCCAAGTGGGCCGCTAGTTCGCTCTGCACAATGCTTCTGGAGAACATATTATATATTCAACAGCCTTATTATCATTATTATGTTCTTTTTATGGCCGGACTTACAAAATCCAGCCATAAAGGCCAATTACCTCCGTACCCCTCCCCCCTCCAAATAATAATAGTAATAACATAATACTAATAGTCACTGGGCTATTGGTGCCCCCTAAGGGTGTAATATTTGGAGAAATGTCTGGTCTATTTTTCCCGTTGTAGAAGAACTTTCCTTAGTAGCGTAAAAGTGTCCATCCTTTTTTACCCCAACTCTGAGAACCAAACTAACCAGCTTCAGACATTTTTGTCTAATCTCATTACTGGCCTGCAAGACTCTAAGCTTAGTTAGAAGGTTTATCCTCCACTTCTTCCAAACATTTTTCAACTGCGAAAAAAATACTTTGCGCCTTGATTATTCTAATATTTATGTATACACTACATCTATAATCTTTTCTAAGATGATACGTAGCATTTACCTACCTAGGTAAATGCTACCCACTTGACTGATTCCCTCGTTTACCAATCAAAATTTTTTAATCTTATTAAAGTCCAGGTCTAAGTAGCTTAGCCTTTTTAATCCTAATTTTAAAACCTATTTTACATCCAGTACTCTCAAAACCCTGATAAATTTATTAATCTCGCTAATATTTTTATCTAGAACATTCAAACCCACTGTATAATCTAAGTCTACGGGAGTAATACCTACCCTTTGATACTATGATCTCCCATAGCCTATGCTGTGTTTTTTAGGACAAAGTATTTCAAAATCTTCTGTATAAACAGGAATAGGACACAACCCTGGTTACCTCCTGATTCTGCACCAAACGAACTACAAGCCTTACTTTCAAGCTTAACTTAGTAATATTATTACAACGCTATTCCCTTAAATTATCGTAAAGGGATCTAATTCAGTTTTCCTAAAATCGCTAGGTACTTCCGTTTTTTCAACAATTTTTCTTACAATTTTTATTTATTAGTCTCTATATTCGTATCCATCATAATTCAAAAACTCATTTACTACGCTATTCGCACCTGAGTTATTATTCTTTTATTAATCCCTTCAGCACGTCTTTAATTCCTCCTTGAAAATTTTTTTTCCTTCATTTCTGAGCTTTAATTTTTTTTTTACTATATTTTTTTATGAGATATACATTTATTAAAAAAGAAAACAAACACTATTCGCCTTTCGCCTGCCAAGAAAGGCAATAAGCTAGAAAGGGCAATTGAGGTTATCACTCTCAGCTAATCAAAACAACATTCATACCTTGCTACTCAACACACAAGAAACTTATCTGATGAAGGAATAAAGAAAAAAAGAGAGAAAGAGGAAAAGACAAGAAGTAGGGAGAAAAAAAGCAAAAAAGCAAAGTAAATCGGGGAAATACCTTAAATAGAATGACAACTTGAAGTGGGCTTGACACCAAATTCCCTCCCGAGATAAAAGAAACTTCTTTGCCCGTGACTTGAAAGCCAGAAGACTAGGCACATATTTCACACGCTTGGGCAATATGGTCCAAACATAGGTACCATACTAACGAACCACAACAGATACCCGAGCGATACTCCTAAAATCATAAGTTAAGTCATCAGCTTTTACTGCATTATGATCATGACGATCTGTATTAAAAGTAAAAAGATTTTCAAAAGCAGGGGTGAGCAGCTGATTCAAATATTTATACGAGAAAATCGCGACTTGGTAATCTCGAATTTGAGATACATCCATTAACTTATTCTTTTTAAAATGCTCATGAGCAGGAACCTCATCAGTATCATCAAATTCAGATAATAATTTTACAGCTCTATTCTGAAGTTTTTGTACTCTTTTGAAACATGTTACAAAATTACTTGCCCATATAGAGCATCCATAGCTAATATATGGGTAAAATGTAGAAAAATAAATCATTTTCTGGATCTTTTTTGGGACTAGGTTTTTAATTCTTCGCATCACCCCAAGGCCTCTGCTTAATTTTTCAGCTATTGCACTTGAATGGTTTTTCCACGACAGGTTTTCATCAATTGAAAACCCCAAATACTTCGTTGTTGCTACTCTCTTTATCACATTTTCTTGAACCGTGATATGGTCATTTCCAGCACTAGACGATAGTCTAGTAAATATCATGAAAAAAGTTGTAGAAAAGTTTAGGGTTAACATATTTTGCTGAGAAAAAGTTAGAAATTCAGAAACTGCATTATGAATTTTATTATATAAAACATCAAGTGAAGGCGCTGCCAGAAAGAGCAAAGTGTCATCCGCAAACAGGATGACACCAGCCTCTGACAGGTAGTGTTTCACTCGATCAATGAAAATAACGAAAACTAGAGGTCCCAAGATTGACCCTTGTGGGACCCCATGCTCTATTTTCTTTTTTTTATATATAAAATTTCTGATCTTTTTTTTAAATAATGCTGGGAAATCCGGCGCCCCCTTCATAGCAATGTCCCTTCCCCCATGAAAACTTCCTTCATGGAAAGATCCTCCCACAAAACCCCCGACCCACTCCCCGCCCCCCACTACCAGAAAAAATCCCCCCTTAAAACGTCTGTATCTTCCCAATAACCAATACTATATGTTAACATTGGGTAAAGTTCATAACTTTCAGCCCTCCCCCCGGGGACTTCGGGGGATTAAGTCATCCTAAAAGACATAGTTATCATATTTTCGACCATGCTGAACAAAATGGCTATCTCAAAATTTTGATCGGGTGACTGGGAAAAAAATGAACGTAGGAGGGGGCCTAGTTGCCCTCCATTTTTTTGGTCACTTAAAAAGGACACTAGAACTTTTAATTTCCATTTGAATGAGCCCTCCCACGATATTCTAGGACCACTAGGTTGATACAATCACCCCTGGAAAAAAACAAAACAAAAAACAAAACAAATAATCACGCATCCATGGTCTTTCTTCTGGCAAAAAATGCAAAATTCCACATTTTTGTAGATAGGAGCTTGAAACCTCTGCAGTAGGGTTCTCTGATATGTTGAATATGATGGTGTGCTTTTGATTAAGGTTCTATAACTTTTAGGGGGTCTTTCCCCTTTTTTTCGAAAATCAGCCAAATTTTCTCAGGCGCGTAACTTTTGATAGGTAGGACTAAACTTGATGAAACTTATATATTTGAAATCAGCATTAAAATTTGATTCTTTTGATGTATCTATTGGTATCAAAATTACGTTTTCTACAGTTTCGGTTACCTTTGAGCCGGGTCGTTCCTTACTTACAGTTGGTTACCACGAAATGTTTGATAATCAGTAAGGTTAGCCATCTTACCATCATGTGAGTAGCATTTTAACTTATGGGTAATTTTATGAATGAAATCATATTATTTGCAATTCGATTATTGTCAGTCTCAGTCTATAGCATTGCTTTTGGGTCAAAATTTGATAGAAAGTAGCCGAGATTGCATGAAATGTAACCAATATTGTTTTATTTGTTTCCCTGATTTCCTTTTTGTGAAACTTTTTTTTGTGAAACTGAAATTTCACCGGCCAAGATTTTCATTCAAAATAGGTCTCAAGGAAACACCAAAAGGATACCAAGGTCAAAAGTCTTGTATTTAAAAATGCATAACATTACAGACAAGATTATCAGGAAAACAGTTGAGATTCCTAGAAAAAAAAATAAAGCTCATACAAAAAAAGCTAATGCTATCAAGATAAAAAAAAAACCGAATCAAGAATGCGGGAATTATCACTGATGTTAACAAGAAATGTCGCAGAGATTGCATAAAACGTAACAAATATTCTTGAATTTGTTACCCTGATTTCCTTTTTTGTGGAATTGAAATTTCACCAGCCAACATTTTAATTCAAAATAGATCATCCAGAAATACCAAAATTTTTTTAACTGACACTATTCCAGCTTCGCGTATCCATACGGACTAATTCTTATCGATCACCTTTTGTTCGCCATAATTATTGACTATATAACTTTTAGGTATTTGATCATGAACATATCTGTTCAAAATTAGGATGTTAGGAACCCCTCCTCCAGACGCGGTCCAAGGACCATTTCTCAAATTGATGGCAACCTAAAAATATAGATCATATTTCAGTGAGCATTGTTCAAAAAGAAGAGAAATAGTCCCCCACTCAAAACCCCTCGTAGGCCTAAAAATCCTCCTAAACATTTTATTTTCCTTAATTTGGGCAATTTTTAATTTTGATTATTCAAATTTGACAGGCCCTAAAAAAGCTCAGTGACTAATCTATGATCTGTTTAGAGTAATTTTTTTAAATTTAACTTCTGAATAGTGTCATTGTAAAAAAAACTCTTTGGTATCTTTCAAAAAACCTCAAAACCATGTAAAAGTCGAAGTTCTGACAGAAATGATTAATATCAGTTGCAGATGATAAAGACGGAATGTTTTCATGAGAGATGATTTCCCTGGATTTTGAGAAATTTCAACTTAGGCCTATATTCGACGAAATTTTCGAGCCATAGAAAAGGATATAAGGATTAATCTATGGTCTAACGGGATTAAAAAAATTTCACGCTAAAGAGTGCAGTCAAAATTATATTTTTTCAGGTTTATATCCTTGTTTTCCAGAAAAGGGTTTATTGGGAATTTTGGCTAGAATTTGGCATAGCAAATTTCAGAAATAAGTTTCCTTCCAATCGAAAGGCAACGGTTTTTGCCCATTTTAGGAAGGCCGTTGCCCCAGTCTAGTTTACTTTTTTATATTACTTTTTTAACATGCGGGCATGAGTTTCAAGTCTTTCAAATTAAAGCAACAGTTTCAGGCAGAATAATTTTTGGCAATTTTTTTAAACTAGGCTCCACTCGACCTGTGGAACTTTAGATGTAACCGTCAAGCCAATCGAAAAAATGATTTATGGTTCCATTTTTTTTGGGGGGGGAGGGGCTTGCCCCAATCTTTTGTTTATTTAGGTTCCCCTTGACATGAAATGCGTGGGTTTAAGTTTTAAGTCGCACGGAGAAAACAACTGTGTTCTTGTCCTTTTTCGGGGGACCTAATATGTTTTTATATCCCTATTTTCTCGTGAAATGGAGCCCTCTAAACTCAATGACTTAAGTTTTGCGCCGATAAGGAAAAAGAATTTCTGCCCTTTTGGACCCATTTATGGCAAACTGTTTCCCATTATATATCTTTCTCACTGTGTCCCAGCTCGGGACTTTCGGCTGTAAGCTTTAAACTGGCCATGATATAGAGTTTTTTGGCCTTCTTCAGGGTCCTCAGCACTCTTTTCCTCCCAACGGAAAGTTTTTCGGCCTTTAGCCTACGCAGCAGTTCTTGAAAATTTCAAGCCAATAGACAAAAAATATGATTTCCTGACTATTCACGAGAAAACCAAACTTTCTTTTAATTTTTTTCTTGTGGGTTGTGGTCAACGCACGAGAATTATATCCAAGGAATTATGGATATAAGTTAAAAAAATTATATTTTTTAATTTGATTTCTGAACGTTTTTGAATTAATGCAGCTTTGATTTTGGCTCACCGTACTTGAATAGTTTAAACGAAATTTCCATGTTGATTTTACTTATTTTTTGGCTAAATGGCTGTCTCGAAATTTTGGTCTGACGTAGCTGACGAATTAACTTACGTGACAAACTTCTATATTCGTATGTTTTTATTACATATATTAGGGGTTTCTCCCCCTAGTCAATACCTCACTCTTTACACTAGAGTTCAAGTTCAAATTTTATTCCAATTCTTTAAAAATGACCTCTTAATCACAAAGGCCGTTAATTTGAATAAATAGCTCTGATGAAAAAACAAAAAAAACTTAAGCGGAATGAGCGAGGTAATGACTAGGGGACGAACCTAATCAAATACTTAATAATTTCTGTTTGTTTTAAGTTTTGATGTCGCTCCTTACTTTCAGTTGAAAAAATTTTTGTTTCTTTTAATTTAATTTCTGATCGTTTTTTTAAATAGTGCTGGGAAATCCTGCGCCTCCTTCATAGCAATTTCCCTTTCCCCATGAAAACTTTCTCCATGGATAGATCCTCCCATGTAACCCATGACCCCCCCCCCCCAAAAAAAAACTACCGGAAAAAATCACCCCTGAAAACATCTGTATACTTCCCAATAACCATTGCTATATGTAAACATTGGGCAAAGTTCATAACTTGCAGTGCTTCCCCCGGGGGACTGTGGGGGATTAAGTCATCCTCAAAGACGTAGCTATTGTATTTTTCGACCATGCTGAACAAAATTTCTACCTCAAAGTTTTGATCAGGTGACTTTGGGAAAAAAAGAGCGTGGGAGGGGGCCTTGTTGCCCTCCATTTATTTTTGGTCACTTAAAAAGGGCACTAGAACTTTTAATATCCGTACAAATGAGCCCTCCCGCAATATTCTAGGACCATTGGGTCGATACGATCACCCCTGGGAAAAAAAAAACAAAAAAAACATACGCTGAATCCGATGGTGTGATTTTCATTAAAGTTCTATGATTTTTAGGGGGTGTTTCCCCTATTTTCAAAAATAAGGCAAATTCTTATGGGTAAGACTAAACTTGATGAAACTTATTTATTCGAAATCAGCATAAAAATCTCATTCTTTTGGTGTATCTATTGGTATCAAAATTCCATTTTTTAGAGTTTCGGTTACTATTGATTCGGGTCGCTCCTTACTTACAGTTTGTTACCACGAACTGTTTGAAACAATGATATGCCACTAAACAATTATAACTGTTTCATACTATCCAAAGCAAATAACTAATGCCTTTATATTTTAAACTATAAATATAAATATAATGCCTTTATATTTTAAACTAATGCAAATAGGAAATGCCTTTACATTTTAAACAAATTTTTAGAAGATTGACTTTTCCCCATTTTAAACAGTTCTCGGTAACAAACCATTTTGATACCAGTAGATACATCAAAAGAGTCGGATTCTTATGCTGGTTTCAACTATATAAGTTTCATCAAATTTAGGCTAACCAATCAAAAGTTATGAGCCTGAAAAAATTTGCCTTATTTTGGAAAAAGGGGGAAACACCCCCTAAAAATGATAGAATCTTAAGGAAAATTAAACCATCAAATTTAGCGTAACTTAAAACCCTACAGTAGATATTTCAAGCTCCTATGTTCAAAAATGTGGAATTTTGTGTTTTTTGCCAGAAGAGAGATCACGGATGCGTGTTTATTTGTAATTTTTTTCCCAGGGGTGATCGTATGTATCCAGTTGTCCTACAATATCGTGAGAGGGTTCGTTCAAACGGAAATTAAAAGTTGTAGTGCCCTTTTTAAGCGACCGAAATAATTAGAGGGCAATTTGGCCCCCTCTCAGGCTCATTTTCCCCAAAGTCACCCAATCAAAAGTATGAGATATCCATTTTGTTCAGCATAGTCGAAAATCTAATAAATATGTTTTTGAAGATGACTTAATCTTCCACAAGTCCCGGGGGAAGGGCTGCAAGTTATGAACTTTGCCCATTGTTTACAAATAGTATTGGTTATTGGGAAGTTTACAGACGTTTTCAGGAGGGATTTTTCTGGGGGGGGGGGGCTCGGAGGAGGGTCTTACATGGGAGGATCTTTTCATGGAGGATGTTTCCTTGGGGGAAGGGACATTTCTATGAAGGGGTGCCGGATTTGCCAGCATTATTTAAAAAACGATCAGAAATTAAACCAAAAAACAAGTTTTTTCAGCTGAAAGTAAGGAGCAACATTAAAACTTAAAACGAAAAGAACTTATTGCGTATATGGGGGGGGGGGGGTTCGCCAGTTAGTCAACACCTCCCTCTTTACGCAAAAGTGTTTTTAGTGCTTTCAGAAGAGCTATCTATTCTAATTAACGGTCTTTGTGATTCAGGGATTTGTGATTCGAACAAAATTCAAACTTTAGCGTAAAGAGCGAGGTATTAAATAGGGGGTGAACCCCCTCATATACGTAATTATTTCTGTTCGCTTTAAGTTTTAATGTTAGTCCTTACTTTAAGTTGAAAAAACTTGTTTTTTATTTAATTACTTATAAAATCGGTTTCATTTTCTGAACTTCTGATATTTTCAAAAGCGCTTCAATTACTGTGAGAAGTTCAAAATGAAAGTAATGGTAATGTCAGAAATAAGGATACTATTTGAAAAGACATCGTATCAGAAATTAAATTAAAAAAAACAAGCTGAAAGTAAGGAGCGACATTAAAACTTAAAACGAACAGAATTTATTCCGCATATGAAAGGGGCTGTCCCCTCCTCAACGCCTCGCTATTTACGCTAAAGTTTGATTATTTTCTCACAACTTTATTTTTTAAAACAATAAAATATTTAGAGTAAAGAGCGAGGCGTTGAGGAGGGGACAGCCCCTTTCACATACGGAATAATATCTGTTCGCTTTAAGTTTTAATGTCACTCCTTACTTTCAGCTTGTTTTTTTTAATTTAATTTCTGAACATTTTTTAATTAATGCAGCTTTCATTTTTATATTTAATCTTTATTAAGGATTGAAAATTAATATAGCGTAATGGAGAAGCTTAAACATAAAAACACAATAATTTCAACACGAAAATAAAAAAAAATTCTTTTGTCTCCTCGACAGAGGGGCACATGTAAAGTGTATTATAAGAAAGAAGGGGGCAGCATCCTTTTTGCGTGCCTGGTGAAACTTTCTTTAATGAGAAACTTTCCTTCTTTCTTTTGTCGTTTGTTTTGTTTGAGGTATTATATTAATTTGCAACGGCAACTTCAGTTTTATTTTTAGGTCTTTTCTATGTTGGCCATTTTGTTGATCCTGATGAGCCATTGATGATTAAAGTAGTGTTAAAAGCAAAAAGCAAAAAAGCAAAAAAAGTAGTGTTAAAGTAGTGTTAAAAGTAGTGTTAAAAGCAGTGTTAAAGTAGTGTTAAAGGTCTAAAAGCAAAACAACGTAGTTTCAGCTTGGAAATGTGTATTTGTTATTTTAACCAAGGTTTCAAATGGATGGAAACTGGAATAAAAAAAATCAAACATTTCAAGGTAACGAACTGTAAGTACGGAGCGACTCGTCTCAATAGTAACCAAAACTCTAAAAAACGGAATTTTAATATCAATACATCAAAAGAATCAACTTATTATGCCGATTCCAAATATATAAGATTCATTAAGTTCATTGTTACCCATCAAAAGATAGGAGCTTGAGAAAATTTGTTCGATTGTTGAAAAAGGGGAGGGGGACACCTGAAATTAAATGAATACACCATCAGAAAATCACACCGTCAGATTCAGCGTACCAGAGAGCCCCACTGCAGAAGTTTCAAGCTCATATCTGCAAAAATGTGGAATATTGCTATTTTTGCCCGAAGACTATTCCGTGTTTATTTATTTTTTTCCCCATGGGTGATTGCATCGAAATAATGGTCCTAAAAGATTGGGAGATAGTGCATTCAAACGGAAATTAAAAGTTCTATTGACCTTTTTGAGTGACCAAAAAGATTGAAGAGCAACTGGGCACCATCCACGCCCATTTTTCTCCAAAATCCTCTGATCAAATTTTTCAGATAGCCATTTTGTTCAGAATTATTGAAAGATCAAGTAATTATGTCTTTAAGTTCAATATGACCCTCCACAGTTCGTGGGGAGAGGCCTGTATGTTGTGAAATTCGCCCATTGCTTAAGTATAGTATTTTTTATTGGGAAGTATTCAGACATTTTTTTTGGGGGGGGGGGTGCGCTTGGGGTGGATTTCTAACAGGGAGAACCTTTCTCAGGGCGGCAAATTTCTGGGGAGGGGGGGGTGAATATTCCAGGGAAAATGGTACACTGGGGGGATTTGACAGAATTACAATACGAAATTCTTTTTAATTGTTTTACATTCTCTTTGCAAAATTTATCATGCGGAGATGTTCCGGGGTAATTATCCAGGGGCTTTTGTCTACGTGTTTTGATTTCTGGGAAATAATTTCCAAGGAAGGTGGCATTTCTGGAGTGATCGAGAAACCGACTAGACATTAAAATCTTATTCAAATGGAAGAATGCTAAGGGGATTTTCAGGCTGAATCGTTCGCAAGCAATTTTACATGGAGGGGAGATCCTCAGCGATAATGAAACTGTCTGGAGGGAATTTGATGAGGGAGGGGGGGCACTTTACGTTGGATGAAATTTCCACGGAGGCGTTTTCGATGAGGAAGAGGGGTATATCTCATAGCGGGTGAGGCAGAATTACCGGTATTATTTGAAAAAGGAACAGAAATTATTCCGCATATGAAGGGTTCCCCCTTCTCAGTACCTTGCTCTTTACGCTAAAGTTTGACTGCTTTTCCCAATTCTTGAAGAGCATCTACTGAAACACACTTCCCGTTTAATTAGAATAGGAAACTTTTTTAAAAGTGCTAACAGCTTTAGCGCAAAGAACAAGGTATTAAAGAGGCAGCAACCCTTCATATACGGAATAAATCTGTCAAAATTAATAGCCAAATTTTGCTTCAATTTTTCATATACAGTGAGCCAAATTCGAGCTTGCATTAGTTGAAAAACGTTCAGAAATTAAATAATGAAAAACAAGCTTTTCTAACTGAAAGTAAGGAGCATTAAAACTTAAAATGAACAGAAAGTATTCCGTATATGAAAGGGGCTGTTCCCTCCTCAATACCTCACTCCTTACGGTAAAGTTTTATTGTTTTAAAAAGTAGAGTTAAACTTGACAAAGAGTCAAACTTTAGCGTAAAGAATGAGGCGTTGAGGAGGGGACAGCCCCTTTCATATACAGAGTAATTTCTGTATTTTAAGTTTTAATGTCGCTCCTTGTTTTCAGTTAAAAATTTTTTTTTATTTAATTGCTTTAAAAACCAAGTTCAGGACATAAGAAATATAATTCTTTGAAATGCTTCAAGTCAAACTTTGTTTATTTTCTTGATAGAGACGTGCAGCAGAAAGTATTTTACAAGGAGGGAACGGAGACAGGATTATTTATACGCATATGCTGAAACTTTTCCAAGGGGATAGTGATTTGACAAAAAGATTATTTCCAGGAAAATGTTAAATTTTTAATTTGAAATTTTAGGTTATTGGTCACTTCAAAATTCACTTTTATCTGTTTTCTATTCAGGAGGAGAGGGGCATAATGCTTTAATTTTTGTTGGTTATTTTCTTTCCCTTTCTATATAATTCAATTGTAATAACATTACTTAATTTAGTTTATTTTCTTCCTTTAATTTTTCCAGTTGAGTAAATGTTTGACAAAAAGAATTATCTTCAGGAAATTATCTGCAATTCAAATATTACATTGTTAGGCACTTTGTTTTTATTTATTGGTCTTCCAGGGGGGATAGGGTATCCATTCTACTGCCTCTTCGAGGAAAACATGTAGTTACATGAACCTTTCAACTTTCATACTCTCTCGCAGCAGAAAGCTCTGCAGAACCTCAGAATCATAATCCCTTATCTTTCATTTTCTTTTGTTGTTGTCCCAGTGTTTTTATATGCAGCCTATGACGCTAAACGTAAAAACGGTTATTCCTTCTCTTTGTAAGTAAAATTTTACTATTATCTTAAAAGATACGTCAATACCACAACATAAAAATATATGCGAAAAATAGTGAAAAGTTTCTTCAATAATGACAAACATCATAGCGCATTGAATGGGAAGTTTCCATTACGACAGAGCAACAGTTTCGGTTGCTATTTGGCATTCGATCAGATCATCCCTGTTGCATTACAATAAATATTTGTCATTGCGTGTGCGCGACGGGGCAGAGTCATGAAGAGAGTTCTAGATTGATGTGTTTCAAAAATTTTTAATGGAGAATATAGGACATTTTACTACTGTTTGTATACATATTCATACTGTGGACGATACATTGAATTGATCTTCAGTGCATCCTTATGTTTATTTGCATTCGCATGCTGTTGCTATGTTTAAAGTAATAACTGCTCCTTGTAGTCTTTTTCTTTCCCCTTGTAAAGATTTCCTCTTTCTATCTTCGTGTGACAGGACTTAACAAGGATGAAAACTCGGAGACAAAACTAAATTGAAATCCATAGAAGAAAAACAAGTAATTCTATACCTCTTTTCTTTATTAATTTTTTTAAGTCCCCGTAAATAATGGCGCTGAGGAGAAAAAAAATCCACCCGAATTTTCTTACCTGAAGTGCAAACGCCATTTTTGAAAGAAAATTTATTGTATATATGCCGAATTTGATTGTTCAGAAAGAATTTTGAATAGCTTCCTTGTAATAAAATATTTTCTGCTCTTAAAGCCTTTTCAAAATAAGTATTAAAAATTTGCCTTTGACTTTAGACCGGTTCAAATATATTAATTTGTTTGATGTCAAACTAACATTAAAAGTTTTCCGAACTAAATTAATGTCAGTAGCTCACACTGAGCTCGCTAGGGTTGTCTAATATAAACAAGAGTTTTCAAAAGCACTAAGTGGTGATCCAATTAATAACCTAAAAATTTATAAAAACGAAGAACTGCGAGAAGAATTCAAGTTATTTTATGAGATTCACGACGAATAGGAGCTTACCTGCTTTTTGCACTAGCTTAACCAGACCTTACTTGAACACCAAGAAAAAAAGCTGCATGAAATATAAAAATTAGTAGAGGGCACTTATTGAATACAGGGCAAAGTGACATCACAGCCACCCGCTCATTGAATACAACCGGTACAAGATCATTTGCCTCTTTCTAGACCAATCAGGGAGCTGGAAATAATGGGCTAAGTGACATTAGAGTATATTCCTGGGAATTTCAGCATTGGATTTGCGCAATAGCCCCAAGAGGTATTGGCAAGTGCAACTAATATAAGGAAGGATTTTCAGTGTAGTTGCTATTAGAGTGAGAACACTATTCTAGGAGTGAGAATAGATTGATTTTACTCGTTTATTTATTTGACAAGATATATGTTTGCTATAATGAGTGGAATGTTTACACTATTGGAAGTTGATAGTGGAGCTGGCAACAGCTGCAATGATACAAGAGCACCAAACATAGCGGTAGAAATCACGAGAGGTTCTCGACTTTGTCTCGAGAGGGGAAGAAGTATATGCAAGGTACGTGTTATCTTTGAGTAAATCTAAATTGGAGGACCAATTATGCTTCGGTGCGAAATTCAAAATAGTACATGTACATAGACTTCAAAGAGCTTTAAATGCAATAGTGATGTATGTAGAGGACAATAAGTTATATCGGTAATTGTATATTTGTAATATATTATTATTGTAATTATACACACACAATAAAATTGTTTCGAAATAAAAAATGTCCCCTTTCTTTTTGTTATATTTTTTTCAATGTAGGTCATCGAATATTCTTCAGTGAGAGTGATATTCAGCAGTGAGAGTGTTAGGATTGAAAAATGAAGAAATTTGAGAAAGAGAGAGTTAAGTCAAATCTTGTGCTTATGGAAAAACGTTTGATTCTAGATGACTGTTTTCTCGAGTTATCTCTCCAACGGAAGATATTTTCTAAGGGAACACTCCATCTTGTATTCACCTCTTGGATACACAATACAGAACTTTTATTCAAGAAACAACGAAAAATCGTAAGTAAGTATCCAAGTGTTTTCTTGAATTCGCCTCTTGGATACACAATACAGATATTTTTTCTTGAATACAGATATTCAAGAATACAGATACAGAATACAGATATTCACAATACAGATATTCTCTTTCTTGAATTCGCCTCTTGGATACACAATACAGACATTTCATTTGTTAAATTATGAAAAAATTGTGAGTACCCAAATGTTTCTTGAATTCGCCTCTAGAATACACAATTTTATTCAATGTAGAATGTATAAATTTTGTTCAAGGAATGACGAAAAAATTGTAAATAAGTAACAAACTCTTTCTTGAATTCACCTCTTGTATGCACAATAAAGACATTGTAAGTAAGTAATCAACTTACTTATGTAACCATTGTAAGTAACCATGAACTTAGTAACCATTGTAAGTAAGAAATTATAAAAAATTGTAAGTAAGTAACCAACTATTTCTTGAATTCACCTCTTGGATACACAATACAGGAATATCAATCAAGAAACTATGAAGAATTGTAACTAAGTAACAAACTTTTTCTTGAATTCACCTCTTGTATGCACAAAAAAAACATTTCAGCCGAGAAATTATGAAAAATTGTAAGTAAGTAACCAACTGTTTCTTGAATTCACCTCTTGGATACACAATACAGAAATTTCAATCAAGAAACTATGAAAAATTGTAAGTAAGTAACAAACTCTTTCTTGAATTCACCTCTTGTATGCAAAATACAGAAACTTTATTCAAGAAATACAAAAAAATTGTAAGTAAGTAACCAAGTGTTTCTTGAATTCACCTCCTGGAATTCCATTCAAGAAATTATGAAGAATTGTAAGTAAGTATCGAACTCTTTCTTGAATTCGCGTCTTGGATGCACAATACAGCAATTTCATTCAAGAAATCTTGAAAAAAACTTGTAAGTAAGTAGTAAACTCCTTCTTGAATCACCTCTTGGATACACAATATAGAAATTTTATTCAAGCTGAAAAGATTGTAAGTAAGTAACCAAGTTTCTCTTTAATTCTCTAGAAACTATGATAAATTGTAAGTAAGTTACAAACTCTTTCCTAAATTCATCCCTTGGATGCGTAATACAGAAATCTCATTTGAGAAATTACGAGATAATTGTAAGTAAGTAAGTAAAAAACTCGTTCTCGAATTTATCTCTTTGATACACAATGCAGACATTTCATTCGAGGAGTTATCAAAAATTGTAAGTAAGTAAGTAACAAACTCTTTCTTGATTTCACCTTTTGAATACACAATACAGAAATTTTGTTGAAGGAATTTCTAATAAAATTTTAAGTAAGTAACAAACTCCTTCTTCAATTCACCTCTTGGAATTTCATTCGAGAAATTATGAAAAAATTGTAAAAAGTAACCAACTGTTTCTTGAATTTACCTCTGGGATACGAAATACAGAAATTTCATTCAATAAATTATGAAATAAATTGTAAGTAAGAAGCAAACTCTTTCTTGAATTCACCTCTTGGATACACAATACAGAAATTTTATTCAAGAAATATCGAAAAAAATGTAAGTAAGCAACCAAGTGTTCCTTGAATTCGCCTCTTGCATACACAATACAGAAATTTCAATCAAGAAACTATGAAAAAATTGTAAATAAGTAACAAACTCTTTCCTGAATTCATCTCTTGGATGCACAATACAGAAATTTCATTCGAGAAATTATGAAAAAATTGGAAGTAAGTAAGTAACAAACTCGTTCTTGAATTCACCTCATGGAGACAGAATACAAAAATTTCATTCGAGATATTATGAAAAATTGTAAGCAAGTAACAAACTCTTTCTTGAATTCACCTCTTGAATACACAATATATAAATTTTATTTAAGGAATTATAAAAAAATGTAAGTAAGTAACAAACTCTTTCTTGAATTAACCTCTTGTATGCACAATAAAGGCATTTCATTCGTGAAATTATGAAAAAATTTAAGTAAGTAACAAATTCTTTCTTGAATTCACCTCTTAGATATACAATACAGAAATTTCATTCAAGAAATTATGAAAAATTATAAGTAAGTAACAAACTGTTTTTGGAATTCACCTCTTGGATACACAATACATAAATTTAATTCAATAAATCATGAAAAATCTGTAAGTAACAAACTCTTTCTTGTATTCACCTCTTGAATACACAAAATAGAAACTTTTATTCAAGGAATTATGAGAATTGTAAGTAAGTAACACACTCTTTATTGAATTCTCCTCATGTATGTACAATAAAGACATTTCATTCGAGAAATTATGAAAAATTGTAAGTAAGTAGCAAACTCCTTCTTGAATTCACCTCTTGGATACATAGTACGGGAATTTCAATCAAGAAACTATGAAAAATTCTAAGTAAGCAACAAAATTCTTCTTGAATTCACCTCTTGTATGCACAATACAGAAATTTCATTCGAGAAATCATGAAACATTGTAAGTAAGTAAGAAACTCTTTCTTGAATTCACCTCTTGGATACACAATGCAGAAATTTCATTCAAAAAATATGAAAAAATTGTAAGTAAAAACAAACTCTTTTTGAATTCACCTCTTGAATATACAGTACAGAAATTTGATCCAAGAAACCATAAAAAAATTGTAAGTAAGAAACAAAGTCTCAGAACAAATAGGTTAGATTGGTTATAGATGGCAGCACACCCGTTCAGACATTTACACTCATAGTGAGAGAGACATGAAAAGTTGACAGAGCTTTACTTCATTTTTAAAATTAATTTAGACTAGGTTACGTGCGCGCACGTAACCTAGTCTAAATTAACCTTAAAAATGAAGTAAAGCTTTCTCAACTTTGCATTTCTCTCTCACTATGACTGTGTGTCTGAGCGGCTGGGCTGCAATCCATAACCAGTTTAACCTATTTTTTGGAGAGCTTGTTACTTACTTACAATTTTTTTCATAATTTCTTGAATGAAATTTCTGTATTGTGTATTCAAGAGGTGAATTCAAAAAGATTTTGTTACTTACTTACAGTTTTTTCATAATTTTTGAATGAAATTTCTGCAATGTGTATCCAAGAGATGAATTGAAGAAAGAGTTTGTTACTTACTTACAAATTTATATGATTTTTCAAATGAAATTTCTGTATTGAGCATACAAGAGGTGAATTTAAGAGAGAGTTTGTTGCTTACTTACAATTTTTCATAGTTTCTGGATAGAAATTTCTACATTGTATATCTAAGAGGTAAATTCCAGAAGGAGTTTGCTACTTACTTAAAATTTTTCATAATTTCTCGAATGAAATTTCTGCATTGTGTATTCAAGAGGTGTGTTAAAGAAAGAGTTTGTTACTTACTTACATTTTTCATAATTTCTCGAATGAAATTTCTGTATTGTGCATACAAGAGATGAGTTCAAGAAAGAGTTTGTTGCTTTCTTACAATTTTTCATAGTTTCTTAATTGAAATTTCTTTGTTGTATATCCAAGAGGTGAATTCAAGAAACAGTCGGTTGCTTACTTACACTTTATCATAATTTCCCGAATGAAATGTCTTTATTGTGCATCCAAAAGGTGAATTCAGAAAAGAGTTTGTTAGTTACTTACAATTTTTTCATAGTTTCTTGATTGAAATTTCTGTATTTTGTATCCAAGAGGCGAATTCAAAAAACACTTGGTTACTTACACACAATTTTTCGTTATTTCTTTAATAAAATTTCTGTACTGTGTATCCAAGAAGTAAATTCAAGAAAGAGTTTGCTACTTACTTACAACTTTTTTCATTATTTCATGAATGAAATTTCTGTACTGTGTATCCAAGAAGTGAATTCAGGAAAAAGTTGGTTGCTTACTTACAATTTTTTCATAATTTCTCGAATGAAATTCCAAGAAGTGAATTCAGGAAGGGGTTTTTTACTTACTTAGAATTTTTTCGTAAATCCTTGAATAAAATTTCTATATTGTGTATTCAAGAGGTGAATTCAAGAAAGATTTCGTTGCTTACTTACAATTTTCCATTGTTTCTTGATTGAAATTTCTGTATTGTGTATCCAAGAGGTGAATTCAAGAAACAGTTGGTTACTTACTTACACTTGTTACATAATATCTCCAATGAAATGTCTTTATTGTGCATACAAGAGGTGAATTCAAGAAAGAGTTTGTTACTTACTTACAATTTTTCATAGTTTCTTAATTGATATTTCTGTATTGTGTATCCAAAAGGTGAATTCAAGAAAAAGTTGTTTACTTACTTACATTTTTTCATAATTTCTCGGCTGAAATGTTTTTTTTGTGCATACAAGAGGTGAATTCAAGAAAAAGTTTGTTACTTAGTTACAATTCTTCATAGTTTCTTGATTGAAATTCCTGTATTGTGTATCCAAGAGGTGAATTCAAGAAACAGTTTGTTACTTACTTACAATTTTTGCATAGTTTCTCGAATAAAATGTCTTTATTGTGCATAAAAGAGCCGAATTCCAGAAAGAGTTTGTTACTTGCTTACAATTTTTTCGAAGTTCCTTGAATAAAATTTCTACATTGTGTATTCAAGAGGCAAATTCAAGAAACATTTGGTTACTTACTTACATTTTTTTCATAATTCCTCGAATGAAATGTATGTATTGTGTATCCAAGAGGCGCATTCAAGAAAGAGTTTGATACTTACTTACATTTTTTCATAATTTCTCGAATAAAATTTCTGTATTGTGCATCCAAGAGGTGAATTCAAGAAAGAATTTGTTGCTTACTTAAAATTTTTTCATAGTTTCTTGATTGAAATATCTGTATTGTGTGTCCAAGAGGCGAATTCAAGAAATACTTGGTTACTTACTTACGATTTTTCGTTGTTTCTTGAATAAAATTTCTGTATTGTGTATCCAAGAGGTGAATACAATAAGGAGTGTTCCCTGAGAAAATATCTTCCGTTGAAGAGATAACTCGAGAAAATAGTCGTCTAGAATCAAACGTTTTTCCATAATCACAAGATTCGACTTAATTCTCTCTTTCTCAAATTTATTTATTTTTCAATCCTAACACTCTCACTGCTGATTCTAGACTAACCTCGATTCGTTTTACTTCAAGAATATTTGATGACCTATATTGAAAAAATCTAACAAAATAAAAGGGCACATTTTCGATTTCGAAACAATTTTATTGTGTGTGTATAGTTACAACAATAATATATTACACATATACAATTGCCGATATAACTTGTTGTCCTCTGTATACTTCACTATTGCATTTCAAGCACTTTGAAGTCTATGTATATGCACTATTTTGAATTTCGCAGCGAATCATAATTGTTCCTCCAATTTAAATTTACTCAAAGATAACACGTACCTTGCATATACTTCTTCCCACTCGAGACAAAGTCGAGATCTTTTCGTGATTTCTACCGCTATGTTTGGTGCTCTTGTATCATCGCTGCTGCAGCCAGCCCCACTATCAACTTGTAATAGTGTAAACATTCCACTCATTATTGCAAATACATATCTTGTCAAAAAAATAAACGAGTAAAGTCAAACTGTTCTCACTCCTTGAATTCTGTTGTCACACTAACAACAACTATACTTAAAATCGTTCCTCATATTAGTTGCTCTTGCTAATACCTCTTGGGGCTATTGCGCAAATCCAATGTTGAAATTCCGACCAATCCCTGATTGGTCTAGAAAGAGGTACGTGATCTGGTACCGGTCGTATTCAGTGAACGTGTGGCTAGACCAATCCCTGATTGGTCTAGAAAGAGGCGCGTGATCTGGTACCGGTCGTATTCAATGAGCGTGTGGCTGTGATGTCACTTCTCCCTGTATTCAAAAGGTGCCTTCTACTAAAATCTCATGAAAACGTTGACCAACTTAGTTTTTCGGTGAAAAAATACTTTGGCAGTTCTAAATTATACGATTTTATTACTAGATTACTTTTAATAATGGTTCAAAAGGAACCATTAGTATTCCGTAGAGGTCTTCTGAGTTTCCTGGGGACAAAAGTTTGAGTATTCTGAAGACCTGCTATGTGCTAAACATAATTCACATGGTATACATACATACATACAAAATATACATGCTATACATACATGGTATACATATAGATAATATACAAAATACATATATAGTACATGGAATTCTTGCATGTTGTTTTATGATGCATAAGTATGGAAGAAATAAATACTTTTAATATAATGTTTAGAGATGTATAAATATCAATTTCGGTTTTATTCAAGTTAACTAAAGCAATTTTTTATAATATTCTTGTCTATTAGAAGCTATTAATGCTAATATTTAACAATTATTTCCCATTTTAATGTTTATTATATACCACAAGTACCATTTTCAAATTCAAGTCTAATAATATCGGATTACAAAAAAAACGGATTAGGGTAGTGCGCAGTCGGCAAAAAAACTTATTGACAGCTAAATAAAAAGTTACCTAACAAGCTAAAGCTACATAACCATCCATAAGATTAGGCAAGCCTTATGGGTTAGGTAAGCAAAATTGAAAATACGAACAAAAAAAATATAACAAAAAAATTGTTTAATCACCATGAATTGGAAAATCACCAGAGTACAAAATTTTAAAACTAACATAACATATTTAAAAATTGAAATAAATAGAAGTGAAAAGAGAAAACACAAAGAAAAAAAGGATAACATTTTGGCAAACGCTCAAAATCCAGAAAAAAATGTTTAATGACCTATTGATTTTGTTCCTGAATGATATAGATACGAGTTCTGTCACTGTTCTGAAGAAAAACGGAATTTGTATGACTATCTGATTCATTCGAAAAATTCCATTGTTTGTCATATATGTCGTATTTGGCTTATGCTGGTGATTTGCGGTTAATTAGTCGTTTAAAGAACTTTTTTCTAGACTTGTTGAAGCTGTAAGTGATTCATTTTGTTATAAAAAAAACTTTGAATGTTGGACAGTGTGAAAATTTGGGCTGTTAACTAGCATGCTGTTCCATCATGATCTTGTTGTCCCGCTTGCAGATTCTAGTGGCTACATCTTTTACATGGCTTGATATTCCTGTTTCTTCAAGCATAACGTATAAAACTTGAAGCGTTTCTTCAAGCATAAGTATCTATATTAAGCTTGCAGATGGTTAACAAAAAAGGCCAAGTTGCTTTTTGAAAAATAGTTGACATTCTAGGCAAATACAATCGGATGGTTGCTGCAAAATTTTTGTTAAAATCTATAAAAGCATTGTTGCAACCGATTTTACACCTTGAAAACATTGTTTTAATCGATGCAATTTTTTTCAATTTCTGGGCTCATGCTGTGCTGCTCCCTGTTACTTCATCCAATTTACTGAAATTTCTTGATGTTGGAAGCCCTAGGTAGTATTATTTTTGAAAACTCCTTCTTTATATACCATTATTGGCTCGAATTCGACAACCCACCGCTAGGTATAAGGTATTAAATATTGAAAATAACTTTCACACTCCTTTTTAATAAACTGCTAGCACGAACCACCAGAAACGTCAGACAATACCACCAACTGATTCAAATGTTTACCCTCATAGTATTGGTCACTGCTTCCACTATCGCAGAATTTGTGGAATTGACTATCGCCGAATGAAAATTGTTTTATCCGAAATATCTCCGACAATTAAAAAATAGTTGGTCTTTGTTGACTTTAATTTCCTCAGATATTCTTCAAAGCCCAATCTTTTTCATACTTCTTCTTCTTCTTCTTCTTCTTCAATGGAAATCAAAGAAAACTCCGGAAAACTCAGGTATAGTGGAAGTACTAGTAAGTAGAATCCTAGGTTCCATTTTGCTTACTTTACGTTCCTTGGCTCCTTTCCAGGGCATATGTGGCTCCTTTCCAGGGCATATGTAGGCTATCTCCTAGGGCACTCTTGAGGTTGAACGAACTTGATCAAAACCATCCTCTATAGAGGTTGAACGAACTTTATCAAGGCTATTCCTTAATGCACTCTTGTGAACTCCTGTATAATCTCGCATATAGGTAAAACTATGCTAACTTTACGTTCCTTGGCACCTTTCCATTGCAGATGTCAAGGCCATCCCCTAGGGCACTCTTGAGGTTGAACAAACTTTATTAGGACCATCCTCTATTGAGGTTTAATGACCTTTATCAAAGCTATTCCCTACGGCACTTTTGTGAACTCATGCATAATCTCGCATATAGGTAATACTTTCCTTACTTTACGTCCCATGGCACCTTTCCAGGGCATATGTCAAGGCTATCCCCTTGGGCGCTCTTGAAGTTGAACGAACTTATGAAGACCATCCTTTATGGAGGTTGAACGAACTTTAGTGGCGCTATGATATAGCTTTAAGGCACTTTTAAGGATTAATGAACTCTGAACAAACCCAGACAATGGTGAAACAGATTGCATATCGATATAAGATATTCTCCATAGATTTTTTGATGTTTTCAGAAGTATTTGACCGGTGTAGTCTAGATGTCCCTAAGGCACTCTTGTGAACTCTTACTGATTTCTCTGGTTTTGAGAGTTAGTTGGGTAATGATATAGTCCTATAAAATATTTTTTTTGGAACAAGTCGATGCTAAAAAAATCTTCATACAAATATCTAGTTCATCTTCTATTGAGATTGAACGAACTTTAGTTGCGCAATAATAAAGGTTTAAGGCACTTTTGAGGAGCAATGAACTCTGAACAAACCAGGACAATTGTGAAACAGATTTCATAATGATCTAAGATGTTCGCTAAAGATTTTCTGTTGATTTCAGAAATATTTGACTGGTTTAGTCTTGATGTCCCTAAGGCACTCTTATGAACCCTTACTGATTTCTCTGGTTTTGAGCGTTAGTTGCGTAATGATATAGTCCTATAGAAATATATTGTTTGGAACAAGTCGATGCTAAAAATTTGTTCATAGAAATATATTGACAGAAACCCTCGCATATCACATTATGAATTAACAGTTAAATGAAATCAGTAGTAAGCTACAAATAAGTCTGACCGTGCCAACTAAAATCATGAATCATTTGCATGGTGTAGGAATCGAATGTGAGAAGGGGATCTCCTACAATGCGTTAGCCATCTGAACCACCTTGTCAATGATATTGTTATTTTCTTAGAAATACATTCTAAGAAATAGGTTTCATGCATTGGCTATGCCATTAAATTGTATCTGTTTGTATATCATGTATCATCTTTAGTTTTAAAAAAAACCTCCTTCCTACGAGTTGTTCTTGAACCTTTTAATTCATTTCGCAAAACATTTTTGTGTCCTGGACCTTCAGGGGATGGTAAAGACCAATATCAAAACTAAGAAGTGCACAAACACTACCTTTGAATGGTTTGCGAGCTGAGCCCTTGAGGCGAATCTTACTTATTTTTAATTCTGTATATTTAATTTTTTTTATAGTTTTTATTTTCATCTTTTTTTTAAGTTCCACTTCGGTTCTGAATTTAAAAAAAAACTAAAGAAAAAAGTTCAACTTCCCTTCTGGATATTTCCATGGAAGTGAAAAAATGCTAAGGTTTGATTCTGAATTTTTTCCAGAGAAGAGAAAAAATGTTAAACTTCAATTCTGAATATTCCGAAGAAGAGAAAAAGTTGAACATAAGTTCTGAGCTCCCTCAAAGAAAAAAAATATCCACTTAAGTTCTGAATTTTCTCAAAGAAGAGAAAAAAATATTAAATTCTTTTCAGAATTTTTCCTGAGAAGAGAAAAATGTTACACTTTGATTTTGAATTTTTTCAAGGAATTAAAAAAGATATACTCTGGTTCTGTGATTCACCAACGAACATAAAAAAGTTCCATTTCTTTTCTAAATTTTAAAAGAAGGGAAAATTTTGTCTTCTCTTCTAGAACTTTTCATGGAAGTGAAAAATGCTAAGGTTTGATTCCGAATTTTTTGAGAGAATAGAAATAGTTCCAACTAATTTCTGAATCGTCTCAAAGAAGAAAAAGAATTCTCACTTTACTTCTGAATTTTCTCAGTGACGAGAAAGAGGTCTCACTTTACTTCTGAATTTTCGGTAGAAGATTGAAAAAATTTATACTTCAACTCTGAAGTTTTTCCGAAGAAGGGGAAAAAGATATCCTTTAGTTCTAAGGTTTCACAAAGAAGAAAGAGTTCCTCTTTAGTACCGAGTTTTCTCAATGATGTGTACAATGAAGGTAAAGAAGTTCCGCTTCTGTTCTGAATTTTAAAAGAAGAAAAAAGTTCAAATTCTCTTCTGGATATTTCCATGGAAGTAAAAAAATGCTATGGTTTGATTTTTCGAAAGTTTTTTCCAGAGAAGAGAAAAAATCTTAAACTTCCATTCTGATTATTCCGGAGAAGAAAAAATATTACACATCAGTTCTGAACTCCCTCAAAGAAGAAAAAGTTCCACTTAAGTTCTGAATTTTTTCAATAAAGAGAAGAATAGTTCAAGTTCTCTTCTGAATTTTTCTGAGACGGGAAAAATATTACGCTTCGAATCTGAATTCTTCAAAGAAGAGAAAAAGATATACTCATGTTCTGTGATTCACGAACGAACATAAGAAAGTTCCATTTCTGTTCTGAATTTTAAAAGAAGGGAAAAAATTCATTTTCTCTCCTAGGGTTTTCCATGGAAGTGAAAAAATACTAAAATCACTTCATTTCTGAATTTTCTCAGTGAAGAGAAAGAAGTATCACTTCACCTCTGAATTTTTGATAGAAGATGGAAAAAGTTATGTTTTGACTCTGAATTTTTTCTGAAGAAGGGAAAAAAGATGTCCTTCAGTTCTGAGTTTTCATAAAGAAGAAAGAGTTCTACTTTAGTTCTGATATTTCTCAATGAAGTGAAGAACGAAGATAAAAAATTTCCACTTCTGTTCGTAATTTTTCAAAGAATAAAAAGTTCAACTTCTCTTCTGAAAAAATCTGAAAAATGCTAAGGTTTGATTCTGAGTTTTGAAAATATTTGAAAAACTTCTGAAAAAAATTGAAAAAGTGCTAAAGTTTGATTCTGAATTTTTCCAGATACGAGAAAAAAAATGGTAAACTTTCTTTTTTTAGGCTTTCTTTTTTTTTCTATCATCATTTGAACTCCCTCAAAGAAGAAAAGTTCCATTAAAGTTCAGAATTTTCTCAGAAAAGAGAAGGAAATTTCAAGTCCTCTTTTGAATTTTTCATGAGAAGAGAAAAATGTTACATTTCGATTCTGAATTTTTTCAAAGAAGAGAAAAATATATACTCCAGTTCTGTGATTCACCAACGAACATAAAAACGTTCCATTTCTTTTCTTAATTTTAAAAGAAGGGAAAAAATTCATCTCCTCTTCTGTATTTTTCCATGGAAGTGAAAAATGCTAAGGTATGATTCTGTATTTTTCGAGAGAATAGAAATAGTTCGAATTCAATTCTGAATTTTCTCAAAGAAGTAAAATAATTCTCACTTCACTTCTGAATTTTCTCAGAGAAGAGAAAGAAGTATCACTTCACTTCTGAATTTTTAATACAAGATGGAAAAATTTATGTTTTCACTCTGAATTTTTTCTGAAGAAGGGAAAAAAAGATATCCTTCAAGTCTGAGTTTTCATAAAGAAGAAAGAGTTCTACTTTAGTTCTGAGTTTTTTCAATGATGTGAAGAACGAAGATAAAAAGTTCCTCTACTGTTCTGAATTTTTCCAAGAAGAAAAAAGTTCACCTTCTCTTGTAGATTTTAACATTGAAGTGAAAAAGTGCTAGGATATGACTCTGAATTTTCGAGAAAATAGAGATAATTCCAATTCAATTCTAAATTTTCTCAAAGAAGAAAAAGAATTCACCTCAAAGAAGAAAAAGAATTCACACTTCACTTCTGAATTTTCTTCAGTGAAGAGAAAGAAGTCTCACTTCACTTCTGAATTTTCCCTAGAAGATGGAAAAAGTTATACTTCGACTCTGAATTTTTTCTGAAGCGGAAAAAAAATATCCTTAAGTTCTGAGTTTTCATAAAGAAGAAAAAGTTCTACTTTAGTTCTGAGTTTTCTCAATGAAGTGAAGAATGAAGGTAAAAAAGTTCCACTTCTGTTCTGAATTTTTCAAAGAAGAAAAAGTTCAACTTCTCATGTAAATTTTCCCGATGGAAGTGAAAAAAATGCTACGGTTTGATTCTGAATTTTTCCAGAGAAGAGAAAAATGTTCAACTTTCTTTTATTTTAGGTGCTCTATCATCATTCAAAACATTCATAATTTAACAAGTCCCTCAGTTTATTGTTTTGAAACATTCCAAATGTTCGTGTTGCTAACGTGCCCTAAAAATAATTGAAACATAAGAAAGTAATGCATAGAATATTTTTATTGAAATACCGACATGCAGAATATTAACATAAAAATATGTTACATGCAATATTATACGTTATTATTATCGTTGAATAACTTAGGACATTTTTAATCTACTTTTTTTTACATGTCTTAGAATGACATGAAATATGCTTAAAACCAAAAAAATCATTGAGCATGTTGTGTATGTCTTGAGTATTTAGTCGTTACATTTACAATAATAAAAATAATGTTTGTAGACACGCTTTTCTTTTCTATGCCTTGGAATTTTTTGGACATTGAAAATTATTGAGTTTTTTTATTATTTTTTTATTTATGTGGCTGTATTAGTGGTACTATATGGCTTCTCATCGACACTACATAGTTTATTATATATTTTCTAACAGTATTATTGTACATTGAAGGATACACACTTGCATCATATTAAGAAAAAAATGAGGATGGTATTCGTTTGTCCTGATATTGAATTCTATGTTGCTACTCTTGGTCCAAGACCATTGGCTTATGGAATGGACTATTACAATGTTTATTCATATATAACGATCTATGGTCTCGGCATTTGGTTTGCAAAGCTGTGGGATTGTCTTAGTGGAGGCCTTATTACTATAACCAGGACATTTGTCAACTTTTTTTACATGTCTTAAAATGACATGAAATATGCTTGCGGCTATACCAGAGGTACTCTATGGCTACTCATGGACGCTATGCAGCCACCCCACTGGTATTATATGATTTTTCGTCGACAATACATGGCTTATTCTATGTTTTGCATCATTATTGATTTTGCACTGGAAGGATAAACACATAAGTCTTATTTTAAAAAAGTAAAGATGATTTTTTCGAGAAAGTATGTCTGTATGATGTAGTTCTCAAAGCATTGAATGCTGACAAGGATAAATATTTGAATTTTTAAACAAGCACTAATGGTGACATCATTGGAAACGTATGCGAGCGTTGTTGTGGTAATGAAAGATTGAATTTCTTTGGAGTATGGAAAAAATTCAAGATTGTTGATGGTGGCTATCCAAGAATATTATTTCCAGAGATGCTAGTGCTCAAAGATTATGCAAGCCTAAAATTAACAGTTGATGACGAGTGCCAACTTCTTGCTACTTCTGGTAACACGTTCCCTATTGAAAAATCATATAAACATATTCGTGGAATTACCATTCAGCAGAAGGTAAAACCAAGACGAGCGTACTTCAGCATCAATGTCATAAATCATATTATGTATATATGTCAGAACTGTAACCTTTGTAAAAATAATGTGGCGATAGACAGTATGATAGAGAGCAAAATTAAAAGGGCATGGACAGATAACATCACCAAGGACATTAAAGAAAATTCAATGAAAAGCAAAGTATCAATGAATGTTAATAGTTTCACTGTTAGTTTACCAATAACCATCATAACTGAACAGAATAAAAGAATTGATAAAAAGATAAAAATGGAACACTTCCAGAAAATATGTTCGCATAATAGAGTTGTCGTAGCATTTAATGCTAAAAAACACAAATATTTGAACTATGAAAAAAGCTCTAATGGTGACACCATTGGAAAAGTATGTGTGTATTGTCATAACCGTGAGTGATTGAAATTCTTTGGAGTACCAAAAAATGTCATAATAACTGATGGTGAATATAATAGATTAAAATATCCAGAGATGATAGTGGATAATTCATGTCTAAAAGTAATAGTTGACAACGAGGGCCAACTTCTTGCTCTTAGCGTGGGTAACATGTCACTTATTGGTAAATATTATCATCATCTTTAGAATATAAGTAATCAACGGAAGGTAACACGAAGGCAGTCATATTGTTACATCGATGTCACGAGAACTATCATGGCTCAGTGTCAAAACTGCTACATGTGAAAAATGAAATGGTAACAGAAAGTAAAATCACTGCTGGAAAATAAAAAGGGCATTGGTAGATAATATTAACATGGAAATTAATGACAAAAATAAGAAAGGAAAAGCATCGATGAATATTGCTTGTATAATCGACAGTTTACCATCAGATACTGTCAATGAAGACAAAAATATCAATGATGAGATGTATAATGTGGAATTAGCTGAAACCAGATAAAAAGTCATATATGACACCGAAATGGAATATGTGCCCTGTCACGAGAAAATATTAGGAAGAAATCGCAATTAAAATAAAAAAAAAGACTTTAAAAGACAATATTACCAAGAAATGCAAAGATGAATTGTGAAAAACAAAGTATCAGCAAACGATACTGCTACCGTAATGGGATTACCAACGGATGAAGTCCATGATATCGGTTTGATCGACAGTGAAATGTGTGACTAGGTTGTTAAAAGTTGTGTATACCCCCGAAATGGAAATATATGAGATCTGGAGAAAAAACATGTAGTATTTTGTGACATTTAAGGTGTCATCATGTAATTATTTCAATAAAAATACTTTACTGCATCGCCATTGTTTCCATTATTTTTAGGGTACGATATCAGCTCCAGAGAAAACTCAGAACTGAAGGGTAGCTTTTTCATTTTCTTTGGTGATTCTCAGGACCGGAATGTATTTTTGGAAATAAAATTCAAAATCGAAGTGTACATTTTTTCTTCATGGAAAAATTCAGAAGAGAATTTTCTCTCTTCTACGGAAAAATTCAGAACAGAGCTGCGACCTATGCAAAAAAATATCGTAATAGAAAATAAATCTCAATTCAACCTTAGACACATGGATCCAGTAGACGAAAAAACATATTAATTTTATGAGTATAAAAAATTAATAAAAAAGCACTTTTGCACTTAATTGAACCTAAGGCAAATGGATCAAATAGATGAAAAACATTTTAATTTGATGTCGTTGATACCAACAATTCCAAATATAAAGAAACGTCATGAAAACCAGTGGCGATGACCAGTCATATAGTACTATGGAGTCAGCCACATAAAAAAAACTCGCTGTCATCTATTTCCATTTACATATAGATGGCAGCACAATAGACTTTATACCTTCACCCGGGTACTTGCATCTTTGCTCAGAACTGATCTATAACTTTGTTTTCTTCTCCGGAATAATCAGAATGGAAGTCTAAGATTTTTTCTTTTCTCTGGAAAAAAAACTGAGAATAAAACCTTATCATTTTTTTACTTCCATGGAAATATCCAGCAGAGAATTTGAACTTTTTTTTTCTTTTAAAATTCAGAACAGAAGCGGAACTTCTTTACCTTCATTGTACACATCATTGAGAAAACTCGTAAGTAAAGTAGAACTCTTTCTTTTTTTATGGAAACTCAAAACTAAAGGATATCTTTTTCCCCCCTTCTTCGGAAAAAATTCAGAGTTGAAGTATAACATCATTCCATCTTCTACCGAAAATTCCAAAGTGAAATGAGACTTCTTTCTCTTCACTGAGAAAATTCAGAAGTGAAGTGAGAATTCTTTTTTTCTTTGAGCAAATTCAGAATATAATTGGAACTATTTCTATTCTCTCGAAAAATTCTGAACCAAACCTTAGCATTTTTTTCACTTTCATGGAAAAATCAAGAAGACAAGTCGATTCCCTTCTTTTAAAATTCAGAACAGAAATGGAACTTTTTATGTTCGTTGGTGAACCACAGAACCGAATATATCTTTTTCTCTTCCTTGAATTCAGAAACGAAGTGTAACATTTTTCTTTTCTCAGGAAAAATGCAGAAGAGAACTTTAACTTTTCTTCTCTTCTTTGAGAAAATTCAGAACTTAATTGGAACTTTTTCTTCTTTGAGGGAGCTCAGAACTAACGTTTAACTTTTTTCCCTTCTTCGGATTATTCAGAATTTAACTTTTTGATTGTTTCACTTCTCTGAAGAAAATTCAGAATCAAACCTTAGCATTTTTTACTTCCATGGAAATATCCCGAAGGGAAGTTGAACTTTTTTCTTTCTTCTTTTAAAATTCAGAACAGAAGTGGAACTTAAAAAAAAGATGAAAATAAAAACTTAGTAAAAAAAATTAAATATACAGAATTAAAAATAAGTAAGATTCGCCTCAAGGGCTTAGCTCGCAAACCATTCAAAGGTAGTGTTTGCGCACTTTTTAGTTTTGATATTGCTCTTTACCATCCCCTGAAGGTCCAGGGTTAAAAAATATGTCGCGAATTGAATTAAAAGGTTCAAGAACAACTCGTAGGGAGGGTTTTCTTAGACTAAACACGATACATGATATACAAACAGATACAGTTTAAATGCATAGTAAATGCATTAAACCCATTGCTTAGAAAGTATTTCAAAGAATATAATAATACCATTGACATGTTGGTTGAGATGGCTAAAGCATCGTAGGAAATCTCAGGTCTCACATTCGATTCCTACACCATGCAAATACTTCATGATTTCAGTGGGCTCGGTTAGACTTATTTATAGCTTAGTACTGATTTCATTTATTTGTTAATTTATAAGGTGATATGCAAGGGTTTCTGATAATACATGTTTATGAACAATTTTTTAACATCGACTTGTTCCAAAAAAATATTTCTATAGGACTATATAATTTCGCAACTAACGCTAAAAACCAGAGAAATCAGTAAGAGTTAACAAGAGTCCCTTTGGGACATCAAGACTACACCAGTCAAATATTTCTGAAATCATCAGAAAATCTTTAGCGAACATCTTAGATCATTATGCAATCTGTTTCACAATTGTCCGGGTTTGTTCAGAGTTCATTGCTCCTCAAAAGCGTCTTAAGCCTATATTATTGCGCAACTTAAGTTCGTTTAACCTAAATAGAGGATGACCTAGATATTTCTATGAACAATTTTTTAGCATCAACTTGTTCAAAAAAAATTCTCTATAGGACTATATCATTGCGCAACTAACGCTCAAAACTAGGGAAATCAGTA
Source organism: Artemia sp. Qi Xiang Cuo (assembly GCF_049724085.1). Taxonomy (NCBI): domain Eukaryota; kingdom Metazoa; phylum Arthropoda; class Branchiopoda; order Anostraca; family Artemiidae; genus Artemia; species Artemia sp. Qi Xiang Cuo. The sequence goes on along the minus strand of NC_142794.1, from coordinate 24,223,893 downwards.
AGAGTTCACAAGAGTGCCTTAGTGACATCAAGACTACACCCGTCAAATATTTCTGAAATTATCAGAAAATCTTTAGCGAACATCTTAGATTATTATGCAATCTGTTTCACAATTGTCCGGGTTTGTTCAGAGTTCATTGTTCCTTAAAAGCGCCTTAGAGCTATATCATTGCGCAACTAATGTTCGTTCAACCTCAATAGAGGATGGTCTTAACAATGCTCGTTCAACCTCAAGAGTGCCCAAGGGGATAGCATGGGCATCTGCCCTGAAAGGTGCCAATGAACGTAAAGTAAGCAAAGTATTACCTATTTGCTAGATTATGCAGGAGTTCACAAGAGTGCCTTAGGGAATAGCCTTGACAAAGTTTGTTTAACCTCAATAGAGGATGGTCTTGATAAAGTTCGTTCAACCTCAAGAGTGCCTTAAGGGATGGTCTTGACATGTGCCCTGGAAAGGTGCCAAGGAACGTAAGGTAAGCAAAGTATTACTTATATGCGACATTATGCAGGAGTTCACAAGAGTGCCTTAGGGAATAACCTTGATAAAACTCGCTCAACCTCAATAGAGGATGGTCTTGAACAAGTTCGTTCAACCTCAAGAGTGCCCTAGGGGATAGCCTTGACATGTGCCATAGAAAGGAGCCAAGGAACGTAAAGTAAGCAAAATGGAATCTAGGACTATACCCAAGTATTAACTCATCTATATACTACTGCTTTTTGTTTCCTTTTATTCAACCTTTCTGAAATATCTGTGTAGTTGGTCATAAGAAATTATGATTAATGTATGGTAATAGTTAAGAACAAAAAATAGATGTTCGTCCACTTTCCCAAATAACTTCAGATTTGTCTTTCTCACATTTTACCTTTACAATTCAAAAATATGTAATTTTTCAGATCAGTTCTTCTGCTATCTCAATAGTTTTTTTTGGCTCTCTTAAATCTCTTGACAAAGAAACTGTATGCCAAGAATTATAAACTGAATGCATAAATTTTGTTAGGATTTATCTAAAATGGAAAGCAAAAACTGGAATCTCGCTAAAGAAAAGTTGGCTCAATTTAAAGTAGAAAGAATTTCACAAGCTTTATACATAATCCCCGGCGAAGAAAGTTTTTTTTGTACATGTAAAGAAATCAACGTAGGCTTTTCTTCAGCTTTTGCATGTATTTTTATAGCGAGGTCCCGAGAGTCTTCTGGATAAGTTGAGTTTTTTCTTAAAATAAGTTCATATGAATTTTTAAAAATTGCATTAAGTTAAGGACGGCTCGCCAATTCCTGCTTTCTTCGACCATGTTGTTTTTTATTCTTGCAATCCGAAAAATTAAAAATATTAATTGTAATTCAAAAAATTAAAAATAATATTGATATTTTAACATAGGACTGGCAAATTTATGCATATGTTAGTATTCAATTCAGCTAACAATTTAATACCTATGGTACCAATTGTTAATCTTCAGTTAATACATAATTACTTTGTCTTCTTCAGTGAGGAACCTGTATATCTTTTTAAAATATGAATTGACAAGATATCTTCAGCTTTTGCATGTATTTTAAAATTAAAAACCTACGGTTTTTAAATTTCAACGAAAGGCGATATAATTGATATAATTCCCTAGCTGAGATTTAACTCTATCCATCTACCGAATTATGTTTTTCAAATTTGGTATACATGGTTTTTAGATTGAAACACGTTGAAAACCGGCTGAAAATCGTTGAAAAAAGGACATTTTTTTTAATTTGAAGTTTTTAAATATAATAGACATACAACAAGAATAGTGAGAATCATTGGTCTTAACAGGGAGACAGGCCTAAAATAACCGGTTCTGTTTGTTTTAAGAACTTTAAGACACCTGGGTGGGTGCAAAAATAAAGAGCGCTTTATTGCCTCTGAAAGGTACTTGAAATATTCATAAGCATTCAAGATACATATAATAATCGTCATGCACTAAGGGGTCCCCATTTTAGAGTAGGGAGCCTCTATCCTGAAAAAATAAGAAAATTTTGACCTAAAAGAGTTGGATTGACCTAAAAGACGTCACAAATAATATAACTAGATTTGTTTCCTTAAATTATTTGAAGATTTCTTTTGCCATGTCTTCATGCGCTGAAATTTTGAAGTGGATCAGCCAAATAAAAAAATAAAAGATTTCCTGCTAGCTATCAATGCAACACAATTATCCTAAAATTCGTTGTTCTCATCAGAGTCTTCCTGGTCCCTTGAAAATTTAATGCATAATGGAAAAAAGAAATAATGTTGGAAGACATTTTTGATCGCGTATCCGTACGCGACCGATTAGTGTTTGCCCTTCACCCCTCCAAGATGAGCACCCAAGCAAGAAAACCATGCTTTGCTATAGACGGGCAGATTCGGGATGAGGCTCGGTAGGGCTGGAATAAGGACACCCCCAATAGAGTGTCCCACAATGACAAGATCTTGACAAGATCCACAATTGACTAGATCTTGACTGCCCATACAGAAAGGAGGGGATCCCACAATGGTGGTCTCAAGGACTACTTTACAGAAAAACTGAAACACACGAAGACTAGGAATATACAAATTTAGTGTTTGCCCTTCTTCCCCAGCCAATATGAATCCTCAAAATCTCCTTTAATGGATTGCAGCAACGCATCCTTTTTGTCAAGATAAATTCTCGAGCCTCGTCTTCATTCAAAACCTGCAACCTTTTTCAAAATTTTAAACTTCATTAAATAAATTTGCTGCTTAAGCAAATTTTGACTTTAGAAAACTTTTGACACATAAACATGAAGAAAAACAAAATTTGCTTTCTAAGTTCTAACAAAACAGGTCTAAGGCTAGGAGAATTAACAGAAGATATAAGATATAAGACGGATAACCGTGTTTAGGACACGATCGCATTCTGAGCACTACTGCAACTTTTTCGTACTGTGGCTAAATTAGGTTTACTATGGTTTTGGTAAACGATACTGCTGCGTTCTGAACAATTTTGGAATATCGAAGGCAAATTTGAGCTCCACATCTCTGTGACTGCTTCACTTATTGCGTTGTGTAAAGATTTTTTTCTAATTGGTTAATGGAATAAAAGTTCCCAAAGTGAAAAACATAAGGCTCCCTTTACGGAACACTGGAAAAATGTCTAGATTGGGACAAAGTATGATCATCCGTGGGACAATGTACGATCATCCATAGGATCGAAAGCTTTTTAGACTATTGATCGACTGGTAAAGTACTTCCGACTATTAATATTTGGGGTACTGTGTTGAGTACGAGGCAACGCTACATTTAGTCTGAAGCACCCGCTTAATCATTAGGGAAACTTTTTTAAATTAAAGGGGTTTAATTTGTTATATGTGACGGAAGCGAAATACTTTTCTACAGGGCTTAGGGATGGGAAATCCTTTCCAATTCATTTCCAATTCTCTGACACTGTTGTCAGAGAATTAACCCTGCAGTGGATATTTCGCTACTAAAACAAATCAGGAGTCTTAGGACAGATGAAGAAAAAACGGAAATTATAAAAGAAAAGAAAAATAAAACCTTAAAGGAATACTTAAGGAAACAAAAACAAAATACGGCGAACTCTATTCTAAGCAGAGTTTATTTTAAACTCTGTTGTATAACTCAATCATATATTTACTTTGGGTCACTTAGGATTTTTTTTGATTATGTAATTCCTTTTTATTCGACTTTTTTTCTCTTTGTTGGTTTCTCTTCTTTTTTGTAACTACAACAAAAGTATAAGATTAGACAAGGCTCTAACAATGCAGACAGTATAATAAAAATGGAACAGCTGTTTTTTCCAATCAGTATTCTAATTCTTCGACAATTGTAATACACAGTTGAAATTTGGATAATTGATCAATTCAGTGATTTAACTCATAAATTTGGAAACAGAAATGTCGATTATTGGGGGGAGTCATTTGCCCCCGATGGTTTTTCGCACACTTCTTGATTTAGAAAAATAGTCTTTCTGGTAATATTTTTTATTGAAAAATGCCTGTCTTGGCAATTTCGTTAAAAAATTTACAAAAACAAATCAATTGCAAATTTATCCCCTAGATTTCGAAGAATATATTTTGCCTCTCCCATCCCCAGACCTTAAATTTCTGAGAATTGATACCACTGTTTGCATGAAATTGGAGTTTAATTACTGGCTGCCATAATTTTTTTCAAACAAATTTATTTCGATAAGAGTTATTTTCAGTTATAATTAACTTTAACAAAAGCTCAAAACAAACAAAAAAAAATCAGTACACGTTTAAGAAATAGTCCCTTAAAACACAAAATCTAAAAACTTAGTAAACATTAGCTGTGACTTTTAGTAAACAAAATCTTCACTAAAATACATAAAACCCTGGGTTCCCACACATGCGACTTTTTTCGGAAAAATATCGCATTAAAAAATTGGAAACGAAATTCGTATGGTAACGGGATAATTACTATAGGGCGTACTGATACAATTACTAGACAATTTAGTTGCGTCCGATTTTAAGTGCAAAAAAAGGTATATTAATTTTTCACATTTCAGGTTTTTTAAATAGCAAAGGGCAAGGCCTACATCTTGTCACATTACGGTATGGGACAGGGGTGTATAAAAAAATATCAGTAATAATGACGTTTAAACATAACCGTAAATAAGAAATTAAATTTTATATTATTTTTTTTTCCTTTTTGACTTCTGTTCTGGCTTAAAATCTATTCAAAGGTACCGCTGCTAGAACCGTCCTGCCCCATGATAGTCTAGATGTTTAGCTGTTATGCCCAGTGAAGGCCTTTTTGTGCGGAGCCCAGGCTATACCGAACAGAACAAAACAAATCGGGCTATGTTTTCCAAATTAGACCTGGCCATCTAAATTGGCCTACTAATCTAAACTTCAGCACTATTTTCTTCTGACACTTTAGCCCATGCTTTCATTACAACTATTCTTATGGTCTTTATCAGCTTTACCCTGGGTTCCCACAAATACGATTATTCGCATGCGAACGAATTTGAGTTAAAATCTATCCGATTTTCTAAAATATCGTACAAGTTCACAAATCTCAACCACTGCGATAATTTTGATAAATAAATCGTATCAAGAAAAATAAAAATGGATATTGAGAATTCAATGGATCTTTTTTCAAATTCAGCAATGGTTGATGGTCAAGGTCAACTTCAAATCAATTAAAACAAAATAAAAATCATCTATGATTTCCCCGTGCTGTAAAGTTCTAACATTTTACCTGTTCATTAAGAAGGTATAAGGCTATAAGTTTCTTTTTTCTAGAGCTTAGCAACACCATTCTTTTTAAAAGTTTTGCCACTGAAAATCGGAAGATAATAAATTGTGTAGTGCGACCCCCTATTATAATTATCGCCTTAGCATGCGAATAGTTTGCGATTTTTTAATACGATATTTCGCAGAAAAAAAATCGTATATGTAGGAACCCACGGTTAGAGTATAGTGTTCTATAATTTATAACTGACAAAATCGATTTTTCAATATCTATTTATGATTTTGCCAAGTCTGTTGATTTGATGCGGATTATTGATCAAAATGATCGGAGTAATTGAAATTCATGAAATTGTACGATATTTTAGAAAATCTGATAGATTTTAAGCAATAATTGCACGCAGGTGCGATAATCTCATATCTGGTCGAATAATTGTGTTTGCATGCGATTAATCGTATATGTGGGAACCCTGAACAAGCCTTTTAACAGTAGGCGCCGAGGCAAGATGTCTACCTCGCCTTCAAATAAGTCTATCAGGGAAATGTTTCCTGGCCAACGAAGCCAAAACTTCATTTTTCTTGGGGGATTAAACTAGCAGTTTTAGCATTAAATGGTATACTAGTTAAAACGGTATTTCTTTCAATAATTTTTACAAAATTGTCATGTGGAATTTTTTGGTAACGCAGATTCGATTTGCAGCCCTATAATTTAAGAACTAGAAGCATTGAAAAATATTAAGGGTTCAGGTGCGTATAGCCTGACAAATGGATTTTGAAATATTACACAGTAGATAGTGAAGATATTAGTGTGATTTTTGATGAAAAGGGAAGCAGATAGTGATTTTAGGAAAACTTTAATTAAAACATTTTTTTAAAGTAATAAGAGGGAATGCAGCAATTACAGAAACATTAATACGATTTCTGCAGGAAGCAAATTACTTAGCATTCTAATAATTATCAGACCAAGAAATGATGCAGATAAGGTTTTAAGAAAACAACACTGCGGTCTTAGGAAGGGAAAAAGGTTCAATGATGAAATTTAACACTTAGATAAATGACTGAGAATGTTCTGAATCCTCAAAGCCCTTTAAACCTCAGCTTTATAAATTATTAGCAGGTGTTTTATTCAGCTGATAAAAAAATTTTCATAAATGACTTATCCTGATATTGTGTACCAGAGAAGCAAGTTAATACTATTATTGCTAAATAGGAGAATAAAATAGGTGTGGTTAAGCTATGAAGTGAGGGTAGTAGTTTGTTGGGAGTTGAACGAAGATTTCAATTGAGGCAGTCACAAGCCCAGGCGGGCTGAGCTCGCGCTTCGAGGCCAAAAAAAACACGAGTAAAACATATCAAAAAGATTACAAACGAACAGAACCAGCTGGATTTATGAAGAAATTGAAAATTTTAGTGAGAACAGAAACGCGGATAGCCGAGGGAAATCCTCTAAATAACAAATTGGGAGGGGGGGCATAAATAACATATAAATAACAAAGTAAACATAAATAAAAATAACAAATATGAACAACGTGAATTTTAGTTGCAGATTTTGTAGTTGTAAAGGTTGATTTGCAAAATTACCAAATGACTATACGTAGTTAGGCCCAGTTCCTTAGGTAGGCTAACTAGGCTAATTATGCTTATTTAGGCTTCTCCTAGTTGCCGAGAAGAATCTGATAGGATTACTAGATTACTCTGATGGGATGGGATACTAATATCACTTTTTGTGTGATTGGATCACATCTGATCTAAAACGTTTTAGGATGTCGATTGGAAAAAATGAGCGTGAAACTGTAAAGCTCGAAGCCATGCAATAAAAGGAACGCAAGCAAACCGTGTGCGTCCATTGTCTTTACAGCATCAATGGCCTCAATTGGAGTGGAGTTCAATTACCCTCCCTCCAAATTATGAAGAATAGTTTGGTTTGCTGTTTACATGATAGTTATTTTAATTTGGAAATCCCCCCTCCCCTATGTTAAGAAAATTGTCTCTTTGATAAAAGAAATAGCCCCCAGCCTTAATTTTCGTGACTTTGCAACACTGCCAGGAAGTGTAATTCTAGCAGTTATTTCCGTGTTGTAAAAGCCAGGACAATGTCAAAGTAAAAAATTTCAATCTCCTCTAGATTTTGAAAAATTCGTTTTTGTATAGTCGAAATATGACTTTTAATGGTTTTCAGCCTATTAGAAAAGATGAAAAAAAATTACTCCCCCATCCTGAATTTTGAAAAATATACTTTTGTCTCCCCCCCCCCCTCACCTAATTTCTGTGAATTGAAGCCACTGTGCCAAACCATTTAAAGAAGTGGGTTTGCCATACTTATACACTGAGAAAGTATACTCTATTTATAGACGTATCAATTTATAAGAAACAAGAAACAGCGTGTTTTTCTACGAACTCAATGTTTTTTCTTTTATATCAAATAAAAGAAACATTTTTCAAATGAAAGTAAGGAGCAATATAAAGACTTAAAACAAATATAAATTATTAGGCATATTAGGGGAGTTACGCCCTCTTTCTCACAACTCTTATTTTTTTTTAACAATGAAAACCTTATTCCTTATATGAAAGGGGCTGTCGCCTCCTCAACGCCTCGCTCTTTAAGCTAAATTTTTTTTTTTTTTGAAAAATATAGTTGTGTGAAAGTCAAAATTTAGCGTAAAGAGCGAAGCGTTGAGGAGGAGACAGCCCCTTTCATATACGGAATAATTTCTGTTCGTTTTAAGTTTTAATGTCGCTCCTTACTTTCAGTTTAAAAAACTTATTTTTTTTCATTTAATAGCATAAAGAATGGAATCAAACATTGATTCCATAATTCTTGTTAGATGTGTATTAAGTGCTCACTTATTCCAATGCTTTTTGTCTATTATCTGATAACTATTCAGGTAATAAATCCATGGTTCTGACCAGTGCTGTATCCAGGACTTTTGTTCGTGGGGAGTGGAGGGAGAATGATACTTTTTCGAGGGGGGGGGGCTACAAAAAAGCTTTAAAAAACGCGTCAACAATTTTTGTTATATACCTTATGGTTCGGATCAACTCAAATTCTGCTTGTGAATAAAATTGAGTCTTTTCAAAGAAATCCAAAATTCATATCATCCATGGACTCAGTTGTCTAAATGGGTCTCTTAATCTAAATTCATCTTTCTGTCTGCTTTTACGGCGACTATTTATTTACTTTAGATAAATGGATGGATCAGTGTTTTTTTTGAAGCCCAGGGGCCATATGCACAAACAAAAAACGAATACAAAAATAAGGATATCAAAGAGTTTGTGGTAATGAACTGTAAGTAAGGAGCAAACCGGCTCAATAGTAACCGAAACGTTAACAAGCGGAATTTCGATGCCAATAGATACATCAAAAGAATTGTATTTTTATGCTGATTTCAAATATATAAGTTTCGTCAGTTTTAGTCTAACCAATCGAAAGTTACGAGCCTGAGAATAATTCACCCTATTTTCGAAAAAGAGGGAAATGCCCTCTAAAAGTCATTGAATGTTAATGAAAATCACACTATTAGATTCAGTGTATCAGAGAATTCTATTGTAGAAGTTTCAAGCTCCTGTCTGCAAAAATCTGGAATCTCATAATTTTTTTTGCCAGAAGAAAGATCATGGATGCGTGTTTATTTGTTTGTTGTTTTTTTTCCCAGGGGTGATTGTACCGACCCAGTGGTCCTAGAATATCACGAGATGGCTCAATCAAACGGAAATTAAAAGTTCTATTGCCCTTTTTAAGTGACCAAAAAATTAGAGTGCAACTAGACCCCTTCCCACGCTCCTTTTTTTCTCGAAGTCACCCGATCAAAATTTTGAGATAGCCATTTGGTTCAGCATAGTCGAAAAATCTTATAAATATGTCTTATAGGATGACTTAATCCCCCACATTCCCCGGAGAAAGGGCTGCAAGTTACGAACTTTGCCTATTATTTACATATAATGTTGATTATTGGGAAGAACAGGCGTTTTCAGGTGGATTTTTTTATGATGCGTGGAGGTCGGGGGGAGGGAGTTATGCGGGAGGATCTTTCTATGTAGGAATTTTTCATGGGGGAAGGGAATTTTCTATGAAGGATTTCCCAGCATTATTTAAAAAACGATCAGAAATTAAATAAAAAAAAACAAGTTTTTTCAACTGAAAGTAAGGAGCAACATTATCACTCAAAAAGAACAGAAATTATTACGTATATGAGGGGGTTTGCCCCCTAGTCAATACCTCACTTTTTACTCTAAAGTCTTCTTTAGTATTTTGAAAAGAGCTATTAATTCTAATTAAAAAGCCTTTGTGATTCAGGGGTCATTCTTAAAGAATTAGAACAAAATTCGAACTTTAGCGTAAAGAGCGAGGTATTGACTAGGAGGCAAACCCCCTCATATACGTAATAATTTCTCTTCGTTTTAAGTGTTAATGCTGCTCCTTACTTTCAGTTGAAAAAACTTGATTTAATAAACCAGAGAAAACAAAAACATAATTATAACGCGAAATTCCTAATTTAGAAATAAAGTAACTTAATGGCCACTTCCTCATGTCATAAGCCTTCTATTGTTATGGATGTGTTAGAAATGAATAGATTGATATATCAGGGTACAACATTGTCAATAAGAAAAGTATTTCTATTCACTACCAATATTAGAATTTTTGCAATTGCAGTCTCACTCTCGGAGGCACGACCTTGACAATAAAAATTTTTTGTCTCTTAGCAATGATTTGACTGCTATTATTATTATTATTATCTGGAAATGAAGGAGAGAAAAGTGTACTTTCAAGTATTCTCAAAAGAATGCTACAGATCTCTCAAGAGGACATTGTCTATAAGAAAAATGGTTCCCAAGAGCCATACACGCCAAGTATTAGGCAAATTCGTATCTTTCAACAATGATTTATGTTTCATGAAAGTGTAAATCACTACGAGTTTCAAGGGAAGAATGGGGGTAAGGTAATTACGAGACGGCCTTTAATGAAATGCGGAACACTTTGCTCTAAGCCTTTGTTTAATATTTACAAACCAAAAAGACGCAGTTCTTGGACATTTTCTATCACACATCACTTGGTAAATAGATATGAAGATTTATCATGTCACAGTTCTAGGGTGTTAAGATCTTTTTCGTAATTAATTTAAAACAAAGTTTGTCTTACATAGATAAAGAGCAAAGTTAAAATTAAAAACTAACAAAAATTATTACATCGTAAATTATGCAACATGTATCTACAAAACAAGCTCAAATGATCTGATTTGTGATATTTCCTGATATCTGTAGAATTCTAAAATTTAACGCTTTACTGAAAACACAAAGCCACCTTAAAATAAGGATGTTCACTTAGGAGCAGTAAAGTCCACAAGCCGCCTTCAGAAAATAAGACTAATCTATGAAGCTTCCCATAGTCTTTCATCAAAAATGACATCGATAATTTTCAGTGTAAAAAAAACAGTTTTTAGTAAAGCGCTATTTTTAAGAGTTCTACAAACGTAGGAAAAAATCACAAGTCAGTTTATTTTAGCTAGTTTCGTAGATATTTCTTGTATAACTTGAAAATAAAACATTTCGCTCGTTTTTAGTTTCAACTTCGCTTTTTGCTTCTGTAAGAAAAAATTGGCTTTTGTGTTTAATTTTAGTTCGTTTTAGTTTTTTTTTCTAATTTACAAAGTATACCTTATAATACGGTCTTTTTCCAACTTAGATGACGAAACTAAGAAGTCATGACTAGTGTTTGTTTAAAATAGGATATTGAAAATAGGCTTTACTTCCTGTATTCCTTAAGTTTTCTCATGAGATATATGCAGAACAGACACATGGATAAAAAGTACGAGGACTTTATTATCACCAGCATCTCTGAGATATTGCAGATAAACATAAAATTTATTTGCATGAAAAACAAGATAAAGATACGGATTTCTTTTTTCTTAGGTAGGTTTTCCCAAAACGCCTTTTTAACTTTTCACTTACTATAGGAGCTGAGAGGAGTGTACATCAAGACGGGGGGGGGGCTGTAAACCTCCGGTTAAGGGTATCCAACGTTGGAAGTTACAATGGTATTCTTGTTTTGCTTCTCAGTAGGGCAAATTTAAAATAAAATCGCGTAGATATGAGCATTAAGTTAAATAACACATTAAACATCTCCTGCGATCTTACGGTATTCTGCTAGCCCTGGTGGAAATGATAAAAAAGTAGACATACTACTGCTACCTATGCAAAAAAGAGATTCTTTTTGTTTTTCAGTAAGGGAGGCTCGAAACGTCTGCTCGGGGTTTTAGACCATAAGACATCGATTAGCTATCTTAGAAACTGTTTCTCCCGGCGTTTCGGTCCTCTTTGGGCAGGAATTGCTGCTTATGAGTAGTATGGCATCTCTGCTTCCCAAAACAGCCCTATCCGACATTTCCAAATCATACATTAGTATTGTATTAACAGTTTCCAATAGAACCCTAACACAAATTCCGAGCGGTGCCCTATTACATTCCAAGCGCACACATCTGGTATTATCGGACTTCCGCTTTGACAGGCGTTGTCCAACATTCCTATGACAGCCAGCTGGTGTTATAAGAAAAAGAGACCGTCAAAATTATTGTATGCGGTTGAAGCGAGCCCATGGAGACATCAAGTCTGTTGAGCATCTGGTATTACGTTATCATATCCAGAACGATAAGGAAAATCCTTGGAAACATTATTATATGCGTTTCGTTTGATAAGTATGTTGTTCAATAATCGAAAAGAGTTTGAAGTGACATTATGTCTTATGAGCGAATTCTTGGTATGGATTCTAATAAACATTGGAATGAGATATTTTTTTACTCTAATGGTATCAACCCGACTATTGATAATTGACTATTGATAATTGATTATGATTACATGGCAGGTATCAATATTGTAATGTAATGGGCCTGGGCATGTCTTTTTTCCACTCCAGGGCCCTGAGTCATTTTCAAGGGATCCTAAGCCTCCTTCAGGACTCCCTCCAAGTTTTTGTTCCAGCCCCAATTTTTTCTTTTTTTTGACATAGATTTTTTCAAATTTTTCTCCACGTCTTAAAATCACGTCTAATATACTTCTAGCAAAAAAAACACCTGTGATATTTTAAAAGTACAAAATAAGGATGATATAAATATGTCAGTTGCGATTTTTTCTATTAGAGAAACAATGTCTGTAGTGACGTTTTTTTTACATAGATTTTTTCAACTTTTTTTCCAAGTCTTAAAATAACATTAAATATACTTTTAGCAAGGAAAAAAACCTGTGATATATTTAAAATAAAAAATGAGGATGATATAAATATGTCATTCGTAATTTTTTCTTTTAAAAAATAAGGTTAATAGTGACGTTTATTACTTAGTTTTTTTTTTTGTTGAAATGAAATTAAAATTTTTTCAACTTTTTTTCATTTTTTTCATGTGGAAGTTTTTCACAAAACTTCCAAATATAAAGAAAAATCTTAGAAAACCAGAGTTTTTTGGTATGATTGGTCCTAAGACACATGGCATCCAAGAAAGGAAAAACTTTTTAATTTCACATCCTGTGTACCGAAACTTCCAAATATAAAGACCAATCTTAATAGAACCTAAGGCACATGGATCCAAGAGACGTAAAACTTTTAAGTTCATGTCATTCACACCTAAACTTCCAAATATAAATAAAAATCTTAATGCGACCTAAGACAAATGGATCCAAGAGACGAAAAAACCTTTTAATTTCATGTCCTTGGTAGCAAAATTTACCATGCACTACCATCTTTTTTCACTAAAGTTATAGTTGGCACCACAACTGATTTTTTATTTAGGTTACATTATGTTAACTGATTTTGAGTTAGGTTTATTTGGGCTCAGTAAGCGTGCGTGCATAATTTTTTTTTATATTGGGTTTTGGTACCAATGAAATGAAATTCAAAACGTTTTTCGTCTCTTGAATCCATGTGCCTTAGGTCCAATTAAGATTTTCCTTTATATTTGAAAGTTTCGATACACAGGACGTCAAATTCAAAAGTTTTTCATCTCTTGGATCCCATGTATCTTAGGCCAAATCATACCTAAAAACTGGGGTTTTCTAAGATTTTTCTTTATATTTGAGAAATTAAAAGGTTTTTCGTAGCTTGGATCGATGTGCCTTAGGTTGAATTGAGATTTTTCTTTATACTTGGAAGTTTTGGTATCAAGGACATTAAATTAAAATGTTTTTTCGTCTATTGAATACATCTACCTTAAGTTGAATTGATACTTTTCTTTTTATTTGGAAGTTTTGGTACCACGGACATGAAATTAAAATGTTTCGGCTGGTGTTTGCTTGTCCCAAGGCCTGTCTTTCTCGGTTTGTATGTCTGACTCTATGTATTTATATGTTTTTCATACTCTTTTTACTTGTGTGTTTGGATTGGTGTTTGCAAGTCCCAGTGTTTGTTTTTGTTGGCTTGTATGTCTAAAGTTATTGTCTTTCTCTGTTTGTATGTCTGATGCTATTTGTTTGTATTTGTCTCACACTCTCTTTGACTGTTTGTCTGGGCGAGTTTTTGCTTATTCCAAAGCATGTCTTTCTTGGTTTGTGCGTCTGACTCTATGTATATGTATGTGTTTCACACTCTCTTTGTCTGTTTGTCTGGGTTGGTGTTTGCAAGTCCCAGTGTTTGTCTTTGTTGGTTTGTATGTCTGAAGTGTCTGTCTTTCTCGGTTTGTATGTGTTAATCTATGTATTTGTATGTTCCTCTCACTCTTTTTGCTTGTGTGTCTGGGCAGGTGTTTGCTTATCCCAGATCCTGTCTTTCTCGGTTTGTATGTCTGAATCTACGTATTTGTATGTGTCTCTCACTCCTTTTACTTGTTTGTTTGGGTGGGTGTTTGCTTGTCCCACTGCCTGTCTTTCTTGGTTTGTATGTCTGAATCTATGTATTTGTATTTGTTTCACACTCTCTTTGTCTGTTTGTCTGGGTTGGTGTTTGAAAGTCCCAGTGTTTGTCTTTGTTGGTTTGTATGTCCGAAGTGTCTGTCTTACTCGGTTTGTATGTGTGAATCTATGTATTTGTATGTGTCTCTCACTCTTTTTGCTTGTGTATCAGGGTGGCTGTTTTCTTATTCCAGTGCATGTCTCTCTCGGTTTGTGTGTCTGAATCTATGTATTTGTATATGTTTAACACTCTCTTTGTCTTTTTGTCTGGGTTGGTGATTGCAAGTCCCAGTGTTTGTCTTTGTTGGTTTGTATGTCTGAAGTGTCTGTCTTTCTCGGTTTGTATGTATGAATCTATGTATTTATATGCTTCTCTCACTCTTTTTTCTTGTGTTTCTGGAAGGGTGTTTGCTGATTCCAGTGCATGTCTTTCTCGGTTTGTGTCTGAATCTAAGTATTGGTATGTGTTTATTACTCTCTTTGTCTGTTTGTCTGGGTTGATGTTTGCTTATTCCCGTGCATGGCTTTCTCGGTTTGTTTGTCTGAATCTATGTATTTGTATGTGTTTCACACTCTCTTTGTCTGTTTGTTTGGGTTGGTGTTTGTAAGTCCCAGTGTTTGTCTTTGTTGGTTTGTATGTCTGAAGTGTCTGTCTTTCTCGGTTTTTATGTAAAAATTTATGTATTTGTATGTTTCTCTCACTCTTTTTTTCTCGTGTGTTTGGGCAGGTGTTTACTTATCCCAGATCCTGTCTTTCTTGGTTTGTATGTGTGAATCTAAGTATTTGTATGTGTTTCTAACTCTTTTTGGGTGTCTGGGCGGGTGTTTGCTTATTCCAGTGCATGTCTTTCTCGGTTTTTGTGTCTGAATCTATGTATTTGCATATGTTTCACACTCTCTTTTTCTGTTTGTCTGGGTTGGTGATTGCAAGTCCCAGTTTTTGTCTTTGTTGGTTTGTATGTCTGAAGTGTCTGTCTTTCTCGGTTTGTATGAGTGAATCTATGTATTTGTATGTTTTTCCCACTCTTTTTGCTTGTGTGTCTGGGCGGATGTTTGCTTATTCTAGAGCATGTCTGTCTCGGTTTGTGTCTAAATCTACGTATTTGTATGTATTTCTCACTCTCTTTGTCTGTTCGTCTGGGTTGGTGTTTGCTTATCCCAGTACGTGTCTTTCTCAGTTTGTATGTCTGAATATATGTATTTGAAAGTGTCTCTCACTCTTTTTGCTTGTGTGTCTGGGTGGGTGTTTGCTTATTCCAGTGCATTTCTTTCTCGGTTTGTATGTCTGGATCTATATATTTGTATGTGTTTCACATTCTCTTTGTCTGTTTGTCTGGGTTGGTGTTTGCAAGTCCCAGTGTTTGTGTTTGTTGGTTTGTATGTCTGAAGTATCTGTCTTTCTCGGTTTTTATGTGTAAATCTATGTATTTGTATGTGTCTCTCACTCTTTTTGCTTGTGTGTCTGGGCGGGTGTTTGCTTATTCCAGTGCATATTTTTCTCGAGTTGTGTCTGAATCTATGTATTTGTATCTGTTTCATACTCTCTTTGTCTGTTTGTATGTGTTGGGGATTGCAAGTCCCTGTGTTTGTCTTTGTTGGTTTGTATGTCTGAAGTGTCTGTCTTTCTCGGTGTGTATGTGTGAATCTATGTATTTGTATGTGTCTCTCACTCTTTTTGCTTGTGTGTCTGGGCGGGAGTTTGCAAGTCCCAGTGTTTGTTTTTCTCGGTTTGTGTCTGAATCTACGTATTCGTATGTGTTTCTCACTCTCTTTGTCTGTGTGTTTGGGTTGGCGTTTGCTTATCCCTGTGCCTGTCTTTCTCGGTTTGTATGTCTGAATCCTTGCATTTGTATGTATCTTTCAGTCTTTTTGCTTGTGTGTTTGGGCGTGTGTTTGCTTGTCCCATTGCCTGTCTTTCTCGGTTTGTATGTCGGAATCTATGTATTTGTATATGTCTCTCACTCTTTTTGTCTGTTTGTCAGGGTTGGTGTTTGCATATCCCATTGTCTCTCTTTGTTGGTTTGTATGTCTAAAGTGCCTGTTTTTCTCTGTTTGTATGTCTGAATCTATTTATTGGTATTTGTCTGTTTATATGTCTGAATCTATTTATTTATATTTGTCTCTCACTCTCTTTGACTGTGTGTCTGGGCATGTGTTTGCTTATTCCAGTGCCTGTCTTTCTCGGTTTGTGTGTCTGAATCTATGTACAGAATGGGAGGCCAAGTAGCCTCACCGTTTTTGTACCTCTTATTGTATTCACCAGTTTTTGCTATGTCAATTTGTTGCGCCAGTAAGAAGAATTTCAAACCTGATCAGCTTGTTGCATGAAATTAAATTAACTGAAAGTAAAGAGCAACATTAAAACTTAAAACGAACAGAAATTATTCCGTATATGAAAGGGGCTGTCCCCTCCTCAACGGCTCGCTCTTTACGATAAAGACGATGGGGGGCCTTCTGTGTCTCAAGCAAGCAAAAAAAGTGTAAAAAATGGAGGGAGGGGCCTAAAAATTCGGGGGAGGGGTCCCTTCTGTGTCTCAAGCGCGCAAAAAAAATATTTAAAAAAATGGGGGGGGGGGCAAAAAGTTGTGTGGAGGGGGGCCCTTGGGGGTAGGGGTATGGGACCTTACAACACTGTTCAAATGCAACTTGTGTATTATAACGACCACGGAGTTTCACCCCAAATCATCCTCTAAAATGTCTCAAACTGTTTCGCCCAAATAATCCCTAAAATGTCGATTAATTTGTTTCGCCCAAATAATCCCTAAACAAAATTTCTGAATGTTCCTTTGTTTTGGCGTCCCTGCGCTGTCACATTTAAAATTCCCAGGAAACCATTTCCCACGTTCAAAATATTCAAAATATCCTGTATCTCGTTTGAATTTCTGAAGAAAACTAAAATGTCCCTAGTTACACTATCAATGTTTCGAAAGAATATTAATTTATCTCTGTCACTAAAGACCAGAGACGTCATATTTAAAAATAGAATATCCTCATGATACATTGGAATTCCACGTCGATTATGAAAATCAATTTCCCAGAAATCTAGTCTGATCTTGTCCCCTTCGTAGATCAATAACATTATCTATGTGGTTAGGTACATTTAGACTCGATTATAGATGGCAGCACACGGTCCCTCCTGGAGTCAATAATGCGTTCCTACTAAAACTATGGTTTTCTAATATTTTTCTCAATATTTGGAAATTTTGGTACCAAGGATATAAAATTAAAATATTTTTTCGTCTCTTGGATGTGTCTTAGGTCGACTTAAAGTTTTTTCTTTGTATTTAGAAGGTTTTGTATCAAGGATATGAAATAAAAAAAAGTTTTTCATCTCTTGGACTCATGTTTTTTAGGTTCAATCATACCTAAAACTGTGGTTTTCTAAGATTCTTCTTTATATGGAAGTTTTACTACCAAGGACATGAAATTAAAATGTTTTTTCATCTCTTGGATCCATGTACCTTAGGTAGGATTACGATTTTTCTTTACATTTAGAAGTTTTGGTACCAAGGACATGAAATTAAAATGATTTTCGTCTCTTGGATCTATGTACCTTAGGTTCAATTAAGATTTTTCTTTATATTTAGAGGTTTGACTACCAAAGACATGAAATTAAATGTTTCTTCATCTCTTGGATCCATGTACCTGAGGTCGGATAAAGATTATTCTTTATATTTAGACGCTTTGGTATCAAGGACATGAAATTAAAATGATTTTTCGTCTCTCGGATCCATATGCCTTAGATTCTATTAAGATTTTTCTTTATATTTTGAAATTTTGGTACACAGGACGTAAAATAAAAAAAAAAATTTCCTCTCTTGAATGCCATGTGTCTTAAGCCCAATCATACCTAAAAACTATGGTTTTTTAAGATTTGTCATTATATTTGGAACTTTTGCTACCAAGGACATGAAATTAAGATGTGTTTCGTCTCTTGGAAGCATGTACCTTAGATCGAATTAAGATTTGTCTTTTTATTTGGAAGTTTTTTTTTACCAGTTACTTGAAAAAAAAGTTGAAAAAATTTCAGTTTCACTTCAATGAAAAAAAATAAGTAAAAAAATCAGCACTACGAACGTTATTTTTCAAATAGAAATAATTACGAATGACATATTTATATCATCCTCATTTTGTATCATATTTTTTAATATACCACTGCTGTTTTTTTTTGCTAGAAGTATATTTGATGTGATTCTAAAACATGGAAAAAAGTTGAAAAAAAATCTGTCGAAAAAACGTCACTACAGACATTATTTTTCTAATAGAAAAATCACGACTGACATATTGATATCATTCTCATTTTGTATTTTTAAAATATCGTAGGTATTTTTTTGCTAGAGGTATAATTGATCTGATTTTAATACATGGAAAAAAGTTGAAAAAAATCAGGAAAAATACAAAAAAAGTAAAACGTCACTACATATATTGTTTTTCTAACAGAAAAATCGCGACTGAAATATTTATGTCATCTTCATTTTGTACTTTTAAAATGTCAGAGGTGTTTTTTTTTGCTAGAAGTATATCTGATGTGATTTTAAGACATGCAAAAAAAAGTTGAAAAATCCCTCAAAAGAAAAAAAATGGGGGACAAAACCTAAGAGAGGGTTCCTGGAGGGGGGGGCATAGGGTCCCTTGATAGGGATTCGGGGCCCTGGAGTGGGGACATGGTGCCCTAGATGAGAATATGAGGACCCAAACTCATGCGCAAAACCGGTAATGGAAAAACGATATGCACAGGTCCATTACATTACAATAATGATACCTGCCCTGTTGTAGTCATTACCAATTATCTATAGTCAACAATCAATTATTGGATCGATAGCATTAGAGTACAAAAGGACCTCATCCAATTGTTTATTAGAATCCATATCAAAACTTTGTTTATAAGACATAATGTCACTTCAAACTCTCTTCAATTATTGAACAACATACTTGTCAAACTAAACTCAAATAATAATGTTTCCAAGAATTTTCCTTATTGTTCTGGATATGATAATGTAATACCAGGTGCTCGACAGAGTTGATGTCTCCATGAGCCCGCTTAAGCGTCATACAGTAATTTGGATGGTCTCGACAGACTTGATGTCTCCATGGGTCCACTTAAACCACATACACTAATTTGGACGGTCTTTTTCTCTTATAACACCTGCTGGCTGTCATAGGAATATTGGGCACCGCCTGTCAAAGCGAAAGTACGATAACACCAGATGTGATCGCTTGGAATGTTATAGGGAATCGCTTGGATTGTAGGGGTATGGCTGTATTGAGAACTGTTAATACAATACTAAGGGCTGTATTGGGAATGTTGGATAGGACTGTATTGGGAAGCAGAGATGCCATACTACTCTTGTGTCATAGACTGGCAGAAAATGGCACTTTTCTATCGAACAATCTCTTTAGTTTCTGAAAAAAGGGGCGATAGCCGGGGGACTGAAAATCTCCAGGTTCGGGTTTACGACAATGGTAGTTTGAATGGTGCAATTTTCATTTCGATTCGTCACCATTATTCGAAATCACCGAAAATTTGCTTGCGTATGTAAAAGTCATCACTCGTTAATCACCTTTAAATTAAATATTTTTCGAACTGGAAATCATTTTTCAATGTGTATTTTTAAACTTCGGTTACTATGAAATATGATTCGCTCTTTACTAGGTAGCGGCATTGTTGTAACCATGATAAGAAAAGTACAAATTAAACATCATTCAATCACCAACAATAATAAAATTTGAAGAAAAAGAAGTAGATATTCGTAGTCAACAGACTTGGTACGTTACACTATTCAGGCCAATATTTCACAAGGTGCTTCTACTAGCCCCAAAGCTTTGGGGCTTCCCTGAAAGAAATGGGGTTCTCAAAAATCTCTAAAGAAATTAACATCTTTAAATACATGAACGTTAACACGAAAGAAAACCTCTAATTTTGGGAGATTTTGAAGACCCCAATTTTCTTTTGGGGAAATTCAGTGAAACCCCATTTTTTTAGGCATGGCAGGAGCTTAGATTCAACTTGTGTTTAGCTACCATCATGCTTTCTATATTATCTACACATTTTTCTAGAGCATTTGCTCTAGTAAAATTACCTGATATTACCCAGAAAAAGCCGTTCAACTGTTAGGCCCCCTGGGGCAAGCTGCCTCGGGTGCCGTGTCTGAGGGGACACAGTTGGAGGGGGGAGTTTTGCCCACTTTGATCATATTTTACTTTGATTCATAGTTTTACTTGTATTTGAGACGGGATGGAGGCGCTATAATTAGTATTGTCCCGGGCACCACCAATCCTAAGAACTCGCCTGTATGTTATGTAATGTTTTAATAGTAATTACGAATTATTGAACTATAAGTTTTGACGTCTCAAAGCTTTGTTTCCATGGCACAATCAGATCTGATTTAAGAGATATGAATTCTTATAGGCTAGCAGGGGTTAGAAACATTCTTCTAAGCTGTGGCGATGACAAACTTTTGGTGTTTGCAGGAATGAAAAAACGTGGCCTCTTCTCGGGATATCTGGAGATCAGATTCCTTTGGGAGCATTTACCTTGGAGACTTCCAAACTAATTACCTAGTATTGGACTAGACGCAGACATATAAATGAAATAAACACAGATAAGAAAGACAATATATTTATTGAACTTACATACTTAGTGCACAGCAACGGGTCACTTCAATGACAATAATGGTGACCGAGATGAAAGAGTTAATACTTCTATCTGAATGGATCTTCTCAAGTCAGACTTACGATTCAAATTAAAAACACATCTACCCCACTTCCAACCGCAGTTCTTTCGTCCTGCGCTGTAAGGACTGCTCGCCATTGGCACACATGGCACACGGACGCGAATCCTCGTTCAATGGTCTCTTTTAAATGTTTTTGATGATTCAAGCATTCACACGGTTTTTTTGCCATTTAAACTTTCTTAGAAATGTTGTGCATAGCATTTTTTTTTGCTACTAATTATCTTAGCGAAATTGAACGACTAGCGTCGTTGTTTGACTGAAGCTAGAATGCAATTCCTCTTTTTGCTGATTAAAAATTTAGACTCTTGGAAGCGGTATTTGAACTCAATTTGGGGACGTTTAATTTCTGCCCGAATCATCTTTAGAAGGAAAGAATATTGTATTTTAAATATATAGCCTTTTAATCCTGGTACACATCACCCGTCCCATCAAATAATGACGTCCCGTCATTAGTAACTGCTTATTAGGAGTGCTTAAAATTTTTCAATTATTTTTCTTATTTTATTCTACATCCCTATCTAAAATTAATCTACCGGACTAAGATTATGTATGGTTCTAGGCTACCTACTATACTAAGGATTTTTTTTTCTATATCTAACACTGATTACTTTTACATTTCCAACAAAGTTGGGGCTATTCTACTTTTACATTAGTTTTTTTTTGATTTTGCTGTCTATATGACGTACTACATACTATCTACACTACGTTAAGTGAATAACATGATAATATTACACCTAATTCTACTTGTGGTACATACATGAATGACTTATAACATACAATATTGGGTTCATCATATTCACTGATAACATTAAAACACTTTCACTATTGGGATTTTTGAATTGTCAAAGTTATTAGGAAGTAACACATGTAGCTTCACATCTATTCATCACCTTTCTTGTCCTTAGTGTACTACACCCTTATGTTGTAAATTATTGTCCTTCACTCTTTTTGTCTTGGCAAAAATTTTGAAGCATTTACGTTATGGTTCCTTCATGGAACAGTTCGAGTCTAGTTGTCTTTACACGGTAAGTTTCCCCTAATAGTCAACTGGGAAATGACCATTAAATATCGTTCTAATAGTCAACTGGGAAATGATTCTTCCCACTACAGGTGTTGGTGTTTTTCTTCTCAGCATATCATTTTTAGGATTTTTGAGGCACATAGAGGATGTATTCTTGCGTAAAATTGTTCATTTGTGCCTTTTGAAACGGGTTGGTCATACTATAGTGACTCTCTTAATATATTGTATTTAAGTTCAACTTCAAACATCTTCAAATATCGTTCAACTTCAATGTCGTTAAATATCGTTTATCTTGTATTGATCGATGGGGTTCTCAGAATTAAACTTCAAATTGTCTCTAACTTCAGCTTCAAATATCTTCAAATATCTTTAAGTATCATTTAACTTCAAATATCGTTAAATATCGTTTATCTTGTTCTGATCGATGTGGTTCTCAGAATTAAACTTCAAATTGTCTTTAACTTCAGCTTCAAATATCTTCAAATGTCTTTAAGTATCATTTAACTTCAAATATCATTAAATATCGTTTATCTTGTTCTGATCGATGGGGTTCTCAGAATTAAACTTTAAATTGTCTTTAACTTCTGCTTCAAATATCTTAAAATGTCTTTAAGTATCATTTAACTTCAGATATCGTTAAATATCGTTTATCTTGTTCTGATCGATGGGGTTCTCAGAATTAAACTTTAAATTGTCTTTATGTCAGCTTCAAATATCTTCAAATTTAAATGTTATTTAACTTCAAATGTCGTTAAATATCGTTTAGCTTCAAATATCATCACTATACTGTCAAAGTGTTCTGGGGTCCATAGTGAGTATCAAAGGCGATATCTACGTATTTGTATCTTGTACTGACCGATGGGGTTCTCAGCATTTATGTGATTATATAGTTCGTTAAAGCGCTTGATACTGAGGTTCAAATATAGTGTTTCCTGATACGTAATATGGTTCATGGTCGAAGAAACGACGATCGAAGGTAACTGTTGTTTTCGTAGACGAAGCTGGGATGAAAATTGCCTGGGGTCTATGGTAAGTACTCTTCGTTGGTTGAGATATGATGAAAATAGATGCTACTGGGTCGTATCTGTACTGGGCAGCTCATTGTAATACTCAATGACCAATGTGTCCATTTACTTCCCTGTAATAAAAACAACGTGGCAGAATCACATGTTCTTTGAAGTAAATACACATACAATAATCCACGCATTAATTGGTTTATAATTGTTCCCATTGGGAAGTTCAATACATAGAAGTTTCTTATAAAATATTAATTCTACAACTTTAAGTATGGTCTCTTATTATACTTTCTAATATATACTACTACATGCACTTTATTTTAACTTCTTTTAACACTTAGTTAATTTTACAATAGATTTAAAATAATCATTTAAACAGAGTTTATGCTACATGGTTAATTTTTGAGGTCTAACTTTACGACTCATTTCATGCCTGCATTGTTCAAGCACGTCCGTGCTGTTTAAGAAACGCATGTTGCAGCGTCATAACCACACGGTTTTACGTAAACGATACTACAATGAGGGAACAAGACATAACAAGGACGAATGGAGACCTCTCTACCCACTCGTTTTCTATTGTCTTCCCTATTTCTTGGCTTAGACTTTCTCATGGGGTTCCGGGTTTAACCTCAGTTGAAATGCAGAGGCGTTCTTCTTTGTTTATCCGTGTTATTTTCTTGGATTTTCCGTAGTTATGAGTCAACATTGATGCCTCATATTCGCTTTTCGAATAAGGTAATTAGATGCAGGATTCCATGCTCGCTGAAATGCTGCTGTTGGAAATCTGAAATGCTGATGCTAGGACTCTCCACGATCATGTTCGGGTATAGAACCAATAATTTCTCTTGGAAAAGAAATCATGATAGCCCTGATCTGGTGTTTTTTTTTATTTTATTAAGCTGCCCAATATGAGGGTACGGCCTACTGAATTGCATAGTTTAAAAATCAAACTTCTTTTCAAAACACCCGACACTCCGAACTAGTCGTGTTTACTTCAGCTAATAAAAACAAATTCGCTCTATCAAAATATACTGAAGGCTGGCGGGAATTTGTACGGGTATAATGGGGGTGAAGAAATATAGATTTCAAGACGAAATCTCTTTAGTATTCACTATATCAGAATTGGATAATTTAATGTAAATGTTGTTCAGATAAATTTCGCATGAAGTAAAAAAGGGGGAAACAGGAAAAAATTTTTTACAAAAATAAACGTTTTTCACTAAATGAAGCACAGTCTTTTCGAGTTAAACATAAACCTTAGTCTAACTTAAGTTATCAGGTTCCAAATAGTTTATTGAGATGAATCAATTTTTATTCACAACTTGTTGATAAATTATCTTTTCATAAATCATTAAAGTACAAAATTGAGTACGAATTGACTATTAGAATAGCTAAATAATAAATTTAAT
The DNA here is from genome assembly GCF_049724085.1 of Artemia sp. Qi Xiang Cuo. NCBI lineage: Eukaryota > Metazoa > Arthropoda > Branchiopoda > Anostraca > Artemiidae > Artemia > Artemia sp. Qi Xiang Cuo. The sequence continues at coordinate 24,199,655 of NC_142794.1, read as the reverse complement.
GATATTTTTGGCAAGAAAAACTAACAAAACGGCAAGTAAAAAAAGGAAGATTAAACACTAAAAACCGAAAAATAGAGCAAAACACAATTCAGATCAAGCTCTAGCTATGAATAGTGTCAGATTATCGAATTTTTAAGTCAAGTTAGGCATATTTGATTTTCTTTTGATTAATTTTCTTCATAGTTAAAATTTTTTTTTTCCACTCTTCACGTTGAAGGCAATTTCAGTAGGGATTCTACATCTTAGAAAACTCTTATGCCCGTTGTAGAGAGGAGATTTCGCCTCGAATTAATCTATTTTTAAAACCAATAGTAAAGATATCACCTTAATCAACTTTCTTAAGTATTTTTTTTCTAAATTAAACTATATTTAAAATTTTCTTTTTTTGTTTTTGATGACATCAATTTTTGTTTGTACACGGGTTTATTTGTCCATGAAAATTTCAAGGGGCTTTAGGATGTCTAGGTAAGATGTAAAGTGACTGACCTTCGAAAATATGCCAAAAGAATTAGAGCACAAGATATGTAATTGCTAAACCAATTGATTTAAGAAACGTTTTCTTCACGACACTATAGAACAGTGATCTCTCTGTTATGGTATATGTCATAGATATAAACTGATGAAATTAAAACGTTTTTCTCTTCTTTTTCTTTTTTTTTCGCCTCGGAGCTATAAGAAAGTAAACTCTCTGTTTCTCTTTCAAAGCATTCAGATCCAAAAACGAAAACTTAACTAGCTCACAGAAGTTTATATTCATCCTTTAAGTATTGTCTTGACTGGTCCTGATTGCCATAAAAATACTAATTTCTTACACTTAAAGGACTGAAAAATATCCCTTCCTACGATCGTTTAAAAAAAAAACTACAAAAAAGAATAATTGGCCTATGGTTACTATCCGGCCTTACCACCAGACTGGGGCCTCAGCCAGGTTTCATTTTTAGTCGTCCAGGATCATACTATCGTTTGGTATTTTATGTGATCGTCAACGTTTTGACATTACTTGTATTTTATTTTTCATTAATATTGACTTGGTTAAATTTACTTGCACACTGTTAAATTTATTATGGTGTTAAATTTATTATATTTGAAATTTTTCTTTACATTAATTAGGGATATTTCTATCTGTCAGGTTTTTTAACCGTTCTACCTGACTGTGTCATTATTTTCTCCTCTGTTTCTTGCTGTTTTTTCTTTTTCGGTTTTTTTAGCGAAATAAGGTCAAACTTTTTGTATTGTTTATTCAAAAATTCTTGCCCCTTTAATTTCGTTTGCTTTTTGTGAGCAGCTACTGAGGTCAGCCTTGATTTCCCCGTTTCTTTAGCTACTATATGGTCTGATTCACCATCAGACTCTTCTGAACTAGTTTGCGACGAATCCGGATTAGAACTTTTAGAGTAAGCACTTTTTGAGGTGTCACCTGCCCTTCCTTCGTAAATTTCTACTCCTCTGGAAGTAGAAGGCTTATTCCCTAAGTCCTCGTCTTGAGTTCTCAACTCGGGGGATTTGAAAGATTCTTGAGAGCTTTGGGAGGAATCAATAGTTTTTGCGGGGTTCCTCCATTGTTTGAATGCCATGTCTTCGGGGGGATGGGACATTCTTTGCACAAAGATTTCCCTCAATGAAGTACACTTTTTAGGTTTGACCTTGGACACAGTTATATCATGATGTTGACCTTTCTGGTCATCCTTGGGATTTTTATTCTCGGGCAATGTACTTTGACTCTTTTTTATGGGGAAATTAATTAAATCCATAGCTTCTCGTAAGTTTGTTTTAATTAAATCTTTGAGGGGAGTTTTCTTTACAGTAATACCGGGGGTTTCTACAGCTCCGTTTAATTTCTCCTGTAAAGACAGGGGCCTTTCAATCGGTGTTGCAGGGGAAACCATATCGTCTGGAAATCTTTTGGGTGGACATGGGGTCGAAATTCTATCGGGGAAGAATTGGGTTTTTGGACATATTGTATAATCTAAATCTCCTGCACTCGCCGATGAATAACTTTTTGGACTTTTTGGCGTTCTTATTCTTACTGGTGTTAGGGATTTTTTCTCTGGAATAACTAGATTTTCCATAGCTAAAAATTCTTCAGTTTTCCTGGTCACTGTCAAAATAGTTTTGCTTGAAATTAAAGGGTTTTAGCTCTGCCAATCTTGATTTAGGGGGCTCATTTTCCGAATCTGGCGAATCAGTAGAGGAGGGCTGTGATACGCATCTCTCTGGAAATTTATTTTAAGGCTTTGATTGACTCAGGTGCAACAATTAGTTTCATAAACTCTTGCGTATTCAATATGTTGCCTCTTCACATTAAACGACAGAGGAACCCTAATTATCTTAGCGAATTTCGCTAAGATAATTAGTAGCAAAAAAAATGCTAGGCACAACATTTCTAAGAAAGTTTAAATGGCGAAAAAACCGTGTGAATGCTTGAATCATCAAAAACATTTAATTTCTGCCAGAATCATCTTTAGAAGGAAAGAATCTTGTATTTTAAATATATCGCCTTTTACTCCTGGTACATGTAGATACCTCTTGGACTGTCTTGGGTCCCGGTATTGGCACGCTATGTCCTTGGTTTTAAATCCTAATGGACATTTTCCGGGTTCTGCTGGCTGCCTTACACTGATAGATTCGTCTAGACAAATTCGGATTTTTTTTCCTTCTTATTTCAATTCCTTGAGCATAAATTGTTACGGCAAAGGGCTTAAGACCAGCTATTTTCCCCTTCATGTGAGATCATGGAAATTTTACATAACTAACTTGTTCGACATAATAACACAAATTATGCATAACATAAACAAGCTTAGTATTAACTAAAAATGTTGATCGAGGAATTAAGTGAAACAGTTAAATTTAATAGATCTCATTGATTCAAATATATTATTTTCTAGCCAAAAGCATACAAATCATATTCCCACCAGTAGAGCCTCTGCACAGGCAATGAAGAAGATCAAAACAATATTCTGCTTGGCAAAGAGACAAATAAATACAAACAAGAATTTCGAGAGAGATGCTCTCTGATTTTTGCAGAAGGCTTAATGAAGGATGTGACTAATTTTAAAAAAGAAGGCTATTTATTTAATTTAGATTAGGAAATACAATAAGCTTATAAAATTCATCCCACCCCATTTGCATAATTCTTATCAGTGGAGCAAATAAAAGCTCTAGCTGTTTTTCTTATTTCTTCTGAAGGAAACGGCAACGATCCTTGTGAAAAAAAATTGGCTCTACAGCTTTGCTTAAAAAGTTTTGCTCGGCTTACCAATGCATTATCCAAAATTGTAGCAAAGAGGGATTCGGCAGTAGAATGGAAGTCTCCAAGGATAGTTTTCTGAGGATTTACAAAAACAAAATCTTTAAAGAATTGCTCCGTTTCTGGTATATACGACAATCCTTTCTGGGATAACTTTGACTGCAAAGCAGATTTGCAGATCTTTTAAACTTTATGTAATAAATATACAAATGGAATTTTGCTTCTGCATTAGGGGTTATAGCAATCGACATAACTAAACGCTTGATAGTTATTTCACTACAGATAATCATCTACAGAAGTGATTAACACATTGGTTTCTATTTTCTGAGCAAACAAACTAAAAATAAATAAGAATAATTTAACTTTCTCGCTGATAGTGATCAGCATATTGTCACACCTATGATGCGATAAGCATATGATCAGCAGGGTAACAAATGTTCAATTGCATTTTGATTCTCCTAATCCCAAAAACTATGTTTACTATTGATTCTCCTAATTCCATAAACTATGTTTACTATTTAGTCTTTATTTACTGTATTTTACTTCTGGACTTGTATGCAAAAGCGAGGACTGAGCTCGCTTGGAATTTGCTCCGTTGATTTCTTAATTAATATCAGTTGTCATCAAGCCATTGGCCAATTAGAGACAAAGCCAAGATAGGTAGTCTGGGTGAGAGGCAAAGCTGGCATAAGCCTTTTTCAGAATTGTATAGAAAATGATGTAATTTCCACTTGTTGTTAGATTTTGTCTATCATCCATCCATCTTTGCTTGTTTTATGCTAGTAGTATAATAAGTTATGGTAAATAAAATTATAGGCAGCGCAACAGCGCTGCCTAAGTAAAGAACGATGTTGGCACAATGTATTATTTATTTTTTTCTTTGTATAGACCAGGGCACTTCGTATCGAAGGAGTTGTCGTAGAAACTTCAAAAAGGGCTCATTCAATTGGAAGTTGAAAGGGCTTGTGCCCTTTTTAATAGCCGAAAGTGATTGGAAGGCCACTAACACCCCTTGCACGTCCATCATTTCCCCAGACACATCCAATCAAAATTTTGGGATAGCCATTTTGTTCAACATAGTTGAAATATCGGAAATTATGTCTTTGAGGAGGACACGCCCCCCACAGATCTCAGAGCAAGGGTTGTAAGTTATGCCCTGAGTGCATATAAGGTTTTTCTAGAAAGTGTTGTCGTAAAAACTTCAAAAAGGGCTCATTCAATCGGAAATTCAAAGAGCTACTGCCCTCTTTAGTAGTCGAAAGTTATTGGCAGGCAACTAACTTCCCTCTCACGCCCACCATTTCCCCCAAAACATCCAATCAAAATTTTGAGATAAAAATTTTGTTCAACGCAGTTGAAAATTCTGGAAATTAGATCTTTGAGGATAACAACCCCCCCCCCCCCACAGCCCAAGGGTTGTAAGTTATGCCCTGGGGGCAAATAAGGTTTTTATAGAAAGCATTGTCGTAAAAACTTCAAAAAGGGCTCATTCGATTAGAAATTGAAAGGGCTAGTGCTCTTTTTAATAGTGGCAAGGGGTTGGAGGGCAACCAACCACCCTCTCACGCCCACCTTTTCCCAAACACAGGAAATCAGAATTTTGAGATATTTGAAAGTCCATTTTGTTCAACGTAGTTGGAAGTTCTGGAAATTAGGCCATTGAAGATGATAACTCCCCTCAGAGCCCTCAGGGCAAGGTTGTAAGTTATGCCCTAGAGACGTAAAAGGCTTTTATAGAAAGCGTTGTCGTAGAAACTTCAAAAAACGCCCATTTGATTGGAAATTGAAAGGTCTAGCGCCCTTTTTAATAGTCGAGAGTGATTGGAGAGCAACTAACCCCCCTCTCACACCCACCATTTCTCCAAACACATCCAATCAAAATTTTGATATAGCCATTTTGTTTGATATAGTTGAAAGTCCTGGAAATTATGTCTTTGAGAATGGTAAACCCTCCACGTCCCTTAGGGCAAAGGTTGCAAGTTATGCCCTGGAGGTACATAAGGTTTTCATAGATAGCGTTGTTGCAGAAAATTCAAAAAAGGGCTCATTCAAGTTGATACTGAAAGGGCTAGTGCCCTTTTTAATAGTCGAAAGTGATTGGACGGCAACAAATCCCTCCCTCACGCCCACTATTTCCCCAAACATATCTAATCAATATTTTTAGATGGCAATTTTCTCCAGCGTAGTTGAAAGTTCTGGAAATTAGGTTTTGAAGGATGACAACCCTACCCCCAAAGCCCTCAGGGTAATGGTAGTAAATTGCGCCCTGGGTGCATATAAGGTTTTTATAGAAAGGGTTTTCGTAGAAACTTCTAAAAGGGCTCATTCGATTGGAAACCGAAACGGATAGTGCCCTTTTTAATATTAGAAAGTGATTGGAGGGCAATTAGCCCCCCCTCTCACGCCCACCATTTCCCCAAGCACATCCATTAAAAATTTGGAGATAGCCATTTTTTTCAAAGTAGTTGAAAGTTCTGGAAATAATCTCTTTGAGGATGACAACCCCTCCCCATAGCCCTCAGAGCGAGGGTTGTAAATTATGCACTGGGGGCATATAAGGTTTTTATAGAAAGCGTTGTTATAGAAGCTTCAAAAAGGACTCATTCGATTGGAAATTGAAATAGCTAGTGCCCTTTTTAATAGCCGAAAGTGATTGGAGGGCAATTAACCCCCTTCTCATGCCTACCATTTCCCCAAACCCATCCAAGCAAAATTCTGAGATAGCCATTTTGTTCAACGCAGTTTAAAGTGCTGGAAATTAGGTCTTTGAGGATGACAACCGCCCGCTCCCACATCCCTCAGGGCAAGGGTTGTAAGTTATGCCCTGGGGGCATATAAGGTTGTTATAGAAAGTGTTGTAAAAAATTCAAAAAGGGCTCATTCGACTGGAAATTGAAAGGTCTAGTGCCCCTTTTAATAGTCGAAAGTGATCGAAGGGCAGGTAACCCCCTCTCACGCCCACCATTTCCCCAAACACATCCAATCAAAGTTTTGAGATAGCTATTTTGTTCAACGTAGTTTAAAGTTCTTGAAATTAGGTCTTTGATGATGACAACCCCCCCCCCCCCACCAACCCTCAGGGATAGGGTTGTAAGTTATGCCCTGGGACATATAAGGTTTCTATAGAAAATATTTTCGTAAAAACTTCAAAAAGGGCTCATTGGATTGGAAATTGAAAGGCCTAGTGCCTTTATTGGACAAGGGTAATAGATTTTGCCCTTCGGACATATAAGGTGTTTATAGAAAGTTTTGTCGTAGAAGCTTCAAAAAAGGCTCACTCGATTAGAAATCGAGAGGACTAGTGCCTTTTGTATTAGTCGAAAGTGATCAGAGAGCTAATTCCCCCTCCCCTCCACGCCTATCGTTTCCACAAACGCTTCCAATGAAAATTTTGAGATAGCCATTTTGTTCAACATATTTGAAATTTCTGGAAATTATGTCTTTGAGGATAATAAATCCCCAAAGCGCTCAGGGCAAAGGCTGTAAGTTATACCCTGGGGGCATATAAGGTTTTTATAGAGAGTATGGTCATATATACTTCAGAGGGGGCTCATTGGATCGGTAATCAGACGCTCTAGTGCTCTTTTTAAGAGTCAAGGTGATCAGAGGGCATCTAACCCCCGCCCCCACACAAACACACACTCATCGTATTGTCCCGAAATACATCTAATACAAAATTTTGAGATGGCCATTCTATTCAAAAAAGTCTAAATATCGTATAAGAAGGCTTTTGGGGTTTAAACAAACCCAAAAGATCAGGGGCAAGCGTTGTAAGGTATGCCCAGGGGGTATTTAAGGTTCTTATGGAAGGGATGGTTGTTTTAGAAGAGGCTCAGTCCTTTTCCCTGAAAAAGACTATGTCAATATAAAACAAACAGATATTAATTACAAAACTTTTTCCACAAAATAATAATTTTTTTTCAGTAAATTCATTTGATTTTTTTCAAAATTATATTCTGGCTTTCAGAAAGACCGTTTCTGGTCCATACAAAAATCCTTTATGGGATAGCTTTGAATACAAAAAAAATTTATAAACCTTTTAAGCTTTATATGTTAAAAATACATCAATTGAATTTTGCCTCTTCATTATGGGGTTATAACAATCGATATAACTAAACGCTTGCTAGTTATTTCACTACAGATAATCATCTACAGAAGTAATTAACACATTGGTATATATTTTCTGAGCAAACAAACAAATTATAAATGAGAATAACTGGTACTTTCCCATTATATGGGCCTTTCTAAAAAGTCAAGTTTGGTTAATGCTAATGAAATAAAATAAAGTAAGATGAATATATAATAGTTTATAAACAAATTTGGGCTATATATTTGCACATTAGGGGGTGGGGGAGTAAAGTCTAGCATATATTAAATACGAAACCTAACCTAGGTACCTTTTTCTCACCCCTAAACCCCAAAAAACAACAGTTTAAATATCCTAAAAGCATTGAAAACCACGCTAAGTATTGCATTGGTGTATAGCGGTGTCTTGAATTAACCCGTCAAAAACGAGTTTTTCGTGACTGGTTTCCTTGTAAAGGCCCATATAATGGGAAAGTACCGAATAATTTAACCTTCTCGCTAATATTGATCAGCAATATTGTCAAACCTATGATGTGATCAGCATATGATCAGCAGGTTAATAAATGTTTAATTACACCTTGATTCTCCTGATCCCAATTACTATGTTTACTATTTAGTCTTCATTTATTGTATTATACTATTTAGTCTATTTACTATTAGCCCCATGGATACCACAGCCTTCAATGGTATGCTAACGTTATCGTTCAAAATGGTAGCTTTTGCACCCTTATAATAGGGGTAACGTGGTAATTGTTTGAGTCAAATTGACCCATACCACCACTCCATAAGGCAAAATTGATCTGATTACAGCCTTAAGTAGGTACTTTGTCTTATTTGGAGCTAAGCTCCAGTTCCTTCTTACCATCCGACGACGCTGGATTGGCGAAACATTAGCACTCCGCACTTTCACTTCACTGTGTCAAATCTGCAGCTTTCTCTTTACAGTCTATATGTGTCTCTTTACACATATATGTGTTTTAATTTACTATTTTACTATTTACTATTTTACTATATTTACTATTTACTAATTTACTATCCTTTTTGAGCCCGTTTTTAGACGGCACGTGAACCCAAATTACATTTTTGTAGAAAGGGCATCCTTAGGGCATCCCAACTACTTACGGCTCAATTTACAAACCAATCAGAGATAAACCGCTTAAAAACTAGCAATAAGTTCAGAAGTATGAAAACATATACGATCTTTGGGCGTGGCAGCAACTTAATAGAAAGTACCGTCCTGTTAGTATTTTTAGCTCGATTTTCTCTCTTCTTAATAAACGTCTTTGTTTACTATATTAATTAAAAAAACTTTTCCCTCAAAATAAGTTTTTCAAAGAAAAGTGAAGAGCTCCATTAAACCAAAAATGAGCAAAAATAAAATCAAATAATTTACCAGGCGTGCAACTACCACAAAGCAGCATCGATAAATAAGTGAAACCCAAAACGAACAAAAATTACAATTAACAACTGAGTCAAACTCAAAACGAGCAGAAATTAACATGATTAGGGCTCAAAACCCCTATGCCTTCCCAAAGCCAGAACATAATTTGTACTTTTCAGGAAAAAAGAAAACTATACTTTAAATCTTTGCGTTTTTTTAAGACTTTATAGTTTGGCCTGGTATTTGTATGCTGGAGAAAAATTTTCAGCAATTTTTAACAAAATACACCCTTTTAAAAATCTGGACACAAATAGTAGTGTTTAATTTAGTTACATACCTCCTCTAGTTGACCTGAAATAGAAAACTTGACACCATTCGCAAAAAAAATATATTTACTTTCTTTGATAGCTTGGATACACTTACGCTATTTTGGTTTGGTTAAATTTTAAGAGCAGAAGCAGCCCCGAAAGTTTGAACATAATACCGTCAGTCGTTCTTGGGATACTGGTGAGATGCCTTATTGGGAATTAGCATTAACTCAGTACATTTTGAATAAATCTTAAGGCAACATTTAGTTTTTAAAAATAATAGGCAATTGGGAGGGTGGGCGTGGGAGGCGGACTAGTTATCCTCCAATCACTTTTGACTATCGAAAAGGGCATTAGCCCTTTCTATTTTCAATTAAATGAGCCCTTTTTTATTTTCAATTAAAAGTTCCTAAGACAACTCCTTCGGTACAAAGTGCCTTCGTCTAAACAAAAAAAAAAGAAGAAAAATAATAATACATTGTACCCTCATCGATCTTGACTTAAAAAATACCAAGCCGTCCAATAAGTTTCGACAATTACAAAGGGCACCAGCCCTTTCAATTTTCAATTGAAAGCATCATATTTGATTTTCCGTGTCAATGCTTTCTATAAACACCTTAAATGCCCCAAGGGTATAAATTACAACCCTTGCCATGAGGGCTGTGAGGGGTTTGTCTTGGTCAAAGACACATTTTCCAGAACTTTCAACTACGTTAAACAAAATGGCTATAACAAAATTTTGATTCGATGTGTTTGGGCAAATGGTGGGCGTGAGAGGGGGGTTAGTTGCCCTCTAATCACTTCCGACAAATAAAAAGGGCAGTAGCCCTTTCAATTTCCAGTCAAATAAGCCCTTTTTGAAGTTTCTACGACAACACTTTCTATAAGAACCTTATATGCCCCAGGGCATAACTTACAACCCTTGACCCGAGGGCTGTCAGGGGGTTCTCATCCTCAAAGACATAATTTCCGGACCTTTTAACTACGTTGAACAAAATGGCTATCTCAATATTTTCAGTGGATGTGTTTGGGGAAATGGTTGGCGTGAAAAGGGGGTTACTTGCCATCCAATCACTTTCGACTATATAAAAGGGCACTAGGCGTTTCAATTTCCAATCGAATGATTCCTTTTTCAAGTTTCAACGACAACACTTTCTATAAAAAAAGAACCTGATATGCCCCCCGAGCATAAGTTATAACCCTTGCCCTAAGGGCTGCGGGGGAGTGTCATCCTCAAAAACATAATTTCCAGACTTTTTAACTACGTCGAACAATATGGCTATCTCAAAATTTTGATTGGATGTGTTTGGGGAAATGGTGGGTGTGTGAGGGGTGTTAGTTATCCTCAAATCACTTTCGACTATGGAAAAGGGCACAAGCCCTTCTATTTTCTAATAGATTGACCCCTTTTTGAAGTTCCTACAACATCACTATCTATAAAAACCTTATATGTCCCCATGGCATAACTTAAAACCCTTGCCCCGAGGGCTCTGTGGGGGTTATCATCCTCAAATACCTAATTTCTAAAACTTTGAACTACGTTGAACAAAATGGCTATGTAAAAATTTTGATTGGATGTGTTTAGGAAAAAGGTGGGCGCGAGAGGGAAAAGGTAGTTGCTCTCAAATCACTTTCGACTATTAAAAAGGGCACTAGCCCTTTGAATTTACAATCGAATGAGCCCTTTTTCGAGTTTCTACAACAAAGCCTTCAATAAAAACCTTATATGCCCCTAGGGCATAACTTACAACCTTTACCCTGAGAGCTGTGGGGGGGGGGGGGGAAGTGTCATCCACAAAGATATAATGTCCGAACCTTTCAACCACTTTGACTAAAATGGCTATCAAACCAATTAAGCATACAAAAAACGTCTTAGATAGTTTTCAGCCTCCCTGAAACCTCCTCCTCCCAGCAGAATCTGAGGTCCGTTGTTCCATAGAATAATCCAGTCTGAATTAACAGACAAGATCAAACATACCCACCTAGGTTCTACTATAAAGACTGTCTGTGAACAATAGACAATTTTCATAATTTAGAACCCTTCACCAAGAATATGCGCAGGTCAAATCAGCCCAGGGGGGGGGTATGTATTGAACGTATGGACTGTCCTGAGGAAAATAGATCTATGAGTGTTTTGATCCGATGCCACATGAGGTCAAAAGGGTGTCATTGGTGGTTAACGGGGTACTTTTGACCCCCCTCCACCCAAAACAATTATATTTCTAAGCTTGTCACTTCCTAGTTTGATGCTAATGTGGCACTTCTAAAATTACAAGAGTAGTAAGCTGTGCTTTTTCCAGAGTTCTTAAATTCCTTTAAAGCCATTTTGAATAACCAACACTTTATTTCTCTCATTTTCCCTGTAATCGTTACAAGCATTTTTCGGACTCCATGCACAGACTCAAACTCAAACAATATTGGTTCAGGTCAAGTTTGAATGAAGATCTGCAGACTTGTTTAATAAACGTGCCCGATTTGTGATTAACGAAGATGCATAGCTCCTATTTTACACGACCAATATTCAGACATTAAGTACTCAAATACTCTTTTCTGTTTCCGAGGGAAGATGGTCATACTTTCTTTCGTACTAATGTTCTTTATTTCTGCAAGAACTGTCCTAAACGTCGATTTTGATTTCCATCCTTAGTGGATCTTCTGAAACATTTATTTAGACTCCGTGGATGGAATCGACTCCAAGCAGTTAAAAATGATTCAGGTAGTATTGGAAGGAGAATAAACATACCAACTCTTTCAAAATGCCAGGCTTGAAAGAATCAAATGTTCACATTAGTTTTCTATTTCCTAATTTTATCCTTTCATATTGAGTATTAGCTGTAACAGATTTTTCTTTCTTTCAGTATCCAAGATTTATCTTCTGGTAAGGGTTGTTTTACAAACACGTGTTTTTCTCCTACTTTGGAGCTGCATTTCTGCTCCTTGAAATTGGTGCAACTGGGGAGTATTGAAGGTCTATTTATTTTTGCTGGACACATTGTTACTTTTTTGACATTTTTAATTAGTTATTTTTTGCCAAGGGATAATAACCACCTAAAATATGAATTATTTTTTATTTTATTTAGCTTAAACTGAAGATAATGATAAATTGATAAAGAGTGGGAACTGGCACTAGATTCAGAAGAAAAAAATCACCAACGCCATCTAGAGGCTGCTGTAGTTCTATTTGTTTAGTTAATTACTCATAATGGTGCATATTTCATTCAAAAATACAAAATAAGAGAATTAAAATCGAAATCCATATTTTAAAATTGTTAGGACAGATGATTGTACTGTCTTTGGTATAAAATTGTCTGAGAACTATCAAATTATTTTTTAATTGCCCATTTTCCTATTTTCCTTTCTTTTTCCTGATCTTCTTAAAAATTCTTTGGCTTTATACACAGACTAGAACTTTAAAAGATATTTCATTTTTAACTAAGGATTAATAAAAAAACTTTTTGCGCAAAGTAAGTTTTTAAAAAAAGTAAAGAACTCCATTAAACTAAAAATGAACAAAAATAGAATCAAAAAATCTACCAAGCATACAACTATCACCAGTGGCGTCGTTTGGGGGCGGCAAAGAGGGGCAGTTGCCCTTCCAATAAATTGAAAAAAAGCTATTATATAGCCCATGCCCCTTGACTCTGTGGGTGTGGAACTTGTTGGTTCCTCAATCAAAATGCTGGAGCTACGCCACTGACTATCCCAAATCAGTATCAATAAATAAATGAAACCCAAAACAAACAGAAATTTAAATAAGTCAAACTCAAAACGAGCAGAAATTAATCTCGAATTGGGTTCTAAACCCTATGCTTTCTAAAAGCCAGAATATAATTTGTACTTTACTGAGAAAATTCTTTTAAATGTTTTCACTTTTATAACTTTAAGAAAATAAAAATTAATTAAAATTTTAAGGAATAAATATTAGCATATGTATATTAAACTGCCAATGCATATTTTTTTCAGTAAATTCATTTGAATTTTTTTCAGTAAACTACTACTAACAACTTACTGTAGCACCAAGCCACCTGTGGCCAACACAGCTACGCACACTCCTCCTCCATCCAAATCTATTCAAAGCCTCCCTTTTTACACCCACCCACGAAGTTCCCATTTCCTTCAAATCTTTCTTTATGACGTCATCCCACCCCAGACGAGGATGACCTGCTTTCCATTTAGCCCTAGACGGTTGGCCGAAAGTATGACTCTTCGGCAATCTGTCATCCTTCATCCGCACAACGTGCCGTAGCCACCACAACCTTTCTTTCATTATAACCCTAGAGAGCGGTATTGAACCACATTTTTCGTATAGCCTATAGTTTGAAAAACGGTCAGTCAGCCGGGTACCCAGAACAATCCTTAAGCAATTTCTCTGGAAAACATCAAGCAAATCTTAATCCGCTTTTCTGAGCGCCCATGCTTCAGAACCATATTTGACCACTGTCATAACTGTAGCTTCTAATGTTCTAATCTTGGTTTGCAAACTTATCTTCCTATTCTTCCAAACGTTTTTTAACTGTGAAAAAACACCCTGAGCCTTGGCTATTCTACTTTGAACATCTTCACTGCTCCCACCATCTTTACTAATAATACAACCAAGGTAAGTGAAGCTAAACAACAAAAGCACGAAGAACAACAGGGAAATCTTTTTGCAAGACAGTGGAGATAATTTGAATGAATTTTTCGGCCCTTTGCCCAAGGGCCGTCCTCAGCAAGACAAAAATATATAAGAGAAAAAAGACTCAAAACAACAAGCGACCAATAAAACCAAGTGAAGCGGCCCACCTGATCGATCTTTTCATTACCCAACGTCACGTTTTCATCTTCATTTATTCCTTGCCTTAGTGACTTAGTCTTCTTGACATTAATTTTCAAACCTATTCTAGCACCCTGAACTCGCAAAACCTCTAAAATTTCGTTTATTTTGCTCACACTTTCATCTAGGATGCTTAAATCATCAGCATAATCTAAGTCCAGGAAAGGTTTTCCTCCCCATTTGATTCCATGTTCTCCCATTGCCTTTCCTGTGCTCCTTAAGACAAAATCCATCAAAATGATCCATTCAAAAGGGGATAGGACACAACCCTGCTTAACTCCTGATTTAATACAAAATCAGCTGCTAACCTCATTTCTTACCTTAACCGCAGCAGTGTTATTCTCGTACATAGCACTAATCACTTTAATGTATACCTTACAAGGATAAAACCTTTACAAAAGCTCTTCTATCAACTGAATCGAACGCTTACTCATAATCTATAAAACTGAGGACCAAAGGTGTTTGACAACTCAGGCACTTCTCAATAATTATCCTAAGAGTGAAAATACACATCCTCTACCTTTTCTAAAACCGCACTGTTCTTCTCTTAAAACTTTGTCTGCGGCATCTCTCAGTCTAAAAAGTATCATATTACTAAGTAATTTACTACCTACAGAGACCAGACTAATGCCTCAATAATTACCACACTCACTTTTATCACCTTTCTCATAAAGTGGCTTAATTAAGGTTTTCCTAAAGTCGTTAGGTACTTCCTCTTATTCAAAAATCATATTAATAATCTTCAGTAACTTATTTCAAACCTCAGAGCCACCATATTTAAGAAACTCATTTACCACCCTATCAGCACCTAGACCCTTATTATTTTTTTATCCTTTCAGTACTTTCGCTAATTTTTAATCAAAAAACAAAACATACATAACATCCAAGGTATCACAAAATTTATCATTTTCCTCTATATCTTTTACTGCAACTCTATCTCTGTTAAGCAAATTATCAAAATGTTCGGCCCATCTCTCTTTAGTTCTTTCCTTATTACTAATTGTGGCCCCATTCCTATCTTTAACTGGGCCAAGTCCGGATCGACAACGCCCTCTCAAGTTAATAACATGCCAGTACAATATTTCACTATTATGCCGTCTAGCTGCATCTTCCAGATCTTCGGCAATTTTATCCATGGCTTCCACTTCACACCTCTTTAGTTCATATTTTAACGCTTTGTCCACTTTCTTTACATTCTTTTTGTTTTCATATGATCTATCACTCAGATAATTCTTTTACAAGTCCTTTCTCCTTTCTACTAAACATAAAGGTTTTTCCCTTATATTCTTAGCTGCGGTTCTAGCTTTCTTTCTTAAGACACCTTCAGCAACTTCACAAATTATTTTTCTAAATTTATTCCAACCATCTTCCTCATTATCAAATTTTAAACTCTGAAGTTTAATATTCAACTGTTCCTGGAAAGTATCTCTCAAATTCTCATCCTGGAGTTTACCAACATCTTAACTTCCCGGGAGGTAGTTACCCTTCGAGTATTTCAGCTTTAAATTAACCCTTGACACTACTAGATGGTGATATCTTTACTTTAACATCAATAACAACACTCCTATATTCCCTATTATCTTGTATTGATCCTGCCAGTCTTCGGTTTCCTTTAACATAATCAATAAGGTTTGCTGTCTTACCATCACATGAATACTATGTTAATTTATGAGCCATTTTATGACCAAACACCGTATTGGTTATAACTGGATTGTTCTACCTACAAAATTGCAAAAGTCTGTATCCATTACTGTTTTCTTTTCCTACACCTAATTTACATAAGCTAGGATGCCATCTATCCCTATTTCTACCGATCTGGGCGTTAAAATCTCCTAGTAAAAACATCATATTTCTACCTGGGACCCTGTCTATTTTCTCCTATAACTGTAAGTAAAATTCATCTGAGTCACTAGTATGCCCGTCAGTTGATTCTACAGGGGCATATACTACTATAACTGATACCCTGAACTTTTTAGTCATAAAATAAGCAATTATTATTCTATTATTAATACCTTCCCAGCCTAAACAAGACTTAGCAGTTTCCTTATTCAGCATGAGCCCTACTCCCTGTCTATGTCCTGAGTAAACATCCTTCCTGCCTGAGTAAACAAATTCTATATTACCTAATTTCATGCTTCCTAGCCCTGGGATATAAGTTTCCGAAACTCCTAATAAGTCCAGTTCGAATCGTCTCGATTCGTCAGTCAAAATGTCGATATGATGGTCATTTTTTAACGTCGTAACATTCCAAGTTCCAATTTTCATATTCTTTAAATCATTGAAATTATTTTCGCCTCAGGAAAAGGAATGATCCCGGATACCAGTGCAGGACGGGGATCACATATCTTCTCTAGTCTACACCGAAGTGCTTAAGCTGGCTTAGAACCGGACAGCAAGAAGTCCCTGGGACCTCCATGAATGGAGACTTTGTGCAATCCTGGGCCCGACATGGTTTTCAGCATTTGGCGATGCTCTTCTGTCATCAAGAGTCGGAATCCTTTGCAGAGACAATCTCAAGCCTATTACCTCCGACTCAAGCCTATTACCTCAGACTTTTATGGCTCTGAAGCATGGGCGCACCGAAAAGGGGCTGAAAATTTGTTAGATGTTTTCCAGAGAAATTGCTTAAAGATTGTTCTGGGTACTCGGCTGACTGACCGTATTTAAAACAATAGGCTACACGAAAAATGGGGTTCAATACCGCTCTCTAGGGCTATAATGAAAGAAAAGTTGAGGTGGCTAGGTTATGTTGTGCGGATGAAGGATGGCAGATTGCCGAAGATTGTTCTTTTCGGCCAACCATCTAGGGCTAAACGGAAAGCAGGTTGTCCCCGTCTGGGGTGAGAGGACGTTATAAAGAAAGATTTAAAGGAAATGAAAACTTCGTGGGCGGGTGTAAAATGGGAGGCTTTGAATAGATTGGGATGGAGGAGGAGCGTGCGTAGCTGTGTTGGCCTCAGGCGGCTTGGTACTGCGGTGAGTTGTTAGTAGTAGTAGTAGAAAGCATAGGGTTTAGAACTCTACTCAGATTAATTACTGCTCGTTTTGAGTTTGACTTATTTTAATTTCTGTTTGTTTTGGGTTTCATTCATTTATTGATACTGATTTGTGGTAGTTGTATGCTTGGTAGATTATTTGATTCTGTTTTTGATCATTTTTAGTTTAATGGAGTTCTTTACTTTTTTTTGAAAAACTAATTTTGGGCTAAAAGTTTTTTTGGTTAATTTCTGCTCGTTTTATAATGACATAGTCTTTTTCAGTGAGAAAGACTGAGCCTCTTCTGAAGTTAAACAACCATCCCTTTCATAAAAACCTTTAATACCCCCTGGGCATAACTTACAACCCTTGCCACTAATCTCTGGGGTTGATTTCAACCCCAAAAGCCTTGTTATATGATATTTAGACTATTTTGAATAGAATAGCTAACTCAAAATTTCTATTAGACACATTTCGGGACAATATGACCCTATATCAAAATTTTGATTGGAAGTGTTTGGGAAAATGATAGGCGTGGAGGGAGACATTTGCCCTCTGATCACTTTTGACTAATAAAAAAGGGACTTGTCCTCTCAATTTCCAATCGAATGAGCCCTTTCTGAAGCCTCTACGACAAAACTTTCTATAAAAACGTTATATGCCGCAAGGGCATAACTTACGACCCTTAGTCATGAGGGTTATGGGGGGAGGGTTGTCATCATCTCATCCTCAGACATAATTTCCAGACCTTTCAACTACGTTGAACAAAAGGGCAATATCTAAATGTTGATAGGAAATGTTTGGGGAAATGATGGGTGTTTGGGGGGGGGATTCTACCTTTAATTATTTTCGACAATTAAAAACGGCAATAGCCCTCTCAATTTCCAATGGAAAAAGTCCTTTTTGAAGTCTTTACGAAAACACTGTCTATATGACATCACATACCCCAGGGCATAACTTACAACCTTAGCCCTGATGCCTGTTGGGGGTTGTCATACTCAAAAACATAATTTCCGGACCCTTCAACTACGTTCAAAAAAATTGCTATATCAAAATGTAGATCGGAAGTGTTTGGGGAAATGATGGGAATGGGGTGGTGGGTTTGGGGGTGAATCACCCTCCGATCACTTTTGACTATTAATAAGGGCACTAGCCATCCCAATTCCCAATTGAATGAGTCCTTTTTAAAGTTTCTACGACAACGCTGGCAAAGACCTAATTTCCAGAACTTTCAAATACGTTGAACAAAAAGTCTATCTCAAAATTTTGATTATATATGTTTGGGGAAATAGTAGGCGTGCGAGGTACATTAGTTGCCCTCCAATCACATTTGACTATTAAATAGGGCAATAGCGTTTTCAATTTCCAATCGAGTAAGCCCTTTTTAAATTTTATACGATAAAGCTTTCTATAAAACCTTATATATCCGCAGGGCATAACTTACAACCCTTGCGTTGAGGGCTGTGGGGGGAGTGCCATCCTCAAAGACATAATTTCTGGACTTTTCAACTACGCTGAACAAAACGGCTATCTCAAAAATTTTTATTGGATGTTTTCGGGAAAATGGTGGGCGTGGGAGGGGTGTTAGTTGCCTTCCAATGAATTTTGAATATTAAAAAGGGCACTAGCCATTTCAATTTCCAATCAAATGAGCCCTTTTTGAAGTTTCTACGACAACGCTTTCTATAAAAACCTTATATTCCCCCAGGACATAACTTGCAACCCTTGCCCTGAAGGCTATGGGGGGGGGGGGGAGGTTGTCATCCTCAAAGACCTAATTTCCAGAACTTTCAACTGCGTTGAATAAAACGGCCATCTCAAAAATTTTGATTGGATGTGTTTGGGGAAAAGGTGGGCGTTCCAATCAAATAAACCCTTTTTAACGTTTCTACGATAAAGCTTTCAATAAAAACCTTATATGCCCCCAGGGCATAACTTACGAACCTTGTCCTGAGGGCTGGGGGGGCAAGGGGGTAGTTGCCCTCCAATAAGTTGGAAAAAATTGTTTCATATCCTATGCCTCTTGAATATCCAGATATGAACCGCTCTTGCCCCCCCCCCAATAAAATGCTGGAGCTACGCCCCTGTTAGAACTCTTGCTCTTTTTAGCTGCCGAATATATCACAGGACATAAACATGTATGGCCCACAACTTAAAACATTTTTAATAGTCATTTAAGCTTGTTAGGGGTAGTGTCTTTGAAATTCAGAATAATTATGTTACATCACCCAAATCCAGGTTCTCCTTGGTTTCCTTATGCTAAAAAGCAGAAAAATCAAGAAGGTAAGGAGCGATGTGAAGGTTTTAAACAAATACGAGGGCTGTTGTCTCCTTTAATGCCCCATTCGTACTTTCAAACTTTTAATCCTTGCCGGAATGTTTAAAAACGACTGTACCAGTACCCTTTCTATCCAACTTTGTAAAAGCAGAAGACAAGAAATTGAACAGCGTGTTTTTCAAACAATGTCACCGTTTTAGCAGTTTTTGGATTTCGTATGAATTTCCATGAGGATTCAGATCAATCTCAGGGCACGGAGCTCCCCACTTCAATAACTATATAAACGATATAGGGAACTTCTCTATTACCGATTCATAAAAGCAGTAAAGCGTCCTTTATTACTTAGTTAAAACTAATCTAATTTGATCTTACTTACATTACGATTAATCAACATTAATCTATATTGCCCCACAACGATCCTATAGTTTTACAATATTACCAACACTAGTTCCTTTATTTCCCACTTGCCCTAGAGTGTTTTCTTTTCCTAGTAGTTTCGGTCGTCCCATCAAATACGACATACATCTTAACAGTCATTTCTAGCGGATAATACAAGACTTGCAGTACATAAAAGAAAATCTATAGGCTAGAAGAGACTTTGAGAGCCTTTAAGGAGGAGCCCTCAAAGCTCTATCCTGACCAAAGTACCAATTAAATTAAAAGTGGCAAATGAAAATAAGCTTTTGCGTTTGAAATTCATGCCGGGGGAACTTCTACGCCGCTTCACAAATACCAATCCGGAAAGAATCATTAAATGTAATGTATTTACAATTTAAATGTATTTAAATGTATTTAAATGTACTGTATTTTATTCACTTGAATAAAGAAAAAAACCAATGACCAATAAACATGTCGGACACATAGCGATAACAAACCATAAATAAACATTTCGTTAATATATCAACGAAAGACGACATTTTTATATCATTCCAATGCCGTATGCACGGGGAGGAGGTTTGACCCTCTCCTCTCCCCCCGAAATGTTTGTCCGCCTCGTAAAAACGTAACAAAATGAATATAAACAAATTTTTGATGTTTTTTTTATTTTTGTTTGTAAAAATATTCTTTTTAGTTCATATTATATTTCATAGTATATATTCATATCTTATTCTTTGTATATGTTTTTGTTCATTCCAAATTTTATTCTTTATATGGTGTAGGTTAGTTTGTTGTATATCCTGATTTATGTGAATAAAGTATTTCAAACTTAAAATTACCAACATAAAAAATTAAAACTAAAAGAAACCAAAAACCAATAAACATAAATAACCAATAATAACCAATAAACATGAAAAAATCCAATAACCAATAAACCAATAACCAATAACAATAACCAAAAACATGTCGTATTTAAAGTACCAATAACATCAAAATAAAAACATTTCCCCCCTGGACTAATCTTAGGTCAATTAATGCTTCAAACTGCGATTTTCCAAGATTTTCTTTTTTCAAACTTAAGAAGTTTCTATGGCAGCATCACAATTCCGTCAATGTCATCACGTTGAATCGTGAAAAAAATAAGCAGAATTAAGTAGGTATATTTGACAACGCTCTGTGTCCGTAAAAGCTCAAACATTAAACATTTGTTGACTCCTAACGACAACCACATCTTAAAGCAAAAGCTGTATCATCGTTAGCTGTTTGACACCAAGTGTTTTTGACTTATTTTTACCGAATTTTTATGAGCGTTAATTATTTGTTTATTTGGCACCCGCTACTACCAATAACTGCACATGAAGGTCTTTTAATTAAAAATTAAATTCCAAGTTATTCAAGATATACATGGAAGAGTAAGTTTCCACTTAGCCAATTAAAATAATAAGATATAATTTTCACTGTCTTAGGTACTTGAAGGATTAACGCTTAAACTGTAAAAGACGTACTTGCACCATACATTATATTCAACAAAACTTCAAATCTTCTTAGATACGACACGCAATGGGCCTTAGGGGTCAAGGATATGCAGAGGTGGAGCATAAGCTATTCGACTATGAAGAAAAATGGAAATAATATTAAGCAGGAGACACACATGAACTAACCTTAAGTAAAAGGAGCTTAAAGCAAATCCATGCAAGAGTGCCCATAAGACTAAAAATAAATTCTATTTAAGTTAAGAAATTTATAAATAAATAAATAGATATTTGATCCAACGATTATCACGCGGTCGAAAACGTCTTAGCACTCGCTGGAAGTTGTGATATTTTTTACCACCCACAATTTTTATTCAACTCATATACATCATAAAACGCTTCTTTTTCATTTTTTTTCCATCCCGGGGAAGCACCACTGGGCCACAATGTATAGGGGTTGGGGAATATCCATTCATCTATACCGTTAAAAACAGTTCGCAAATTCATAAATCTATCAAGAAGTACTTGACTCAACGATTATCTTATGGCTGAAAACATCGTAGTAATCGCTGGCAGTTGTGCTATTTTGTACCACCACCAATTTTCGATATCCAGTTCCACACCCCCTCCCATTTACGCTATAAAATGTTTATTTTTAACTTCTCTTTCAGTCTCGGAGAAAACACCACGGGGGAAGTACCACCAAGCCATGATGGATAGACTAAATGAACAACAATTCATATCGTTTTTCAATGAAAGAAGTTAACTGGACCTCGGCTGTGTTACACAAAGAGTGAGTCACCATAGTGAAAACTTTCTTTCAATTAATACTTCTAGAATTCATTATTCAATTATAAGAAAATAATGATGATAAACAATACTACTCCTTCACAAAAATGAAAACTAAAAGAAACTAAACACGGAAAGCAAAACAACCGAAAATTCTTTTAATGCAGTACCTCACCTAACTTACCCTCTGCAATATTGAAGGGTACACATACGGTAAAAAAAACAAGAGAATCACGAACATCTCAACTTTCGGCCAGTTACGGCCAAGAGCATCAGCCTAGCCATAAAGTTTGTATCTCACATTCGATATACCTCGTTTCCACTATACCCCATGGTGTAGTGGACTTAAAACTGAAATAGTCTGTCAATTTCGTTTAAAAAAGTCTATCTTTGAAGTGTGAGCACTTACTGCACTTAGAAAGAATATAGCACCCATTTTCAAAAAAAAAAAAAAAAAAAAAAAAAAAAAAAAAAAAAACCAATACACAACAGAGACTTACTAGGAAGGGACAATACTGGTTTTCTTCCTTTGAAGTTTTAGACGACGTCACGGTGTTGTGACTCAAACCCGGTATTGTATGAATGATAAGTACACATAGGTGTGTATCTGCGAGCCTAAACCAATCAGATACCTTATTTTATCAAAATTATTTTATTGCAAATTTATTTAATTGTTAGTATCATCACAAAATAAAGCCAGGGCGAGAAGAATGGATAAAATTAAAATACTTCGATGGTCTTTAAAAGGGTCAGTACATATCACAAATTGATCTAAGACATAGACAGTGATTTGCTCAGGACTGAGCAATGCTAACAACAATGGATAGGGAGAAAAAGAAAAATAATGAAATCCTTCTCACAGCATAAAACTGGAAAAAGTTCTATTTCTGCGAATAGAACCATTATATAAAAAAAAAGAATTACTAAATCAGAGTTAGACTAAAAACAGGATGAGACACTTAAGTTAGCTTTAGCAGCATTAAATTTAAACCATCCAAACATTGCAGGGCTTCTTGGTCTCTTTTTAAGACTGTATAATACCCAAAACTAAAAAATAAAGGTAAAGGTTCAGATCAGGTGACCCATTAAAACTTACCCCCCCCCCCCAAAAAAAAAAATATGAAAACTACTTTAAAACATTCACAACTACTTACTTATCCAATTCCTAAAAGCACATCGATTCACTTTACCCCTACCCACCACTCTAAATGTATAGTAGTTAGAGCGCATTATATATATAGCGCCCGCAATCCATCATGGGTTGACGGGTGGGGATAAAGAAAAGCCGTGCACCTTTAGGGATGAGATAAGTCAATATTTATGATTGTCTTAAAGTGGTTTTCGTTTTTTTATTTGGCGGGGGGGGGGGAGGGAATTCCTTCAAATGGTCCCGTGATCTTTGCCTTTACCCAAGTAATAACAATTAAAAGCTTATGTTCATATAGCACCTCGACTTTCAAAACCAAAATAGACTGAAAATCAAACTAACATTTCACAATTATTACACAGCATCAAAAGGCAAGGGCAAGGACATTAGCTATAGAATAGCAGCTTTTAGATTAAAACAAAACATCAGGGGCAGGGTTTAGAAAACATAAAAATGAATACGATGTAATTTTGGCAGACTCTTTTCACATAGCTTAACCATCCATGGAAAATTTTATACTGGCTGGTCCCCATCACCAGGAAAAATTTCTATGGACACTCTTGTATAACTATTAGCGTAATGGGAAACAAAAAAAAAATGCCCATTGTTAAGACCAGCCACAAACACATAGTATCAAATCTAATGATAATAATAAAACTCATGGAGTAGGAAGACTCCGGCAGTCCATATTTAAAACATATGGAGTAGTCCTTAATAAAAAATCATGGAGTAGGATGTCCTGGTAAAATGGAGCAAGGACATGGAAGTCCTTAACAAGAAGTCATGGAGTAGGATGTCCTGATTAAATGGAGCAAGGACATGGCAGTCCTTAATAAAAACTCACGGAGTAGGATGTCCTGGTAAAATGGAGCAGGGACATGGAAGCCCTTAATAAAAACTAATGGAGTAGGAAGACTCTGGCAGTCCATATTTAAAACACATTTAAAATGTATTCTTAATTCGTTAGACCAAAGACAATGGAAATCCATTAAGAGTCAGGTTTTTGGTTATTTAAAACGGGTAGACAGACAGAAAAGACGCATCACCGCATTGACTCCAACATCAAATTATGGATTTGGAGAAATAAACGATAACAGTTGGTCTCTGATAGATTTTTTAGCCACTTTTGACTGAATTGTGGGGATCCAGGGTCTTCAATAATATATAGAAAATTTCGATATTGTCATTTGTCATGTCATTGTCATCCTCCATTTTTAAAGGATTAAAGATGAAGTCTTTTGAAATTAGCAATCAATCGGGATCAAGGAAAAACACTCGATGTACTTTGGTGATAAACAAAAACCCGAAGTGGGTTTTTTTTAACTCGAAATTCATAAAATAGCCTTAGGTAAGCTTGGAAAAATATTGGCAGGTTCATGCGCACCCATATAGGGGGTGGGGTGGGGGTGGCAGAGGGGGGTCCCAGCTCCCCCCCCCCTGGCTGAATTATTCTACCTTATATTCTTGTTTTGAGATTTCTATTAGGCCTATAAAGCATTGGAAGTGCCGATTAGACCAGGTAAGCCTTCCCCCCTAAAATTCAGCTTATAGGCGCCCATGGGCAGTTTATGTAGTCTAGCTGACTTTGAGCTGGCATTGGTGAAAGAATTTGAGTTCTTTACTCTTCCTTCTATTTAAAAGTGTCTGAAAAGACAAATCTGGAGCAGTACAGGTAAATTTGTATTTGATAGACTTAATGTGTCTAGAAACTTTAATTTGGAACAATCCCTAAAATCATTTTAGGGTAAAAATTCTAGGTCAGAAAATTTTCACCGTCTTTTCAGTGTCACATCTCGATTTTAAGAAGCAAACAGAAGAGTGACAGGTTCCAGAAGACGTTCATGATTTTCTCGTCACTAGTGTCATTTTTAGTTCATTCCAGTTATTCATAATTTTTAGCTTAAACTAAACTAAACAAAAAAAAACCCAAATAAAAGAACTACACCAGACTTTAAATGGCGTTGGTAATTTTCTTTTCCGTTTCTAGTGCCAGTTCCCCCTCTTAATAGTTTTCCATCATCTCTAGGTTAAGCTAAGTAGAAGCAAAAACAAAACTATTCAGATTTTAGGCGGTTATTATCCCTTGGCCAAATATAACCGACTAAAAATGTAAAAACAATAAGAATATGTCCAGCAAAATAAATAGACTTCCAATACTCCACAGTTGCACCAATTTCAAGGAGCAGAAACGCAGCTCCAAAGTAGGAGAAAAACATGTGTTTGTAAAACAACCCGTACCAGAAGACAAATCTTGGATACTGAAAGAAAGAAAAATCTGTTACAGCCAATACTCAATAGGAAAGGATAAAATTAGGAAATAGAATATTGAAAAATAATGTGCACATTTGATTCTTTTGCAGATTAAGTAAGAATTTCACCTCCAGCTTTGATGATTATGACCTACCAAAATGCTCAAACAGAAAAGCAAAGCAACAGCTTTTTATTTTCATTACAATTTTTTGTGTTAGTCTTTTTCTTTTGGATCATTAAATTTGTTATATTTTATTTATCTGTAGAACGAACCTCTAGCACATTCATAAGTTTTCATGTTTTTTTTTTTTTTTTTTTTTTTTTTTTTTTTTTTTTTTTTTTTTGGCGAATCGTAGCTTTTCGATTTTTAAATCTAAATTGTAGTTTAATAAATACGTGCTATATCTCTTTGTCTATTGTATTAAGTTGAAACTTCAAGGACTTGATGAGAGAGATGTTCTACTGAACAAAATGCATTATGTTAATACTACTGCTGCTAGCAGTACTACCACTATTCAATACTATTACTAGCAAGATCAATACTACTACTGTGACTACTATTACAACTATGCCTAAGGGCATGAAGGGGAAATTTTCAAGAAATTTTGAGGGGGGAAGAGGAACTGAATCAGAACACGCCCTCTGTATGCAGATGGTCAGATGGGTGTAACAGCAATATCTTAGGAACAGTTCGGTGTGTGAAGTTGAAATAACAGGGCTTGTTGTGAGGGATATTGAACTAACCAAAAGAAAATATTTGCATCTTAATGCTACTGCTTCTACTCGTACTACTGCTGTTGTTACAATTATTACTACTTCTATTACTACTACTGCCACTAAAGCTTAGGCTACTACAATTAATTTCACTGCTATTACTACTACTGCTGCTATTAAAACTAAGTATATTAAGTCTAAAAATTTGGGACATATATAAACTATGTGGAACTAGATCGAAAAACACCATACCCACACAGTTTGTCAAGCGGACGCATCAGAAATGCTTCAGGAATGATTGATGGTATGTATTAAGCTGAAACTTTCAACATGTGCAGAAGGGGGTACTGAAGAAACCAAAGGTACTATGCACATACTGCTACTACTGTACGACTGTTGCTACTGCGCAAACTAAGGGTATTAAGGCGAAGCCTTTAAGGAATATTTAGGCGGATGTTGAAGTAAATAAAAAAAAAAAAAATATGAGCATATGGACTTTGAAAAAGGTTATAAAGAAACATCTGAAGAACAACTATTATTATTAATTTAGACCTTTAAGAGTTAAGTCGTGGGGGGTATTGAACTAGCCAGAAGGTAATATATGTGTTTTTAATACTACCACAACAGTTCCTGTAACTAATGACGCTAAGGGTATTAAGATGAAACTTTTAGGGAACGTTTAGGAGTTTCAATTAATTGTAAACCTTTCTTTAGTACACCTCTCTGGTGATGACTGGTTTAAATTGATAAACATCTAAAGTTTGAAGTATTCGTAAGCGTGAAGTCGAGTTCTTCTGAGATAAGGGTTCTCGTAAAAGGTGATAATACAAGAGTCTTTTTCTATAAACTATGTGTTTGTTATAGAAAGCAAATACGAGACAAGAGCTCGACTGCATCAACACAAAACAAGAATTAACTCTAAAGGGCTAGGCACACGTAGCTGATTTCGGGAACCGATTTCAGCAAGGGTATTTTACATATACAGTGATTATAATTAATGTTTGTAAGAGGCAGGTTTTAATAACGTTTTTCGGTGTTTTATAATAATTGATTACGATTGATTTCAAATAACAATTAAGTATAATGAGCTGCCCTCCAAAATCTGTTAGTCCCTAATACGTTCCTAGTCTAGAACTTAATTAATAATGATTAATCACCGAAAAACCGTCACTAAGCCCCGCCTCTTAGAATCATTAATTAGAATCACTTGACGTGGAATACACCATTGCTGAAATTGGTTCCCGAAATCAGCTACGTGTGCCTCGCCCTTAAGCGCTTCAGAGATTCATATATATATAATCACTCCTAAGGTCCCTTGAACACCAATAAACCCACTATCTAATATGCAAGGATTGTAAATTATCAACAAACCAACAACCTCACTTCTTAGAATAAAACAATGAAACTCACTATCTAGAATAAACAATAAAACTCACAGTCTAGATTTAAAGCTCGGCGAACCCGGATTCAGAAGGTTACATAATCGAAAAAACTGTATGAATACAGGTTTTCAAAAGGGCACATAAGCAATATCATAGGCAGCACCACTCTATAATAGCTAGAAATATCATTGAAACTTTTAAAGGAGATACTTTGATTCAAAATTAAAAATTATGGTGCCCTTTTTAAGAGTAAAAAGAGATTGGAGGGCAAGAAGTACTTTTCTCAAGCCCTTTCATTTTCAACCCAAATGAATTCAGTCAAAATGTTAAGACAGCCATTTTGTTCAGCATAGTAGAACGGTCCAGCAACTATGTCCTTAGGGATATTAGGCATAGCACCCCCCCCTTCCCAATTATACAATTGGCCCATTATGATTTAAAACTAAGTGTTGCTTTAAAATAATCAAAAGGAATTGTATTTATGGTTGCCAATGAGACACCTCAGCAATATATCAAGAATGACTGGAGGTATTAAGTTGAAACTTTTGGAGATATTACTATTACTACTTCTGCTCTTACAATTTAAATAAATAGAAAAAATATCAGTGTATCTAGGTTGCCAAAGAGCATAGGTAAAAACTTTTTGGGAATGATATTAAGTTTTATTTTTCAGGTAACTTCAGGAGTTATAAAATTAAATTAAAAAATATTGTTTGTGTCAGGATTAAAAATTGTTAAAAAAGTTTCTCATACAAATAGCAACCCAAACGATGGATTCTTATAGAAAAAAACCGAAGAGGTATTAAACACTTTTTTTCCATTAAAAAGACTATGCCAATAAGAACCAACAGAAACTAATTAAAAAAAACTTTTTCCACAAAACAAGCTTTTTAAAGAAAAATAAAGAGCTCCATTAAGCCAAGAATGAGCAAAAATAAATCTTCGAAGCGTTAAAACTACCACAAATCACTGTCAATAAATAAACACAAATCCAAAACGAATAGAAATTACAATAAACAGGCGAGTCAAACTCAAACCGAGGGAAAACTAACATGGGTAGGGCAATAACCCCATGTCTTCTCAAGAACCGAATATAATTTGCGCTCTTCTTAAAACAAATTACTTTTAAAGGTTTTCACTTTTCTTACTTTCATAAATAAAAACTATCAAAACTATAAGGAATAAATATCAGTATATGTCAATTAAATTGACAATCAACGGTCATTCCTTTTTTTTTCAGTAAAGAGCAAATTATGTTCTGGTCTTGAGAAGGCATGGGGGTAATCAGCCCTATTCATCTTATTTTTTGCTTGTTTTGAGTTTGACTCGCCTATTTTTTATAATTTCTATTCGTTTTGAATTTCATTTATTTATTGATCGTAATTTGTGGAAGTTTTTACGCTTTATTTTACTTTATTATTAGATTATTTTACTTTATTTTATTATTTTACTTTATTTCTGCTAATTCTTGGCTTAATGCAGCCTCTTTACATTTCTTTGAAAAACTTGTTTTGTGGAAAAAGTTTTTTAAATTAACCCTACGCTCTTTAGCGTAGAGCACAAAAGAATTCATATGAAGGTAAGCTTAAAAAACACATGGGCTGTCACCCCCTCCATGCCCCGCTCGTACTTTCAAACGTTTAATCCTCACTAGAATGTTTAAAAATGACTGTATCAATGCCTTTATATCAAACTTTGCAAAAGCAGAATACAAAAAATTAAACAACGTGTTTTTCAAGTTATGTCATCGTTTTCGGATTTCATATGAATATCCAGGGGGTCGCTCAGATCAATCTTAGGGCATAAAGCTCCCAATACCAATGAAAAAATTATACCACTGCAATGATAAACAATGTAGAGAACTTCTTTATTACAGATTCATAGACGCCGGAAAGCGTCCTTTATTACTTGGTTGCAACTAATTTGATCTTACTTACATTACGATTCATCAACTTTACTCAAATCTATATTGCCCCACAACGATCCTATAGTTTTACAAAATTATCAACAGTAGTTCTTTTATTTCCCGCTTGCCCTAGAGTGTTTTCTTTTCCTAGTGGTTTCGGTCGTCCCATCAAATACGACGTACATCTTAGCAGTCATTTCTGGTGGAGAATTAAATACAAAAAAAAAACAAGTTTTTTAAACTGAAAGTAAGGAGCGACATTAAAACTTAAAACGAACAGAAATTAGTCCGTATATGAAATGGGTTCTCCCCTCTTTAACGCCTTGCTCTTTACGCTAAAGTTTTTTATTGTTTAAAAAAATAGAGTTGTGAGAAAAAGTCAAACTTTAGCGTAAAGAGCAAGGCGTTGAGGAGGAGACAGCCCCTTTCATATACGGAATACTTTCTGTTCGTTTTAAGTTTTAATGTCGCTCCTTACTTTCAGTTTAAAAAACTTGTTTCTTTTTATTTAATTTCTGATCGTTTTTTAGTTAATGCAGCTTTTATTTTGGTTCACCGTCATTGAATAAGTAAACAAAATTTTGTTCCAATTCTTTGAAAATGACCCCTTAATCACAAAGGCCGTTAATTAGAATAAATAGCTCTTATGAAAGTACTAAAAAATCTTTGGCTTAAAGAGCGAGGCATTGACTAGCAGGTGAACCCAATCATATAGCTAATATTTTTTTGTTCGTTTTAAGTTTTGATGTTGCTCCTAACTTCCAGTTGAAAAACTTGTTTTTTTTATATTTAATTTCTGATTTTTTTAAAATAATGATGGGAAATCCGGCGCCCTCTTCATAGCAATGTCCCTTCCCCCATGAAAACTTCCTTCATGAAAAGATCCTCCCATATAACCCCCGACCTATCCTCAACCCCCACTACCAGAAAAAATTCCCCCTGAAAACGTCTGTATAATTCCCAATAACCAATACTATATGTTAACATTGGGTAAAGTTCATAACTTTCAGCCCTCCCCCTGGGGGCTTCGAGAGATTAAGTCATACTAAAAGACATAGTTATAATATTTTCGACCATGCTGAACAAAATGACTATGTCAAAATTTTGATCGGGTGACTTTGGTAAAAAAATAAGCGTGGGAGGGGGCCTAGTTGCCCTCCATTTTTTTTTGGTCACTTAAAAAGGGCACTAGAACTTTGAATTTCCGTTCCAATGAGCCCTCCCACGATATTCTAGGACCACTGGGTCAATACGATCACCCCTGGGGAAAAATAAATAAATAAATAAACACGCATCCGCGATCTTTCTTCCGGCAAAAAATGGAAAATTCCACATTTTTGTAGATAAGAGCTAGAAACCTCTACAATAGGGTTCTCTGATATGCTGAACATGATGGTGTGATTTTCATTAATGTTCTATAGCTTTTAGGGAGTCTTTCCCCCTTTTTTCGAAAATCAGCCAAAGTTTCTCAGGTGCGTAACTTTTGATGGGTAAGATTAAACTTGATGAAACTTATATATTTGAAATCAGAATGAAAATCTGATTCTTTTGATGTATCTATTGGCATCAAAATTCCGTTTTTTAGAGTTTCGGTTACAACTCTTGCAGCACATAAAAGAACATCTAGACGCTAAAAAGGACTTTGAGAGCCTTTAAGGGGAGTCCTGAGATAGGCATAGCTCTATCGTGAGAATAGTAGCAATTAAATTAAGAGTGACAAGTCAAAGTAAGCCATTCGCGTTTGAAATTTGCTAGGGAGGAACTGTTATGTCCCTTAAAATACCATTTTGAAAAGAACCAGTAAATAAAATGTATTTACTTTTTTTTTCTTTTTTTAGTGAATCTAGCTTTTCCATTTTTGAGGCTCTCCCCCGAAATTTTTTCCCGACTTGTAAAAACGTAAAAAAACATGTAGGCTAAATAAATTTTAAACACGTTTTTCGAAGTTTTTGTTTGGTAACCCCCCACCCCGGAAAAGACACTAAGAAAAACTGGAGACGGCCCTTACCCAAGCGGTAAGAGATCTAAAGCTGAAAAAAGTTAAATAATGATAAATAGTCAAGAAATTCTTTCGAGCACCTGTTTTTTTTTTTGACAACAAAAAAGTTTTCTCTTTTTACTAAAAACCGAAGAGGAACAGAAACAAGTCTCCTACTTTTTGATGGTCGGTTCTATTTCATTCAAGTCCTGTTTATTTTTTCCGTTTCTAAAACAGAACAGTGCTTCTTCACAACCCTTTAATTACAATCAAAAGAAAATCCTTTGACAAAACTAAGAACTTTCTAAAAAGGAAGAACAAGACGCACGACACGAACCTATTCTAATAATTTATTAGGTACTGTTTCTTGTCTAGAAAGTCAAGGTTTTACTAAACAACAGGATATCACATTATTTATTCATATTAATTATGAATGCTTAAAGGTATCTGACATAGATCTTCCGCTTTCCCAGTTAATAGTTTTATCTTTGCAAGTGAAAATTAAATTAAAATGTGACGGCTGTTATATTTCTTTTACTGAGGTTAATCAAAAGGCTGTCTTAAGCGAACAAAAAGGTTTTATTTCCTGTCATTTTTTCCTTTCTTATTAAAAGTTCAACATTTTATTAGAACTTATTAAAAGTTCAAAGATGGTCATAAATAGTTTCCAAGTAGGCTATTTAAAAAAATTATACAGATTAAGATGTAAATAGAATTTTAAAAAGCTGAATATTAAAGCACTGAGAAATTTACTTCCATGTGTCACGGATTATTGTCATAGATGTATCTTACTTTATATAATCGGTAAGTCTCCGTGACACCCAACCAATATCGGCTCTGAAAACAATGACGTGTTTACCCGAATCATAGACATCTCCAGATCAGTTTTACAACGTTCAGTTGGTTTCTGACATTCATTGTTAGCATACTTTTTTTTGTCATACCTGAAGGCAAGCAAGTATTACATACAGTTTAAATTGAACTATACAAGAATTACATTTTTATGTAAACTGGAAGAATTATACGTGTAGTCTTACAGGCAGTATATTTTCATTTAAATAGGACGAACTTTACATGTAGTCTTACAGGCAGTACATTTTGGTACAATTTACATGTAGTCTTACAGGCAGTATATTTTCATTTAAATAGGACAAATTTTGCACGTTAGTACAATTTATATGTAGTCTTACAGGCAGAATATTTTAGTACAATTTATATGTAGTGTTACAGGCAGTATATTTTAATTTAAATAGGACGAATTTTGCACGTTAGTACAATTTATATGTAGTCTTACAGGGAGTATAACCTTATTGGCAGTACATTTTAGTGCAATTTATATGTAGTCTTACAGGCAGAATATTTTGGTGCAATTTATATGCAGTTTTACAGGCAGTATATTTTCATTTAAATAGGACGAATTTTGCACGTTAGTACAATTTATATGTAGTCTTACAGGGAGTATAATCTTATAGGCAGTACATTTTAGTAAAATTTATATGTAGTCTTACAGGCAGTATATTTTCATTTAAATAGGACGAATTTTGCACGTTAGTACAATTTATATGTAGTGTTACAGGCAGTATATTTTGGTTCAATTTATATGTAGTGTTACAGGCAGTATATTTTCATTTAAATAGAACGAATTTTGCACGTTAGTACAATTTATATGTAGTCTTACAGGGAGTATATCCTTATGGGCAGTACATTTTAGTGCAATTTATATGTAGTCTTACAGGCAGAATATTTTGGTACAATTTATATGGAGTTTTACAGGCAGTATGTTTTCATTTAAATAGGACGAATTTTGCACGTTAGTACAATTTATATGTAGTCTTACAGGGAGTATAATCTTATACGCAGTACATTTTAGTACAATTTATATGTAGTCTTACAGGCAGTATATTTTGGTACAATTTATATGTAGTGTTACAGGCAGTATATTTTCATTTAAATAGGACGAATTTTGCACGTTAGTACAATTTATATGTAGTGTTACAGGCAGTATATTTTGGTTGAATTTATATGTAGTGTTGCAGGAAGTATATTTTCATTTAAATAGGACGAATTTTGCACGTTAGTACAATTTATATGTAGTCTTACAGGGAGTATATCCTTATGGGCAGTACATTTTAGTGCAATTTATATGTAGTCTTACAGACAGTATATTTTGGTACAATTTATATGTAGTCTTACAGGCAGTATATTTTCATTTAAATAAGACGAATTTTACACGTTAGTAGAATTTATATGTAGTGTTACAGGCAGTATATTTTCATTTAAATAGGACGAATTTTGCACGTTAGTACAATTTATATGTAGTGTTACAGGCAGTATATTTTGGTTCAATTTATATGTAGTGTTATAGGCAGTATATTTTCATTTAAATGGGACGAATTTTGCACGTTAGTACAATTTATATATAGTTTTACAGGCATTATATTTTGGTTCAATTTATATGTAGTGTTACAGGCAGTATATTTTCATTTAAATGGGACGAATTTTGCACGTTAGTACAATTTATATGTAGTCTTACAGGGAGTAAAACCTTATGGGCAGTACATTTTAGTGCAATTTATATGTAGTCTTACAGGCAGAATATTTTGGTACAATTTATATGCAGTTTTACAGGCAGTATATTTTCATTTAAATAGGACGAATTTTGCACGTTAGTACAATTTATGTGTAGTCTTACAGGGAGTATAATCTTATAGGCAGAACATTTTAGTACAATTTATATGCAGTCTTACAGGATGTAGTGTTACAGGCAGTATATTTTCATTTAAATAGGACGAATTTTGCACGTTAGTACAATTTATATGTAGTGTTACAGGCAGTATATTTTGGTTCAATTTATATGTAGTGTTGCAGGCAGTATATTTTCATTTCAATAGGACGAATTTTGCACGTTAGTACAATTTATATGTAATCTTACAGGGAGTATATCCTTATGGGCAGTACATTTTAGTGCAATTTATATGTAGTCTTACAGGCAGAATATTTTGGTACAATTTATATGCAGTTTTACAGGCAGTATATTTTCATTTAAATAGGACGAATTTTGCACGTTAGTACAATTTATATGTAGTCTTACAGGGAGTATAATCTTATAGGCAGTACATTTTTGAACAATTTATATGTAGTCTTACAGGCAGTATATTTTGGTATAATTTATATGTAGTGTTACAGGCAGTATATTTTCATTTAAATAGGACGAATTTTGCACGTTAGTACAATTTATATGTAGTGTTACAGGCAGTATATTTTGGTTCAATTTATATGGAGTGTTGCAGGCAGTATATTTTCATTTAAATAGGACGAATTTTGCACGTTAGTACAATTTATATGTAGTATTACAGGGAGTATAACCTTATTGGCAGAACATTTTAGTGCAATTTATATGTAGTCTTACAGACAGTATATTTTGGTACAATTTATATGTAGTCTTACAGGCAGTATATTTTCATTTAAATAAGACGAATTTTGCACGTTAGTAGAATTTATATGTAGTGTTACAGGCAGTATATTTTCATTTAAATAGGACGAATTTTGCACGTTAGTACAATTTATATGTAGTGTTACAGGCAGTATATTTTGGTTCAATTTATATGTAGTGTTATAGTCAGTATATTTTCATTTAAATGGGACGAATTTTGCACGTTAGTACAATTTATATGTATTGTTACAGGCAGTATATTTTGGTTCAATTTATATGTAGTGTTACAGGCAGTATATTTTCATTTAAATGTGACAAATTTTGCACGTTAGTACAATTTATATGTAGTGTTACAGGCAGTATATTTTGGTTCAATTTATATGTAGTGTTACAGGCAGTATATTTTCATTTAAATAGGACGAATTTTGCACGTTAGTACAATTTATATGTAGTCTTACAGGGAGTATAATCTTATAGGCAGTACATTTTAGTACAATTTATATGTAGTCTTACAGGCAGTATATTTTGGTACAAATGTAGTGTTACAGGCAGTATATTTTCATTTAAATGGGACGAACTTTACATGTAGTATTACAGGCAGTACATTTTGGTACAATTTATATGTAGTCTTACAGGCAGTATATTTTCATTTAAATAGGACAAATTTTGCCCGTTAGTACAATTTATATGTAGTCTTACAGGCAGTATATTTTGGTACAATTTATATGTAGTGTTACAGGCAGTATATTTTCACTTAAATAGGACGAATTTTGCACGTTACTACAATTTATATGTAGTGTTACAGGCAGTATATTTTCATTTAAATAGGACGAATTTTGCACGTTAGTACAATTTATATGTAGTGTTACAGGCAGTATATTTTGGTTCAATTTATATGTAGTGTTATAGGCAGTATATTTTCATTTAAATGGGACAAATTTTGCACGTTAGTACAATTTATATGTAGTGTTACAGGCAGTATAATTTGGTTCAATTTATATGTAGTGTTACAGGCAGTATATTTTCATTTAAATAGGACAAATTTTGAACGTTAGTACAATTTATATGTAGTCTTACAGGGAGCATAATCTTATAGGCAGTACATTTTAGTACAATTTATATGTAGTCTTACAGGCAGTATATTTTGGTACAATTTATATGTAGTGTTACAGGCAGTATATTTTCATTTAAATGGGACGAACTTTACATGTAGTATTACAGGCAGTACATTTTGGTACAATTTATATGTAGTCTTACAGGCAGTATATTTTCATTTATTTAGGACAAATTTTGCCCGTTAGTACAAATTATATGTAGTCTTACAGGCAGTATATTTTGGTACAATTTATATGTAGTGTTACAGGCAGTATATTTTCACTTAAATAGGACGAATTTTGCACGTTACTACAATTTATATGTAGTGTTACAGGGAGTATAATCTTATAGGCAGTACTTTTTAGTACAATTTATATGTAATCTTACAGGCAGTATATTTTGGTATAATTTATATGTAGTGTTACAGGCAGTATATTTTCAAACAGTTCGTGGTAACGAACTGTAAACAAGGAGCGACCCGGCTCAATGGTAACCGAAACTCTAAAAAACGGAATTTTGAAACCAATAAATACATCAAAAGAATCAGATTTTAACTTTGATTTCAAATATATAAGTTTCATCGAGTTAAATCTTACCTATAAAAAGTTACACGCCTGAGAAAATTTGGCTGATTTTCGAAAAAAGGGGGAGAGACCCCCTAAAATTTATAGAACCTTAATGAAAATCACACCATCATATTCAGCGTATCAGAGAACCCTGCTGTAGAGGTTTCAAGCTCCTATCTACAAAAATGTGGAATTTTCCCTTTTTTGCCAGAACAAAGATCACGGATGCGTGTTTATTTGTTTTTTTTTTCTTTTCCCCAGGGGTGATCGTATCGACCCAGTGGTCCTAGAATATCGCGGGAGGGCTCTTTCGAACGGAAATTAAACTTCTATTGCCCTTTTTATGTGACCCAAAAAATGGAGGACAACTAGGCTCCCTCCGAAGCTCATTGTTTCCCCAAAGTAACCCGATCAAAATTTTGAGATAGTTTGTTCAGCATGGTCGAAAATATTATAACTATGTCTTTTAGAATGACTTAATCTCTCGAATCCCCCAGGAGGAGGGCTGAAAGTCATGAACTTTACCCAATGTTAGCATATAGTATTGGTTATTGGGACCCGGCTCAATGGTAACCGAAACTCTAGAAAACGGTATGTTGATACAAATAGATGCATCAAAAGAATCGGATTTTAATGCTGATTTCAAATATATAAGTTTCATCAAGTTTAATCCAATCCATCAAAAGTTACACGCATTTATTTGAAAGTTATTACCCAATGTTAACATATAGTATTGGTTATTGGGAAGTATACAGTACAGACGTTTTCAGGGGAGATTTTTCCTGGTAGTGGGGGGGGGGTCGGGGGTTTTGTGGGAGGATCTTTACATGAAGGAAGTTTTCATGGGGGAAGGGACATTTCTATGAATGGGACGCCGGACTTCCCAGCATTATTTAAAAAAAGATCAGAAATTAAATATAAAAAAAGTTTTTCTTCTGCAACAGCAGCAACATCAAAACTTTAAACGAACAGAAAATATTACATATATGATTGAGTTCACCCCCTAGTCAATACCTCACTCTTTAAGCCAGAGATTTTTTATTACTTTCATAAGAGCTATTTATTCTAATTAACGGCCTTTCTGACTAAGCGGTCATTTTTAAAGAATTGGAACAAAATTCAAACTTTCGCTTAAAGAGCAAGGTATTGACTAGGGGGCGAACCCCCTAATATACGTATTAAAAATATATGAATACAGAAGTTTGTTACGTAAGTTAATTCGTAAGTTACGTATATTTATTACTAATAAAAACTTTCGTAAATAAAATAAAACAAGTTTCGAGAAAGCCATTTAACCAAATAAAAGTAAATTAATATGAAAATTTTGTTTTAATTATTCATGTACTGTGAGCCAAGATCAAAACTTGCATTTATTCAAAAACGTTCAAAAATTAAATAAAAAAAGTTTTTATAACTGAAAGTAAGGAGCGACATTAAAACTTAAAACGAACAGAAATTATTCCGTATATGAAAGGGGCTGTCCCCTCCTCAACACCTTCCTCTTTACGCTAAAGTTTGACTTTCTCACAACTCTATTTTTTTTTTTTTTAACAATAAAAAACTTTAGCGTAAAGAGCGAGGCGTTGAGGATGGGATGGCCCCTTTCATATACGGAATAATTTCTGTTCGTTTTAAGTTTTAATGTCGTCCTTACTTTCAGTTAAAAAAACTTGTTTTTTTTATTTAATCATTTAAATAGGACGAATTTTGCGCGTTAGTACAATTTATATGTAGTCTTACAGGCAGTATATTTTGGTACAATTTATATGCAGTTTTACAGGCAGTATATTTTCATTTAAATAGGACGAATTTTGCACGTTAGTACAATTTATATGTAGTCTTACAGGGAGTATAATCTTATAGGCAGTACATTTTAGTACAATTTATATGTAGTCTTACAGGCAGTATATTTTTGTAAAATTTATATGTAGTCTTACATGCAGTATATTTTCATTTAAATAGGACGAAATTTGCACATTAGTACAATTTATATGTAGTCTTACAGGCAGTACATTTTAGTACAATTTATATGTAGTCTTACAGTCAGTACATTTTAGTACAATTTATATGTAGTCTTACAGGCAGTACATTTTAGTACAATTTATATGTACTCTTACAGGCAGTACATTTTTTTTTAAATAGGACGAACTTTACATGTAGTCTTACATTCAGTACATTTTATTACAGTTTATGTGTAGTCTTACAGGCAATACATTTTAGTACAATTTATATTTAGTCTTACAGGCAGTACATTTTCATTTAAACAGGACGAATCTTACATGTAGTCTCATGTAAGATTCATATAAGATACCCTGTTTTGTCTCGTGGCTTGGGTATCGAGCTGGACTTTTTTTTTAGTGGAAAGAGAAATTAGAATTGTGCGTAAGGGGTATGGGGACAAAATGTTTTCCCTCCATTGTCATAAAAAAAGTATACGCTGCGTCTGTCATCCAACAGGTTCAATGGCTAGTTAATTTATAGTTTTTTAATTACTGTTTAGTTACAGTGTAGATTTATATGATCGATTACTCCAATTAAATTCTTTATTAATTCGGTTTAATTTAATAGTGAATTAATAATAGCAGACAGGAATCTATTTTGGCAAACTTTCCTTGGGCTCTTTCTTCCATGCAACCGTCATTAAATTTCCTGAGGTATTTGAAACAGACAAAACCGGTTGTTTAGGCCTACTTCTCTATTATCCCCATTCTTGCTAGGTGGCTGTTTACCTACTTACCTATTGCAATGCTTTTTCTATAACTGAATTTAAAAAAAAACAAGTTTTTTTATATCTGAAAATAAGGAGCGACATTAAAACTTAAAACGAATAGAAATTATTCCGTATATGGAAGGGGCTGTCCCCTCGTCAACGCCTCGCTCTTTACGCTAAAGTTAGACTCTTTCTCACAACGTTATTTAAACAATAAATAGCTTTAGTGTAAAGAGTGAGGCGTTGAGGAGGGGACAGCCCCTTTCATATACGGAATAATTTTTGTTCGTTTTAAGTTTTAATGTCACTTCTTACTTTCAGTTAAAAAACTTGTTTTTTTTATTTAATTTTTGAACGGTTTTGAATTAATGCAGATTCTTATTTTGGCTCACCGTACATGAATAATTAAAACAAAATTTACATATTCATTTTACTTTTATTTGGTTAAATGGCTTTCTCGAAAGTTGTTTAATTTTATTTAAGAACGTTTTCATTAGCAATAAATATACGTAAGTTACGAATTAACTTGCGTAACGAACATCTATATTCATATATTTTTAATGCGTACATTACGGGGTTCGCCCCCTAGTTAATACCTAGCTCTTTACGCTAAAGTTCGAACTTTGTTCCAATTCTGTAAAATGATCCCTTAATCACAAAGGCCGTTAATTAAAATAAATAGCTATTATGAAAGTACTAAAAAATCTTTGGCTTAAAGAGCGAGGTATTGACAAGGGTGGGGACTCAATCATATACGTAATAATTTCTGTTCGTTTTAAGTTTTGATGTTGCTCCTTACTTTCAGTTGAAAAACCTTTTTTTTAATTTAATTTCTGATCGTTTTTTAAGTAATGCTGGGAAATCCGGAGCCCCCTTCATAGCAATGTCCCTTCTCCCATGAAAACTTCCTCCATGAAAGATCCTCCCATATACCCCCCCCCCCCCAACCAGAAAAAAACCCTGAAAACCTCTGTATACTTCCCAATAACCAATACTATATGTAAACATTGGGTAAAGTTCATAACTTTCAGCCCTCCCCCTGGGGACTTTGAGGGATTAAGTCATCCTCAAAGACATATTTATTAGGTTTTCGAGTGTGCTGAACAAAATGGCTATCTCAAAATTTTGATCGGGTGACTTCGGAAAAAAATGAGCGTAGGAGGGGGCCTAGTTGCCCCCCATATTTTTTGGTCACTTAAAAAGGACAATAGAACTTTTAATTTCCGTTCGAATGAGCCCTGCCACGATATTCTAGGACAACTGGGTCGATACGGTCACCCATGGAAAAAAAAAATAAACACGCATCCGTGATCTTTCTTCCTGCAAAAAATACAAAATTCCACATTTTTGTTGCCCAAACAAAAAAACAAACTTTTCCTAAAAGTACTGCAACAGTTGACCCTTTTATAGGGGTTTTTAATAGCAGACGTAGAGTTGCTGCAAACGAAAATGATTATTGTTTATATCTTTGTGGAGGTCTAGGTCTTTTCAGTAAGACAAAGATTTAAAAAGACAGGCATGAGAAGCTAAATATATCTAGGAATACAATATTTGGTATGCTCAGAAAAAAAAATATATATAATATGAGCAACTTCAGACCCAAAAAGTTGACTATTTCTATTTCCAAACCATTTTGTGGCTTCTAAAATGTAAATAAAAAAATGAGTAATTACAATAGCATGACCAACATTCTTACAACAGCAATAGCAACTACAACTGACTTAAACAAACTCTTTTTTTTTTTTACATATTTTCTAAATTCAAAATGCAAAAAAAAACTATGAGCAAACAGTAGGATATTGAAGAGTTTTCGTAAAGAAGAATCTAAATGCAACTTTTTATCATAGCATTGAGCAAAAAAAACCTCCTTATTAAGCACAAACCTTGCCTGCACGAACATAAGAAATTTCTCTTAGACACCCTCCTCTGAAAAACCCCTGGTCTCTCCTAATGCTATACTTTTTTTTAGTGTTTACATTGACCCTGCTGCCACCTATTATGCCATCCCCAAATTGCCTGAAGCAATTGTATTAATCAGTTCCTTCGATGCCAAATGTACTTTCTGGATAAGAATGATGTCCAATAAAGGTTTAGTCTAGCCTAGTACATCATTTTGTGGGGAGGGAGTCTTTAGTAAAAATAAAAGTAATCGTCTTGTAATAGACACAGAATAGCCTATTACTGCGATTGCATCGGGGATAGATTGCCTATGGGAGTTCCAAAAGTCCTTTTTCTT
Source organism: Artemia sp. Qi Xiang Cuo (assembly GCF_049724085.1). NCBI lineage: Eukaryota > Metazoa > Arthropoda > Branchiopoda > Anostraca > Artemiidae > Artemia > Artemia sp. Qi Xiang Cuo. The sequence goes on along the minus strand of NC_142794.1, from coordinate 24,158,510 downwards.
TCTAGCCTTAATTAGAAACTTTTTTTTTTCGTAATAAGGGATCACAATTTGTTTTGATAAACAGGAATGTCTTCTGTGTTTTCTGTAATTACAACTATATTTATAAACAATAATATTAAACAGAAGCTACTGGAAAATATATACAAAGGTGAAGAGAGGGGCTTTAAGGTCCCTACATCAATGGAAGAACCACATTTACATAGAAAAAATTAATGGAATTTACACATATAAACACACACACACAATTAAACAGTTTGAAGATCGTTGTATGACTCACGTTTCAACAAGTGTTCATTCCCTAAAAAAATCTCCCTAATAAATCACACACTCCTCCAAAGGCTAGAGTGTCATATGCGCTTCCCTGAAGTCCATGCAGATAGCTTCATTAGTCGTCAATTGACATTTTTGAAATTTTATTTACCTATCGATTTTCTTTAATTTTAATGAAAGGGGGAAAAAAAGTGGTTGAAAACAAGCGTCCTTTCAAAGAAATTAGATAAAAAACAACAAGTTTTTTCAACTGAAAGTAAGGAGCAACATTAAAACTCAAAACGAACTGAAACTATTCCGTATATGAGGGGGTTGCCCCCCTCCTCGATACCTCGCACTTCACGCTGAAGTATGTAGCACTTTTAAAAGGCTTCTTATTCTAATTAAATAAAAAAAACAAGTTGTTTAAACTATAAATAAAAGTTCAAATAGTGATAAAATCCTTTTAATAGACAGTGTTTTTTATAACAGTGATAGAAATTCACAAAAATACCAGATATTTCGGTCACATATTTTTTTTTTCATCAAGAACTTTAAATATATCAAGAACTTATATCTTTCATCAAGTTCTTCATAGTCTCTGGTCTCTTTACGCTAAAATCACAAAGGCCGTTTAGTTAGAATAAAAAGCTCTTTTGAAAGTACTAAGAAAAACTTTAGCGTAAAGAGCGAGGTATTAACGACAGAGTGAACCCCCTAATATATGTAATAATTTCTGTTAGTATCAGTTTTTCATGTTCTTCCTTACTTTCAGTTGCAGAAACGTTTTTTTTTTAAATTTAATTTCTGATCCTTTTTTAAATAATGATGGGAAATCCGGTATCCCCATCATGAAAAATTCCCTTCCCCATGCAAAATTCCTCTATGGAAAGATCCTCCCATGTAAAAGGTCTTCAATACCTACCATACTTTAGAAAACTACCTATTCCTGTTACTATTTCAGATTGTGCCGTCATTCTTTCCTTTTCTTGAAATTTTATTCTGAAGTTTTATTTGTAATTCAAGAAATATGAGCACTTTAGACATGTTATTTTTTATTCCAAATCCCTTTCAAATACACAGGCTAAAAAAGATTGTTACAATTACATTTTGAGAGTGCTAGTCATATTCAATTAAGTTGTCCCCATAGCATAGGTAAACCTTTATCACTTGGAGCAGAAGCCAAGGGAGCTGACCCTCCCTGTCTTCTTTCAGATGGCACTTCGTTTTGTTCAAGTTTAAATTCTAACGTCATCATTTATCTTTTTTTTAAAGTTCTCTGTTTATTTCAATTAAAACAGTCGAGAGATTTAGTGTTTCCATCACTCAGAATGCAACCCTAATTCGCAGGTTTCCTGTAGAATCAAAAACGTTTCAAGCACCCGCTGAAATATGAAGAGCTAAATAAAAATCCCCCGCTGAAGTATGAAGAGCTAAATAAAAATCAATCAAGACGATACGTACTAAATTTATGGGCGACAGGATCCCATTTTCGTTATGTCCGGAGAAAACGAATCATATAACATATAAATCAAAAGAAAAAAGGCCTTAAGAAGAACAACAAGGGAAGACAAAACCGCCTCCATATGCAATAATATTACCACAAAAAGCTTTATCTGGCATCCTATTTTATACACTCTACACGTGACAACAAATTTCTTCCCTTGCAATCTTCCTAAAATCAAGTTTTTTAGAGTTACTTGGCTGCATTTGACATTCCTTTTATGTCAAAATTGGACAAAAGGGAGCCAAAAATTTCCAAAATGTCAATGCAATACGTAAAATTAAACCAAGATAGCTGCTTTTGGATTTTTTTTTTTTTTTGTGGATCCAAGGTTCCGCTATTAAAAGTCAACTATGACAACTTTGGAGCAGAGATTTTATAAGAAACAGGTCACCCAGAAATACCAAAATGCTGCTTTGGCCAAATTTTTCTTTACCAGAGATTGTACAAATCGAAGCCAAGAATGCAGGAATTATTACCGAGACTACACTAAATTGAACCAGGATTGCAAAAAAATAAAAACTACGAATAAATAAAAAAAAAACACAGAAGAAGTTTTTCAAAGAAAAGGGATAATAATAATAATAACAATAATAAAATCTGGAGGCAAAAGCAGCAATCTCTGGAACATTTTTTGGGATCCCAGTGCGCATTCTCTTTGCGCATTCTCGGCTCCTTTTGTCAAATTTTACTATAAAGGAAGGCCAAAGAAACAGTAATCGAATACGAGACATTGCAAATTTTATAAGAAACAAGTTTCGTAAATTAATATTATTAAACTTGGTCTTTCGAATCGATTGATGCCCCCTCACAAGTTTCATAAATATTGCCGTCACAAGACTACCGTTATTTTTGACGGATTGTTGTTTAGGATAGCATAAATGAAAGACCTAAATTTTTTCTCCAGTAAAATAGAAAAATGGCCTACAGGGTGAAAACTCGACATTGGTTTCCCGACTTACGAACCAATCTTTTTACAATTCTTTTTCCTAACGATTCGCCTAACAAATTTAGAGCTACAGCTGACTGTGCAATAAATGAAGAAAAACAGATTTCATTTGCAGTAACTCCATCTACATCTGCAATACAGCTGACTCGCAAACGGCAATATTGTTTTTTCACATATCTAACAACCATGCATAACAACCTTGTATTTTATTTATCAAATATAGCTGATAAGAAAGGGGGTTGCAAACATTTTTAGAAATCTACAGATGGTTGTAGGCCTAACTAAGGAAAGATTTGAAATCAGTGATTAAGCCAACCTCTTTTAACATCTGCAATACATAGCAAAACACTTATATGTAGTTCTTACGGTTTGATAGCTGACTTGCAAACGGCAATATTGTTTTTTTTTTTCAGACTTTTAACAACCATGTATAGCAATCGAGTAGGGCTTGGCTATATTGATATGCTGAATGGAAATCCATTTTCTCCATTTGTTGACGTACGCATATTTATTGAACTCTGCAGTTACTATGTAGTTTCTGTGTATTACTGTAGTTATTATGTATGAACTCTACATAGTAACTAGAGTTACTATGAACTAGACCGATCAAGAAGAAAACTTGTAAAATTAATGTTAGTCATGGTCCCAATACTGAATTCCACTCTGTGTCTCCTTTTTTCCTTCATTTCAATAGGACAACTAATTTTGGCATGGAAATCTTAGAGCTTGTTGTTACAAAATGAGAAATACTTAGTCTAGGTAATTAACCAATGAAGTAACGCAATAGTAGCTATGTTTCGCAGACCACTTAAAAGCTAGAAAAAAAAACCGAAAAAACAAACAACGAAACAAACATCATTTTTTCGCATTCTTTCAAAATTAGTTACGCTAAATAGATTTATTGGCCATTTTCAATGTAAGTTAATTATACTTTTCTTTAGATCTTAATTCTCATGATTTTTTTTGGAGTCTGAATGTCGTCAGGTCGTTGAGGGTTGTCAGAGAACTTGCTGGAAACTACGGGTGGCTTTAAAGAACCACACAATGGTCCCCAATGAATTGTCAAACAGAAAACATAACCTTCTATTCAACCCAGTGATTTACTAAAATCAGCTCTCTAGATCAGTATTTTCTGACTGATCCACTACTTTTCGAATCCTTTCTTTATCTTTTACACACAAAAAAGACTTAACCCTTTTTTTCATTGATTACTATCTACATTTTCTTTATGTTTTACTTATCATGATTTTTGCTTTTAGTTTGAAGGACAAAATTAAAGTTTGTCAAATAGTTTGCTGAAAAATGCAAGTGGTCCTAAAAAACCACAGGATAGCCTAAAGTAGTCAAACCAAATAAAACCATGCGTTTTTCAACTGAATCCATCATCGTCTTCAGTTCCATACTTCATCAAAACTAGCTCTCATGACGTAGTATTAAATAATTAATTGTCATCAATTAGTGTCCAATTTTCATTCAAGATCTTTAATGTAAAATAAAGTCAATCTACATTTTTCATTCTTAGTTATCTGCATTTCCCTTTCTGTTTACAACTTACTTGTCATGGTCTGATAAAGTTGCTTGTTACAACTTATGTCTGTAAGTAAGACACCCCACCCCCCTACAACTCTCCGGGAAAGGGTTGTAAGTTATACCCTGGGGGCATATAATATCCTTATAGAAAGGGTAGTCGTATAGGCTTTAGAGGAGACTCGTTGGATTGGTAATCAGAAGTTCTAGTGCCCTTTTTAAGAGTCAAAGAGGTCAGAGCGCAGCTAGTTTATAGTTTGAAGGACAAAGATGAGGGTCGTCAAAGAGCTGCTGTAAACTACACGTGGCTCTAAAATACCACGAGGCTTCCATTTGAAGATTCCTCAGGAGATTTCTTAAAAAAAAAATACATAAAAAAACTGCTCCAAGAATTGTATGACGGTTTACTCCAGCCAAGTTCCCTAAAATCTGGAAATTTGTATTTCTAAACTAAAAGAGGGTATTTCCAACTATTTTCTTCAAGGTTGAAAAACATCCTAGGATATATCCAAAACAGTGATACTGCTTGAAATTGCGTAGTAGTTAGGCCTACCCTTTAACTATTAATTAAATTACCGTTAATGATCTTGAGATACTTCTCAAGTCAAATTTAAGACTATACCTGGGACAGGCCAAGTTACAGGCTGATGGCACTTAGGGGAATAACCCCCATAATGATTTTTTTGTTGGGGGGGGGGGCTGTGGTTTCACCTGCTTTTGCTTGTTTTAAAAGCTTAAAAAACCAAACTTTTGTTTAAATTGAGCGGAAAAGTTGAGGGTTGTCATAGACCTTGCTGAAAACTGTGCGCGGCCATGAAAAGCAACAGGTCTGCCCATACTGGTCTAAACATGACAAAATATCAGTTTAGAATTAATTCGTTTATATCCTTTAATTTTGCTTCAAACTTAGTGGTGACATAAAATGTTTTGAAAACAGATCTTTTTTGTATCAGCTAAGAATGGACCGTAATCGAAAAGCAATTTTGAAATTGGGATAAAATTCGCTATGGATCAGCAAAAATTCTCCACGGGCCACTAATAATCACGAGATCAAACGCTAGAAAAACGATGATCTAGATAAGATACGCAAAAGAAGGTCCGTAGACTATCAGCAATCCACAAACTATTAGATATACTCTACTTTTACACTTTTTTAATATCTTAACTTCTATGTTTGACCTTATCAAGTTTTTAGTTACAATTTTTATATACAGGCTTTGAGTTTCCAGAACCAAGACATCTATTATAAATATTCCTTTTTCGGTCGCTATTTTCCTTTTCCTCAGTGACAAAACCTATTTAATATTGGGCATTATCAATTTAACTTTTTCTTATTGTCTTTTACAGACTCAGTCTGTTAGTCTTCCGACAATGAAAGAAACGACATATAGAGCAGTTCTCATTCCTCAGTTTACTTTCTATTGTTTCTCTTGGACGTTGTCGACGATTCTTTTTTTGCACCGAAATTTATTTCACAATTCTTACGGTTTGTTATTTCTTTGGCGATGTTTTCTATTAAAATCTTATTTCTAGACTACTTTCTTGTATAAAATTAAAATAAATTACAACAAAACTACCACCACAAAAGAACCACTCCACTCAGTGAGATGAAAATAATTCTCCACAAAAGAATTATTTTGAAAAATACACGGTAAAAAAAAAAACGTACTTTGACGTTGACAGCATTATTTCACATTTGATCAGCGTACTTTCTAGTTGTTGGATTAGCGTGAAAATATAATTTTTTACTATGTAGGTACTTCTGCCGTATTTTTACATTCCTCGATTATATATTTAAACTCGTTCGGTGTTCTGGGAGGAGCTACTGACAATCAACTTGCGCTTATTTTAATTAGAGCATGATACCAGGACAGCAAAATACCACGGGGCATGAACCATTTTCGATACAAAAATATCGTAAAAGGGGGTCGTCCGGGTTTTTGATCTATGGGGATTAAAAGCTACACAAACGAAGACCTTTCACTTGTGGTTGTGGACTTATTTCTGAAAGGTAAATTCTTTTGATGTTTTTTTTTTAGTTTTATATAAGCCTTCTGAACTCTGCAGATAGAATGGTAAAATTCTACGTTAGCTACTTTTGGCTATCTTGGAAAGAGGTTAGAATTAAACAGAAACAATAGAATTAAACAATGCTCCCTGTGATTCTAGGCGTTTACCCCTCCCTGGAAAATACCCCCGCGGAATACCCAGCGGGGTATAATATTCAACGGGGGGTATTTTCCGGGGGGGGGGGTAAACGCCGGTGACCACTCTCTGTACAGTGGCGTCCATTTGTGAAATCAAAAGGGAAAGGGAATTCCTATCAGAAAAGATTTTTATAATACACTATTAATAAACATAAAAATTCTATTAATAAGATTTTCATGTTTCTTTCCATTTTTATACATGTTGTCAAATAGTAATTAGATAATATATTTATCTGACTTCAAATAGATTGTAGGATTGTACTAATATAAATTAAGCAAATTAAGTGACATTTGAGTTTTGTGTTAGCTTCAAGAGGAGGGACGGGATAAAAGTCATATACAAAGGAGCGTTGGCCTTTGGGTCCATGCTTCTGTTGCATGCTTGATTTGCAGGAAGTTTGTATTATATTTTGGGATGATTTAATTGAACTTGCGACTTAAGCAGAAAAATCCGTCAACTTGCATTTAGCTACTAAGGGCAAGTCCGACGTGGCTGATCTTAGGGTAAATTTCGGCAAAATAGTAAATTCTTTGAATTTCTTGAATATGTAGGAAAATGGAACGTTTTGGGGCATCATTGACTTGTTTTATGAGGGATTAACTAAGAAAAACGAATTTTTTTTTTACTGAAAGTAAGGAGCGACATTAAAACTTAAAACGAACAGAAATTATTCCGTACATGAACGGGGCTGTCCCCTCGTCAACGCCTCGCTCTTTACTCTAAAGTTTTTATTGTTTTAAAAAATAAAGTTGTGAGACAGTCAAGCTTAAGCGTAAAGAGCGAGGCGTTGAGCAGGGGACAGCCCCTTTCATATACGGAATAATTTCTTTTCGTTCGTTTAAATCATTCTCAAGTCCCACCTTAAAATAAAAACCCTCACCCCACTCCTTCTTGACTCCTGCATAAAATTTCAGGGAAACTGATCTATCTTTTCGGGTCTATTATGTCTGTATTTCTTGGGCTCCTTAAACTCTGCTGGACTAATTTTACAACCTGGTCTAACTCCATCTTGCTAAAACTAAACCAGCCCACAATAATTTTAAATTACTTTTACTTGATGTGACCAAGGAGTCATCCCTCTTTTATAACCTAGGTCTTCTTCCGAAAATAACATCCTGTCTACGCTACTGCCGTTACTGGATATTTCTATCGTAATTGTCGAAGCAATACTGTTAATCACAGCTTGACCTAACCTGAATGCTTTACATACTGACATTATTCTTCCCCTGAATAATTACTTATTGTTACAAAGAACCCTTCCTGGTTGTAATAACCTTATGAACTATCTTTGCAGGTATGTTGCCAAAATGGAACCAGTGAAGAAAGCTCTCCTACCAGCAAGAGTCAGAGTATTTTTAAGCAAACTTTAAAATATTTTTTTTGTTTTTATTGTAATTTTTGGTCAAATATTTGTGATGTTTATTATATTGAGTTATATAATTATATTGAATAATAAAGAAATAATTGGATTCGTTTGTCTTTTTCCGTAGTGTTTGGTCTGATGGTCGTGTTTTTAAGTTGATACCAATTAGTCAAAAGTGAAAGGCCGAGACTGTTTATGCTTTTTTCTCGTCATGTAGTTGGTTTTCGTGTACAGTTTTTAGTATACTGAGCAGGAGCAACTGCGCTGGACATAGTAGAGGTTTCGCTCAAAAGTTTGCCTTTGAATTTGAACTTTGTATGGTACGATGGATCAAGGTGTTTTCGCACTTTTTTTTCTACTGCCGTTTGACTTGATATTTTGCCCAAAAATCTGGATCTGCGTTTAAATCCAGCCTTTCAAACAGTTCGTGTTAACGAACTGTAAGTAAGGAGCGATCCGTCTCGATAGTCTCTGAAATTCTAAAAAATAGAAGTTTGATACCAATAGATACATCAAAAGAATTGGATTTTTCTGTTGATTTCAAATATATAGGATTCATCAAGTTTAGTCTTGCTCATCAAAAGTTAAGAGCCTGAAAAATTTGCCGTATTTTCTAAAAAAGGGGGAAACCCCCCTAAAAGTAATAGAATCTTAATCAAAAATTGCACCATCAGATTCATCGTATGAAAAAACCCTTCTGTAGAGGTTTTAAGCTTCTATCTGCAAAATTGTGGAATTTTGTATGTTTCGCCAGAAGAAAGATCACGAATGCGTGTTTATTTGTTTTTTTTTCCAGGGGTGATCGTATCGATCCATTGGTGCTAGAGTATCGCGAGAGGGCTCATTCGAACGGAAATTAAAATTTCTAGTGCATTTTTAAATTACTAAGAAACTGGAGGGCAACTAGGCCCCCTGCCACGCTCATTTTTTCTCAAAGTCACCCGATCGAGATTTTGAAATAACCATTTGGTTCAGCATAGTCAAAAATTTAATAACTATGTCTATAAAGATGACTTAATCCTCCAAAACCCCCGGAGGAAGGGCTGCAAGTTATGAACTTCGCCCATTGTTTAGATATAGTATTGGTTATTGGGAAGCAAAGATACGTTTTCAGGAGGGATTTTTTTATAAGGGGGGTGGGTCGGAGGAAGGGGATTACGTGGCAGGATATTTTAATGGGGGAGGAATATCTCTATGAAGGGGGCGTCGGATTTCCAAGCATTATTTAAAAAACGATCAGAAATTAAATTAAAAAAAACAAGGTTTTTTGAACTTAAAGTAAGGAGCAACATTAAAACTTAAAACGAACAGAAATTATAATGTATATGAGGGGGTTTGCCCCATTTTCAATACCTCGCTCTTTACTTTAAACTTTTCTTTTATTACTTTCAAAAGAGCTATCTATTCTAATTAAACGGCCTTTGTGCTTTAATGGTCATTCTTAAAGAATTGGAACAACATCCGAACTTAAGCGTAAAGAGCGAGGTATTGACTAGGGGGCAAACCCCATTATATAGATAATAATTTCGATTCGTTTTAAGTTTTAATGTTGCTCCTTACTTTCAGTTGAAAAAGCTGTTTTTTTTTATTTAATACATTAGGATTCGACTGCGGTACACCTGTGAAACTACTGTTTTCCAGTCGTTTGACAACCTGTTTGCTATTGGAAACAATTTAATCTAATACAGCTGTTAGATTATAGACTATTTTTACCAATTGTGGAACAATAATGTTGGTTTCAATAATACTTGAACATATTCCTAATATAGTTTTACTATATTAATTTTACAATTAATCAAATTGTAAAAGCTGCAATTCAAAATTTCAACTCGGGACCCTCCCCGCTCCAAAAAAAATTATTTTGTCCAGACCCCAAAAAATCACGTGCACCCCCCTCCATAAAAACCTGTATGGGTTGCCCTGCCCCTAACGGCTAATCATCATCCATTTACGCTAAAGAAGTCTAGTTGTACGCCAAAAAAGCGAGACCCGGAGGCTTCTTTGATAGGTAGAAATGAAACTGGAAGGCCACGCCTCTCACACCAAACCAACGAAAAACTACGCTAAATGACTGTAGTTTCGCAACAGAAAAGGGTCATTTTACGTTGAAAAATTTTAATTTCAGGATCACAGAGATTGGCTGTGACGAATACAGTGGGTCCGCCCATAACGCTAAATCAGTCACAATGTACGCTAGAAGACCTCATTTTTAGCCCTCTGACTGAAAAACGCTGAATTAGCGTCCGTTAGTAAAAGTACGCTTTTTTAACATATAGCCCACTTGCTGCACCATAATTTAGCGTAAAAGTACGAACGGATTTTTCACCGTGTACACTAAAGCAGACCATAATCTAGGCATTTGGTCTGAAACACGAAATGGTCTTAAAGCATCATGCCCCCTCAGTGAAAATACTCTCCGTTGGGTATTCCGGGATACTCATCACATCTGATTTTCGTATGTTCTTTAAAAAATTATCTTGAAAACACAATAAAGCAAGGTTCTGATCAGCTTCAAGAGCAAGGTTCAAGATTGATTTAAATATCAATTATTTTTTTTTTTTAGGTATCACTCGCTCTCAGTGGAAAGGCTCCGTTGGGTTTGTCTGATATATTCATCAAATGTGATATACTGAAATTTATGACCAAACAGATGTCTTACCTTCATTCTAGCCCCAGTAGTTCAGTACTATAGAGTAAATGTCATCTAGGTGGTACTTCGAGCCAAGGGCGTATTCAGTATTTTTGTTGGAGAAGGGGTGGGTAAAAAAGCTTAACAAAACGCGTAAAACATTTGTTTATATGCATTTTCTTTAAGTTTTTACGAGTCGAATAATTTTTTTTTTTTTTGGGGGGGGAGTTCAAACTCGGTACCCCTTCCCCTGATTCGACCTTGCTTCGAGACAAATATGGGATTTTCGCAGGCTCAAGCGTGCGACTTTACAGCAGCGTGGAAGGTAAAACAAAGCTAAGCATTACTCTTGGCTAACATAGGATTTTACACTCAATAAATATTCACTTGGCTTTTTAATTATGTTCCCAAGTTAAGATGCCTTAGTTACTTCGCCGAGAAATTGAATGAGCTGAAAAAATTCAACTTTTATCGAACAAGTTTGTAATTTTTCAAGCAGTTGTTTCTACACTACATCAAAAACTATGTAAATTGTAGCTTCAATTTATCTTAACAGCAGCAACAGACATGGAAAACAATTATATATGAACACAACGGCAATTGGTATATTTTAAGTTTTCTCGATTGATTCGCTTGCTGAAAAATGAACGTACCTATACTAATCGATATCCAGGAAAAAACACCTCATCCCTGCTAATTGGGCTGAGGTGCTCCACAAAACAGGCTTTCTACAAGACTTTTTTGTTTCGTTTTTCAGATTGACTTTATTTCCATTATGAACCAACTGCTGATGAGAAAAAAGCAAAAAAAAAAAAATGTAAATCAATAAAATCACCGAAGTTTTGTGTACAGCCTAGGCATAGACATGTCCTAATTAGGGGGTGGGGGCCGGGGTGCATTACCTACCACAGTAGTTTTTCTGTTTGTACTTAAAGAGTAAAATTTCATCAGATTCAAAAAGTAGCACAAAGAAAAAACTGTCTAAGTTGACTTTTTAGTAAATTTGCGTTATTAATAGATTCATTTGAGGAGTTTATGGTAGGTGTAACCAGATTGCAGATACTACACTCTAACAACCAGCTGTTGCAATGATGTAAAATGAATACAGTAATAGCTGTCTTGATTCCTGTAACTTTGGATATCCTTTTAAAGAGGATAATTTCTGTTCGCTTAAAATTTTAAGTCTAAACTCACTGAGTTAACTTCCTATATCTTAGTTAATATCATTAACTTCCTATATCTAGATATTTTATTTTTCAAAAACGGGAAAAAAAACATTTAGTAGATAACTGCAGAGCAGCCTAGGGTGAACAACTGCTTGCTGGATCAATTTTCGTTAATATTTCAAGAGAGGAGTTTCGTTAGGTAAATGAAACTTTTAAGAGTCAGCTAGAAATTTTATCTTTCAAAAACGGAAAAAAAACATTTAGTAGATAACTGCAGAGCAGCCTAGGGTGAACAACTGCTTGCTGGATCAATTTTCGTAAATATTTCAAGAGAGGAGTTGCGTTAGGTAAAGGAAACTTTTAGGAGTCAGCTAGAAATTTTATCTTTCAAAAACGGAAAAAAAACATTTAGTAGATAACTGCAGAGCAGCCTAGGGTGAACAACTGCTTGCTGGATCAATTTTCGTTAATATTTCAAGAGAGGAGTTTCGTTAGGTAAATGAAACTTTTAAGAGTCAGCTAGAAATTTTACCTTTCAAAAACGGAAAAAAAAACATTTAGTAGATAACTGCAGAGCAGCCTAGGGTGAACAACTGCTTGCTGGATCAATTTTCGTAAATATTTCCAGAGAGGAGTTGCGTTAGGTAAAGGAAACTTTTAGGAGTCAGCTAGAAATTTTATCTTTCAAAAACGGAAAAAAAACATTTAGGAGCATAGAGTTTAACCATTAGGAGCATAGAGTACTCTGGATAGGCAGGCATAGGATATTTAAGCAGAAGGCGGGATATCTAAAAGAAAGTGCTGGATTTGTAGGCCGAACTGCTCCAGAGATGCCATAAATATCAGAGATGCTTTCAAAAACGAAAAAAAACATGTCAACTCCTGTATGCTTTAAAAAGTTTTATTCACCAAGATAGTTTCTGCTCGTTTAAAGTTTTACTATCTTCTTAAAGTTAAAGTAAATCTGTCAGGAAAGTGGTTGCCTACCCTAAGCAGGTTTGTTTGCAAAGTGATTGTTCACTCTGATATATAATTACCATCTAAACTTTAGCATTTACTTACAGACACTGATATTTATAGCATCTCTGGAGCAGTTCTGCCTACAAATCCAGCACTTTCTTTTAGATATCCCGCCTTCTGCTTAAATATCCTATGCCTGCCTATCCAGAGCACTCTATGCTCCTAATGGTTAAACCTACGGCCAAAGTTTCTACAAAAAACATGCTTTGATTCTATATAAAAAGAAATTCCTATTGAAACATCATGTTTATTTAGGCAAAGGATATATATTCCATGAGACTGGTGGTTTGAATTTGAGACTCATCGGCCCAGTTTCTGAAACTGTTTTTTTTTCGAGACTTGTGGTACGATATGTTTAAACTGGTGCTTTCTACTGTCAAGTTACCACGAGCCTGGTGGGCCGCATTCATGACCCTGAAAACAGGTTACTTTGGGCATCACCCTAACGAAAAACAGTCTTAATATCAAAAGCTTCCATTTACAACTTTTGTGAGATTTGAAAGAGCATATACGAGCAAATGTGCGATTGGAAAAAGCATATTCTCGTATAAAAAGAATATTTAGAGAAAAAAAGAAATATCTAAATACCTTGAGAGTAAATTCAGAAAAACAAAATGGACTAACAATCGAGCGTGTTGAATTAATAAATAATAAATAAATTAATAAATAAATAGTCTAATCAACACGAGAATCAGATTCATAGTCCAATACTAAGATAATAGACAATTAATCTCAGTTGGACGAAAAAGTCAAACAACATCGTAGAATTACTACTACCGCTGCACTCTAAAATTGCAATAAAAAAAAAAAGGTATATAATGCGTTTTATTTTGTATGATCGAATTAGGATGATCTTCCGTCAAGATAGACCTGTGGATAATAGGGCAGCAGTATAAAAAAAAAAAAAAAAAAAAAAAAAACACTTTCGCATTTATATAGTTTTGTTTCGTTTTTTTTTAAATGTGGATATTCTGTTTTAAATATCAAACACGCAGGAAATCTTTCCTGTAATTTTTTTCCCAATAAGAAAGAAGAATAAAAAATACACTTATCGAGTAATTTCGTTTACTTGATTTAATTCATCACAATATTTGACATAGGTAGAAGCACCGGGTATTTCTTCCGGTTAATCTATTATTTATAGGCTAGAGGATATTAGGTCTCCTTTAAAAAAAGAAGTCATCCTCACCAGCCTATCCATCGTTGACAGCCACAATTGTCTATCTCACTAAAAGCAAGATAGCCCAAGGAATTTCCCGGATCTTAAAAGGATTTAAAGCAGAAACCAAAGATGAGTCCAGTGACGGTGGAAACAAAAACTATATAATGAGATCTTTTAACGAGTATCCAAAGGGATCTCTTGTACCGTAAAAGGGACAGAATATATCCTTAAAAGTTACAAATGCATCAAAGGATTATCAACGTGACAGTTTAATAAGCCTTTGTCGCCTTTCTTCTGCTCCATGTTTCGGAATGAGGGAAACACTAAGAGAAAGAAAAAGAGATGTGATTAGAATAGGTTTCACGGATATTCTAAGGCTTGAAAGTGCCTGAGGAGGTAGGTCTCCGGGCAGGAAGTTACAAAAATTCTTCTTCTGCTTCTTTGAGATACATAGAGTATAGATTGACGTATAGTTTAGCAAGAGCGGATCCAGGATTTTTGTTCGGGAGGGGGGGGGGTTAACCGATTTTTTCCCGTAGACTTTGTATAACATCCTGCGTAAGCTGATCAGAACCGTTTACCCACAAAATGCAATAGGATTTAGTGAGGGAGCATATTTTTTTTCTGTCTTTACATGTATTTTTTAGACTAATTTTCGACTCGGTCAAAAATTTCGGGGGGGGGGGGGGGAGGGGGTTCAAACGGGGTAACCCCCCCCCTGGATACGGCCTAGCAGTTTAGAAATATTCTTAAAAAAAAGTAATAGAGTTCTCGTGTAAATTGTATTGAAGCTACCATTTTTTTCTCTTTCTTTACTCAATCTACTGCGTTTATACGAAAACGAGGACCCGTAACTTCGTAACTACGCAGTCATTACGAATTTTGCTACAGTGGGGTTAAATGGAGGGGGTGGGAGGGGGCGTGTGTCCCCTAAATTCTGAAAATACTTTTCTTGACATTTTCAGTGAAAATGCTATTTTTTGGCATTTTCACTGAGAAAATGAAAAAAAAAAAATTACCCCCCAGATTTAAAAAAAAATACATTTTGCCCTTTCCTTTTTCTAATTTTCGTGAACTGACACCACTATTTAGATACTGCGTTTAAGCGAATGTAACAAAATACTATGGTTTGGGTGTTATGAACGATTGAAATGAAGAGAACAACAGTAGCAGATATAGTGTGACAATTTGTGAGTCTGTAGACCTGTGATCTCGTTAACCCCTAGGTAAGTCGTCAGAACAATAACTCGTTTTATCAAAATCTTCCATCTATCTTCTTCCCAACTATGAGTAAAAATCGTCTACTGCGTAATTTTTTTCTTCTTTTGTTCGAATTATCCTCGTCCATTGGACTAAATTTTTCCTCCTTTCGTCATATATTTTGTTCAAACCATTATTTTTTTTAATCAAATACCATCTCCTATCCCCTCGGTGACATAATAATCTTTTTCACTTAATTTCAAACTTTAATGTCACCTAAACTTAACCAAAAAGGTATACTACTATAAATTATTTCAAACTAATTATTATCGCTATCGATTGCGCTACATTTTTTTTTATTTTGGCACATTAGACTGATATCAAACTAAATTATGTCTGTTTCACAAATCTGGATACTCATAAAAAACTTATTATTTTATGAGAGGGAAATCCCTCCTTCGGGTCTGGGACCATTGTCTGCATGATGTCATTTTAGTGATTATTTTTATAGTCACTTATATTTATTATAGTAATTTTAGTCCTTCTAGTTAAATCTGATTTTAGTTATTTGCTCTAAGTCATCTCTAAGACAAACTGGTGAGTGCTGTTTTACGCTTCATTGGATTGGTCTGTTTTGCTTGTTTTATAAAATTATTATTATCATACCTCTGCACAAAGGGAGGTAGATTTTCAAGGGTGCACCTGAGTACACTTATGCCCCTTACCATACCTGCACAAAGTGGGCTGATGAAAGGACAAAAATCCATCTGTCAGGATTAAGCTAATGTTTCTGTATTAAGTTGCCACATTTATTAACTATTTGATTGCTCAATACTTCGGCTGTTCTAACTTGCTGTTTTTGCCCCCCCCCCCCAATTCTTTTTTTTTTTCAAAAAAAAAATTCAAAAATGAGGAAATTCCCAACTAAATGATTGATTGAAAAACTGATATATGTCAACATTTTGGCTACATAATAAATAGCAGTCCCCAGTAAAAGAAAAAAAAAACCAACACGTTTCTGAATCCTGAAGCGCTATTTATTTGTTCAACTGTTTTGTATTCCTCAGCTTTGGAAAAAAAACTTGGAAAAAATTCCAAGAAATGAGGAAATTTTTCAACTAAATCAGTGACTAAAAAACGGATATATACAAATATTTCTCCTACGCAATCAATTTCGGTCCTCAGTAAAAGAGGAGAAAAATCTTTTAGAAAACACAATTTTGCATCTTTTGCCCCTTCATCAGACCCCTTTGTGCAGGTATAGTAGGGGAATAAAGGTACTCAGGTCCAGCTCTTGAAAATCTACCTTCCCTTGCGCAGAAGCATGGTAATAATATTCTTAAAACAAGCAAAACAAAAGCTATTTATCTGGTCTACTGTTTTGTGTCACTCATTCTTTTTTCTTACAAGAAAAAAACATTTCCAAGAAATAAGGAATTTTTAAACTAAGGCAGTCATAGGAAAAAGAAAATAAACAAATATTTCAGCTATATAATCAGAAGCAGTCCTTAGCGAAAGATGACAAAAACTAAGAAAAAAATTATAGTTTTGTAGCCAGAAGTGTTATTTATCCTTTGGCAGTTTCTTATGAAGGATATCTTTCACGAACTCCAGAACAAATATTTGTGATATCTCTGTCATATGTAATTATGCCTCCAAGGATAGCCGATACTGTGACGGCGGCCCTTAGTGACAAGGAAGCAAAGCATAAGATGATCCAGGCTCTATCTAGAATCTTTTTACTAAAGCAAATGTTAGAAACAAACAATTAAGAAGGCTGTCTAAACATGACATTGATACGGTTTGTCCACAAAAAGGATACTAACTGAGTTTACCAAGAAACATTCGTCAATACATCAATAACAAAAAGTAGCAGTGGCGTCAATTAGAAGCAAGGCAGGAGAGAGCGTGTGTCCCCCTAGATCCCCCCCCAA
Source organism: Artemia sp. Qi Xiang Cuo (assembly GCF_049724085.1). Taxonomy (NCBI): domain Eukaryota; kingdom Metazoa; phylum Arthropoda; class Branchiopoda; order Anostraca; family Artemiidae; genus Artemia; species Artemia sp. Qi Xiang Cuo. Next base: position 24,141,599 of record NC_142794.1, on the reverse strand, counting down.
ATATTGAAAAATAACTTTTCGGGATATTTTCACTAAACAATACCTTTTTAGAATTCAATAAAAAAAAACACACACACGCAAAATTGTTCCCCCCCGTGGACTTTGAGAAAAATACCCCCCCCCCCCCTCTCAACATTTCTGTTAATTTAGAACTAGAATTTCGGGAGAATCCCAAATACATAAGGTTACTGCTAGGGTGTATTCACAATTTTGCTCGGGGGGGGGGGGGTCTACAAAAAATTTACAAACGCATCAAAAATGTGTTTATATGCATTTTTTTTTTACCTTTTTATGAGTCAGACACAAATTTCGGGAGGGCAGGGGGTCAAACCCGTACCAACCCCTGATACTGTCTTGAGTTACTGAATATTTTAAGATACACAGGTACCTGGTATCAAGAATTTAAAAGAGAGTGGCTCTGTTATACAAAAGACTGAATAAACCAAAGGAAATGCACGATTAGATCGAAATTGATTGTGAATTTTTACTAAAACATAGTCTTTTTATATCATCAATTTCTAAGGATAAAAAAGGGGGTAATTGTTGAGGATAAAATAAGCAACTTTTATCATTTGCTCTCCTTGAACATATTACTCAATACTCTTTAAAGGTACAGTTTACCAATAATTTTATTTATTTTGTTTTTGCAATCTAAACAACGCGATATTTCGGGTAACATAAAAGTATCCTTCAGATTCATGAAATAGGAATTTGTAAAAAGGGCTAAATCAAGCTTTTGCACAGAAACTCATTCTTTTCATAATGATCTTGAGAAAAATTAGCGCTTGTACTTAAGATGCTCAGAAAGGACTCTACAGGATTAGAATACTGAGAAACGGTAGTCCACTGCTCTGGTAAAAGGAGCATATTCTTCTAACGGTTACAATCAATTTTGACTCATCTAATGGAAGATGTGAAAAATTCATGATGAAATAGAAATACTTACCCTGCTTTTTAACTCTTTAATAAAGACATCCTCACAGAATACAGCCACCGCAGCTGAGCAAAGGGCTAAATAATAACCAGGGTATAAACCATGCCAAAAAGCAGAGACGAACATAGTCACAAGGATCCTAAAAAAGGATAAAGAATAAGTGATGAAAACAAATTAATAAAGCGAGCATTCAGAATAGGAACAAAAAAGTTCTAAATTTCATTTAATTGTTTAAACATAGTTCCTACAACGTCTAGTAACGTAAGGTGCAGCAACCGTAGACCTCAACGTCAAACGATCCTTAACCAAAGTAGATAGGTAGTTTAGGTAGTGGTGACTCGATTCACACGCAAACTGTCTGTCAGGCATTCATAAAAAACTGAAAGCTTGATAATTGCCGAAATGTAAAGACAACTGACTTGAAGGCCATCTATATTGATTGAAGATGGGTTGATAATTTTGATGTCATATCTTTCTATATATTTACAATCTTTGAATATTCGTTTATTTGAAAATATTTGATTGTGTGTACACCTGTGTACAAAGTGTGAACACCTTCTGATTCACTACAGATGACCTCTGTGAGCCCAACGGCAAGGCCATACCCAGGATTATTTTCGGGGGGAGGGGATTCACACAAAGATTTTTTCGGGGTGGGGGGGGGTCAATGAAATTTATGAAATTTATTTATTTTAGGACTCCTCTCTCATCTTCAATGAAACAAATAATCATGGTCCGTTATCAAACCCTCTTCTGGAGGTCGTAGGAATCCAGCACCAAACATCGTAGGGAAGCCTTCGATTCGAGACCCATGATCCCAGTAGCGGTGCCTGTTTATTCGGACCACGACAGTTATTTGCGTTTCTTGATGACAAACCTGATCTTGGAGCAAGCAAACTAACACTTTATTCATTTACTAAAGTCGAATTCAGGCAGTAAAAATAAAAATTAGATAGACATGTTTAGTTGAATTTCTAAATCATCTTATGATTTAGTTGAGTTGAAATTTAGTTGAATGCCACCGTAATCATTTTATCTGGTTACGATAGGGAATGTACAAAATTGATCCTCAGATTTTTACCAGAATTAAAAGAACGCTTCTAATACATCTAAGAGCTTAATTACAGCTAAAGGATTATCAAAAATGGTCTAACATAGCCTGTCTTAACAACACTTACAACTTGACCTCTGAAAAAGTTCTGGCTTAGAGCTCAAAATTTTGGATTCACAGTTTTGGCCAGTGGCAATTAAATTATGAAGGCAGAGGATATATATAGTATAAGAGAGAGGCTGACTGAGAATACACAGTTATTCTAAGCCATTTATTTCTTCTTTTTTTGCTATCATAGGCAAAATATCCAGAAGAACACCCTAATTCTCGACATTGCGAGCCTATATACCAGGCACAGCCAGCCAGGGTTTTTATAACAACATCACTTGGTCGTTTTCGGTTGGCAAAATTTTTGTCATCCTCTGTCAGACACTTGTATTGGCGTAAGACCGATAGTTTTTTATAATCCAAAAGGTGCCATGAGCGAAGCTGCAGCTAAAAAAACGCCCTTAAGAATTCGTAGCAGTGACGTTGAAAAGGCTCAGCGTTGCACTGAACCAGCGAATTCTAAAAATTTCAACTGTTCTTTTTTTTTCTAAAGAAATTTTTCAAAACGATGAGACAAAATTTCTAGCTTTCTAAAATGTTTTGGATTACTGCAATTAGTCTTTTGTTGAGCATGATTTTTGAATGTACGTTTCTTCTGTCTTGTCAAATATAATCTTTCATTAAAAAAGGGCCTAATCCATGTACCAGAGAAACAATCAGGGACCAGGGGCGGATCCAGGATTTTTTTAGGGGGGGGGGGGCACAATTTAGGTTGATCTGATAAACTTGCGCTAGGAGCAAGTTTATTTAACGCAAACTTGCGTTAATTAAGTAAATTACACTACTTTAGACGACGTTAGGGGGGGCGCCCTCCTCGCCCCTCCCCTGGATCCGCCACTGTCAGGGACATGCGTCTAGTTGTAACTCTTCTCTTAAATATTAAGTTGTCATGAAAACTTATACTTTTGCATTATACTATAACAAATCCAACTTATAAAATCACTTACTTCACCATTTAAGCATATCAGAACAAGGATTAGGTAGCAATGAAACTAACGTTTAAGTGTTAAAAACACGTTTGTAAGAGGTCAGCTAAAATTAATTCACGGATAAGAAACAGTTTACACATTGAATGTCCGTAAGTCAGTTTTTAAGTAGCAGTGTAAAAGCTCCACAAAATACTTCAAGAAATCTTCATTTAAAACGCTCAAATAACTAGCAAGGGCGCCGGCAGAAAATTTTCCAGGGGGGGGGGGCAGACGCCAAAATAGCAGGGGTAGTTGGGTGACAGTTTAGGGCGCCAAACTACGGCTTTACCCCGAAGAGGACGAATCTGCAATCAATTTAATATCCTGAGAAGCTAATTGATTTATAAGTATCAATAACTATATTTTAGGCTTCCCAGTTGCAAAAGAAGTAATGCCACACGGCGGTAGTGCTGGATTTAACCAAGTTGATTCGCTTTATTTGTAGTAAAATTAGGCTATGTTTGGTGATTTGTAATTGCGTATCAGCTATAATGAGGGGGGGGATTCATTGTCTAGGTGGGGGTAGGGTAGATTCCTACAAAAGTATATTTTAATGGACAAACTGCTTACTCCTCATGAGGTTTCAGATAAACGTTGAAAGAGGGAGGGGGAGTAGGAATTAATTATAATATTTTTCTATACAGCTAATATTCTACATTCCCATATCTACCAGGACAGAGGTGGAAAAGCCGAGGCATGTCATCATCAGCCCCGGAATGAAATTTTCTTTGGGTGGCAAATACTGCTAGGAACTTAGTTTTCACCAATTTTAAATGGTAATATTTTTCTTTTTCTATTTACATGAAGTACTTCAATCTATTTAAACGAATGTATGTAATGTATTTATCGATAAGAAAATCCTATTGTAGAGGTTGTGATGACTTCAGTTATGTCGAAGATCAAAAGTCTTACCGAATATCCATCCATACAAACAATAATACTCCTTGTCATCCAACCGCAATTCTTTAATAGTAATATGAAGAAGGACTTTTCACCAAAATTACTATTCATCGCCAATTTCTTAAGAATAGTCAAATTTTATCCAAAATTGAAATTACAAATTTAAACGTAGGACGGTACTAATCAACGTATAATAATTGATTTACACATTTTAAAAGCAATTGACCAGGGATTTAAGGGACCGGTACCTCAAATTCTATCTTGGTTAGGCCTGGGTATGATTTGGAAAACAATCAGAAATTAAATAAAAAGAGCTTTTCGACTGAAAGAAAGGAAAAGATTTGAAACATATTTGAACAGATTATTCTTTGTATGAAGGGGGATATCTCCACCTTAGATCTTAACTCTTTACTCTGAAGTTTGGCTTTTTTCCAAGTTTTTGTAAGAAAACTTGCAATTAGAAAAGAATTTTCAAAGCACTAAAAATGTTTTTAATGAGCAAGGTGTCAAGAAGGGGACAGTCCCCCTTATATACAGAGTAATTTATATTTGTTTTAAGTTTTAAACTTGCTCCTCACTTTAGTTGAAAAATCTTTTCTATTTGTTTAATTACATTTTGTGAAACTAAAGTTTTATAATACAGTAGTTTTGGTAACGCAGAAAAAACGATCAATATTTCAATGATCTCTGTTTGGATTTTGATGGGTAATCAAGCAGTTCGTGTTTTTTCCCCAGGGGTGATCGTAGAGACCCAGTGAGCATGGAAAGTCAGGAGAGGACTCATTCTAACGGAAAGGAAATATTCTAATGCCTGTTTTAAGTGACCAAAACATTGGAGGACAACTAGGCCCCCTCCCGTGCCACATTTTTCCGAAAATCGTCCGATCAAAATTCTGAGATAGCTTTTTTGTTCAGCATAGTTGAAAGGCCCAATAACTATCTCTTTGGAGATAAAATGACCCCCCTACAGCCCCTGGAGAAAGGTTATAAAATTCGCCCAGTGTTTTATTTGCTATTGGGAAGTATGCATACATTTTTCGGGTGGGGAGGGGAAGACGAATTTTCTGCTGGGAGAATTTTCAATGGAGACGATAGTTTCCAGAGGGTGAAATTTTTAGATGAAATTTTAAAATGGGTGAATTTTCCAGAATTCATATATGAAATTTATTTATATGTCTTGCTTTCTCTTTATCGAATCCATTTTATATGTGGAGATGTTAAGGGTAATTGTCCGGTGTAAATTTTTGCCAGGATTGAACTATCCAGAGGATATTTCTATGGAGAGGCGGATTTTTTCGTGGAGATGGAGCCAGGTATCCTGGCGTTATTTAAAAAACGATCAGATATAAATCAAGTTTTTTCAACTGAAAGTGAGGAGCAACATTAAAACTTAAAACGAACAGAAATTATTAGTAGTAATCAAGGTTATACTTTGAGGACTTTATGTTCCATCCTGTGTATTGCGGCCTTTACATTCCATGGCACCTTTCCAGTGCATGTACCTATGGATCTGGTTTGGTGGGTATAATCTATTCCATGGCACCTTTCCAGTGCATGTACCTATGGATCTGGTTTGGTGGGTATAATCTATTCCATGACACCTTTCCAGTGCATGTACCTATGGATCTGGTTTGGTGGGTATAATCTGGTTTAGTGGGTATAGTCTGGTTTAGTTTTTCAAAGAGAGTGAGTATTTGACATTTTCGCAAAAAGGGATTCGCAAATTGGACACTATGAACGATATTAATTAATGTTTTGAATAATAGGAGTGTGAATTATTCTAATTAGTGATTGGATTGTATGACGGTGGAGGAAAAAAAAGGATTAAACTGATTAACAGTTAAGGTAACACCGAAGGGGTTGTTAACTCAAGTAATTTGTTACTTGACCTAGCTTTACCTCTCCGATTTGGTCTGTATAATACACAAGTAACGTTTGAAAAGTATTATCAATTTAAAATAGGATCTAACGTCCCCTTCGTTCCCCCATTTCTGAGGGGCAGGGGAGGGTAGGAGAGGGGAGGGGGAGTCAATTTTGGAGGTAACACATTTTAAATGAGAAATTGTAAAATACCCGAGACAATGAACTGCTTGGAAGAGAAATTAAGCTTTGAGGGGTGTGTAAAAATGGTACTTATTTAATATCCCGGTAAACATACGACTAGACATGCCTCAGGAGAAACGGACTATTGCTTCTTTCTGAACTAATCAATATTTCTTGACAAATATTTTTTTATTTTTACTGTATTGCTATTATTCAAAACATTGCACTGTCTATGCCACATCAAACTAGCGAATAATTATCGTGGCTTTTTAGGTGTTCAATTTTTTTTTTCAGTGTAATTAATAACATAAAAAAAATGATGACATTTAGATTTGGCTAAGCTATTTTTTGAATACTTTATTTGAAGGGAGAGGGGTGGGGGGCAAGTATTCAGTTAAAATACAGCGAGGAAGGGGGAAAGTAAGTTTTGAGGGAGTTGTAAAAATGCTAGTTATTTAATACCCCGGTAAACATTTGACTAGAAATGCTTCAGGAGAAATAGACTATTGCTTCTTTCTGAACTGTCGGGGGTGTGGGGGGGGGAAAGTATTGAGTGACAATAATGCTAAAAAGGGGGACATTAAGTATTGAGGGGGGTGTAAAAATGGTACTTATTTAATATCCCGGTAAACATACGACTCAAAATGTTTGAGGAGAAATATACTATTGCTTCTTTCTTAACTAATCAATATTTCTTGACAATTATTTTTTTATTTTTACTGTATTGATATTATTCAAAACATTACATTGTCTATGCCACATCAAACTAGCGAATAATTATCGTGGCTTTTTAGGTTTTCAATTTTTTTTTCATTTTAATTAATAACATAAAAAAATGATTAATTTTAGATTTGGCTAAGCTCTATTTTGACTACTTTATATGAAGTGAGGGGGTGGGGGCAAGTATTCAGTTAAAATAAAGCTAGGAAGGGGGAAATTAAGTTTTGAGGGTGGTGTAAAAATGCTACTTATTTAATACCCCGGTAAACATTTGACTTGAAATTCTTCAGGAGAAATAAACTATTTCTTCTTTCTGCATTGTATGGGGCGTGGGTGGGGGCAAGTATTTAGTGAGAATAATGCAAAAGAGGGGAAATTAGGTTTTGAGGGGGGTGTAAAAATGCTACTTATTTTATACCCCGGTAAACATTCGACTTGAAATGACTCAGCAGAAATGGACTTGTGCTTCTTTATAAGCTACCATATAGTACTTGACAAATATTTTTTTATTTTTACTGCAGTGCTATTATTCAAAATATTGCTCTGCATATGCCACATGCGACTATCTAATAATTATCTTGGCGGGAAAGGCTTTAGATTTTTTTTCAGAGCTATTAATAGAATAAAAAAATGATTAAATCTATATTTGGCAAAAGTATTTATGGTTATGTCACTTCGCGGTACTCAAATTTCTCAAAGGCTGAGTTTGCAACTTAGGGGGGAAACTGGCCCGAGCAAATAATATTTTTATAATTTTCACTTTTCTTTCCCCCAATACTTCAAAGCGGTTGTCTACACCTCAGGAGATCCTTGTCCCAACAAAAGATTGTTTATATTCTTGTCACTGTTCGTACCCCCAATTTTTCAATGCGGGTGTTTACAACTAAGGGGAAACTGGCCCGACCAAAGAGTATTTATATTCTTGTCACTTTTCGTTCCCCCAATTTTTCAAAGTGGGTGTTTACAACTAAGAGGAATGTCAGAAGGATTTATTAGTGAAGTTATAGTGGAGGGCGAGTTGCTAGAGAAAAACCCGTGTGGATGAGTTGAAATAAAAATTTTAATGAGAAATGACTGAAAAGTGTTTTGGGGGATATGGGTTGACTGGCAGAAGGATGTATTAGCGAAGTTATAGTGGAGGGCAAGTTGCTAGGGAAAAACCCATGTGGATGAGTTGAAATAATTTTTTTTTACAATAAATGACTGAAAAGTGTTTGATTGGCAGAAGGATGTATTAGCGAAGTTATAGTGGAGGGCGAGTTGCTAGCGAAAACACAGTGTGGATTAGTTTAAATAAAAAAAAATTTAACCTGAAGTTACAGAAATGTGTTTTTGTGGAGATGGTTTGATTGGCAGAAAGATGTACTAGCGTAGTTATAGTGGAAGGCTAGTTGCTAGCGAAAACAACGAGTGGATAAGTTGAAATAAAAAAAATTAACAAGAAATGACTGAAAAGTGTTTTGGGGGAGATGGGTTGATTGGCAGAAGGATGTATTAGCGAAGTTAAAGTGGAGGGCGAGTTCCTAGCGAAAAATCTAAGCTAATAAGGGTTTTTGACCGTAAACTCTAGTTTTTTTGTAAGAAAATTATGGAAAATACAATTTGTTCATTCTTAGGGGAAACTTAAGTCCAGGTATGGATCAAAAAATAAACTATTTCTTTAGAATCTGAGCTAATAAGGGTTCTTGACCATAAACTCTAGTTTCATGTAAGAAAATTATGCAATATACAATTCTCTCGTTCAAATGTGAAACTTAGGTCCATTCTTTGGTTCAAATGTGGAAAAAACCGTGTGAATGAGTTGAAATAGAAATTTTTTAACAAGAAATGACTGAAAAGTGTTTTGGGGGAGATGAGTTGATTGGCAGAAGAATGTATTAGCGTAGTTATAGTGGAGGCCGAGTTGCTAGCGAAAAACCCGTGTGGATGAGTTGAAATAAAAAATTTTAACAAGAAATGGCTGAAAAGTGTTTTTGGGGAGATGGGTTGATTGGCAGAAGGATGTATTAGCGAAGTTACAGTGGAGGGCAAGTTGCTAGTAAAAAATCTAAGCTAATAAGGGTTTTTGACCGTAAACTCTAGATTTTTGTAAAAAAATTATGGAAAATACAATTTGTTGGTTCATAGGTGAAACTTAAGTCCAGGTATGGATCGAAAAATAAACTATTTCTGTAGAATCTGTGCTAATAAGTGTTTTTGACCATAAAATGTAGTTTCCTGTAAGAAAATTATGGAAATTAACATTCTCTTGTTCAAATGTGAAACTTAGGTCAATTCTGTTGTTCAAATGTGAAACTTAAGTCCTGCTTTGGATACTAATAATACTAAGGACTGACGGTTATAGTCTAAAATTTTTTTTCATAAAAGCAAACAATTTTTTTTAAACTTCGAAATTATTGAACCTTTTTTTTTTTTGTACATATATTAAATTTAGAAAATATAAATATGGATTAAACGATTTTACTTCATCATCGGCCATAGACACAGTGTCACTTTTCCACTGGTACTTTATGTCGGGATAGCATCACTAATTAGTCAATTGCATTTATTAAATCAATATTTTTTACGCTGTAGAATGATAAATACATAAGTCATATGTTTTAAAAAATAGAAGATGGAGCAATCTAATACATTGTGCTCAAACGTCAATGTTATTGTAGCATAGAGTGCTGACAAGGAGAAGTATCTAAAGTATGAAACAAGTAAAAATGGTAGCACTATCGGAAATGTATGTGTGCATTGTCATGACAGTAAGGAATTTAATTTCTTTGGAGTACCAAAAAATTCAACTCTTCTTATGGTGGATATGCAAGAGTGAGATATCCAGAGATGATAGCACTCAAAGAAAATACCAACATAAAAATAATAGTTGATGAAGAGGGACATCTTCTTGCCAGTGCTTGTGGTAACATGCTACCTCTTGTTGCACCCCATCGTCAACTTTCGGGTATTAGCATTCAACGGAAGATCAGAAGAAGACAGGAATACTCTTCTACGAATATCATAAACCATATCTTGTTCACATGCAGGAACTGTTGCCTGTGTAAAAGTAATGTTGTAATAGACAGTGAAATTGACTGAAAAATAAAAAGGGTATTGACAAATAATATCACTAGGAATATAAGGAATACAAATACGAATCGATGAAAAACGAAGTGCAAGTAAACGTCAGTATTGTTGATAAAATAATTAATGAACCAAACAATATCAAATATAAAATGTCTATTGAAAATGTGGATGACCCCCCATTAGAAATGTGTTCACATGTTAGTTTTTTTGTAGTATTGAATTCTGACAATGAGAAGTATTTGAACTATGAAACAAGTGCAAGCGGTAGCACTAACGGAAACGTATGCGCGCGTTGTCATGACACTATAGATTTAAACTTATTTTGACTAACAAAAAAATTCAATTATAGAAATGGTGATTATGCAAAAGTATAATTTCCAGAGTTATTAGTACTCAAAGAGAATGCCTACATGAAAATAATAGATGATGAAGAGGGGTGTCTTCATGCTAGTGCTATAGGTAACATGCTACCTATTGATAGAACCTTTCGTCAGCTTTTAGGTATTAGCATTCAAATGAAAGCAAAGAGGAAAAGAAAGGCCTACTCTGTTACTAATATCATAAACCATATCTTGTCTACATGCCAAAACTTTTACCTGTGTAAAAATAATGTGATAATAGACAGTGAAATTGCCAGAAAAATAAAAAGGGTATTGTCACAAAATATCACTATGGACTGTAAAGATGAAACAATGAAAAACAAAGCACCAGCAAACGTTACTAGCACTGATGATACAGTCAAAGAAGCAAATAATACCAAAGGCGAAAAACATATTAAGCCTGTTAATGAGACACCAGTAAAAATTGTGTATGATTAAAAATGGAATAATGATTATTCTACTGATTACGAACCAAGAGAAGAGAATAACTGTAATATCAAGAGAGAACATGGTGAACTATTTTATGGAACAGATTGAAAACGTTCAAAGTTAATCATTGATATTAATAATGTATCATAATATATTTTTGTATTCATATTCTAAATAACATTATTTCATTAAAAATATTACACTGTTATGCATTCATTATTTTTTAGAGTAAGTTAGCATATCAAGCAATTAAAATGTCTATTAAAACATCGACAATGTAAGAAAAGAAATTTGCGTACATCTATTGTCAGACACATGGGATAACATTGTCAAAATCTAGGTATCAGAATGAAAAATTGTAGGTAAGTAAGTAAGTAAGGAAGTAAGTAAGTAAGTAAGTAAGTAACAAACTCTTTGTTGAATTCACCTCTTGGATACACAATACAGAAATGTACATGCACACGGAGACAACCCACACACACACACACACACACACACACACACAAACAGAGACGACACACACATAGAAACCATACACGCACACACTACACACACACACACAGACCACAACAAACAGAAAAACGAACCACGCACAGAGACGACACCCAAACAGAGACAACACACACACAGAGACGACACACGTATAGAGACAACACACGCACAGAGACGACACACACACACACAGAGAAGACATACACACAGGGACGACAAACACACACACACAGAGACGACACACACACAGAGATGATACACACAGAGAGAGAGACTAGACACACACACACACACACACGACACACACACATAGAGACGACACACACACACAAAGAGATGACACACACACACACACAGATACGAAACACACAGAGACGATACACGCACAGAGAGGACACACACACAAAGACAACAAGCACAGAGAACGACACACACACAGAGACAACACACACACACAGACGACACACACATAGCGACGACACACGCACAGAGACGACACACACACAGAGACGACACACACACACAGACGACACACACACAGAGAGACTAGACACACACACATAGAAACGACAAACACACATACAGACGACACACACACACACACAAAGAGAAGACACGCACACACACAGAAACGACACACACATAAAGACGAAACACGCACAGAGAGAACACACACACAGAAGACACCAAGCACAGAGACACCACGCACACAGAGACAACACACACACAGAAACGACACACACATAGCGACGACACACGCACAGAGACGACACACACAGAGACGACAACACACAGAGAGAAGACACATGCACAGAGACCACACACACATACAGAGACGACACACACACAGAGATCACACACACACACAGAGACAAAACACACATAGAGACGACACACGCACAGAGGAGACGACACACACATAGTCACGACACACACACAGAGACGACACACACACACACACACACACAGAGAGAACACACATGCATAGAAACGACACACATACACACAGAGAGACGACACACACACAAAGCGACGACACACGCACGGAGACGACACACACACAGAGAGGACACACACACACACAGAGATGACGCACACACATAGAGGAAACACCCATAGAGACGACACACGCACATAGACGACACACACACACAGAGACAACACACACACCCAGAGAGACGAGACACACACACAGAAATGATAAACACACATAGAGACGACACAGACACAAAGAGACGAGACACAAACACAGATACGAAACACACATAGAGACGACACACGCATAGAGACAACATACAAACACACACACACAGAGAGAAAACACCCACACAGAGACGACACACACACACACAGACATGACACGCACACACAGAGACCACAAACTCAAAGTGAGGACTTACACAGAGAGACAACAAACTCACAGAGATGAAAAACACACAGAGACGAGACAAATAGAGAGAGAGACGACACACACACAGAGACGAAAAACACACAGAGACAACACACACAAAGAGATCACACACATACAAAAACATCTATAAGAAACACAAACCGACATGAAACATGCACAAAGAAGAACACCAGACCGGGAAGACATAAACCCAGCGACGACAAACCCCAAGATAAGACACACACATCGAGCCGAGAAATCCACGGAAGTGACACACAGACAGAGTGACAGTAGGAGAGATTCCCAAAAAGTTGCGTTTATCTAAGTTCACTTAAAGTGGCGCCCCACTGTAATATTTTTAATGAAATAATGTTATGTAGAATATTAATACAAAAATATATTAGGATACATTATTAATATCAATGATTAACTTTGGACATTTTGAATCTGTTCCATCAAATAGTTCACCGTGTTCTTTTTTGTTATTGTAGTTATTGTCTTCTCTTGGTTCGTAATCAGTATAATAATCATTATTCCATTTTGAATCATACACAATTTTTACTAGTGTCTCATGAACAGGCTCAATATGTTTTTCGTCTTTGGTATTATTTGATTCTTTGACTGTTACATCAATGCCAGGAACGTTTACTGGTGCTTTATTTTTCATCGTTTCATCTTTATATTCCATAGTGATATTTTCTGACAATACCCTTTTTATTTATCTGGCAATTTCACTGTCTATTATCATATAAATTTTACGCAGGTAAAAGTTTTGGAACGTAGACAAAATATGGTTTACGATATTAGTAACAGAGCAGGCCTTTCTTTTCCTCTTTGCTTTCATTTTAATGCTAATACCTAAAAGCCGAAGAAAGGTTTTATCAATAGATAGAATGTTACCTATAGCACTAGCATGGAGACACCCCTCTTGATCAACTATTATTTTTATGTTGGCATTCTCTTTGAGTACTAACATCTCTGGAAATGATACTTTTGCATATCCACCATTTGTATAATTGAATTTTTTTGGTACTCCAAAGAAATTTAATTCCATAGTATCATGACAACGCACACATACGTTTCCGATAGTGCTACCACTTGTACTTGTTTCATAGTTCAAATACTTCTCCTTGTCAGCATTCAATACTACAAAAAAACTAACATGTGAACACATTTCTAATGGGGGGTCATCCACATGTTCAATATGCATTTTATCTTTGCTATTATTTGGTTCATTAATTGTTTTACTAATAGTAGTGACGTTTACTGGCACTTTGTTTTTCATCGATTCATCTTTATATTCCTTAGTGATATTTTCTGCTAAAGCCCTTTTTATTTTTCCGGCAATTTCACTGTCTATTACAACATTATTTTTACAAAGGTAACAGTTCCGGCACGTTGACAAGATATGGTTTATGATATTAGTAGAAGAGTAAGCATGTCTTCTTTTGATCTTCCGTTGAATGCTAATACCCGAAAGTTGACGATGGGGTGTAACAAGAGGTAGCATGTTACCACAAGCACTGGCAAGAAGATGTCCCTCTTCATCAACTATTATTTTTATGTTGGTATTTTCTTTGAGTGCTATCACCTCTGGATATCTCACTCTTGCATATCCACCATAAGAAGAGTTGAACTTTTTTGGTACTCCAAAGAAATTAAATTCCTTACTGTCATGACAATGCACACATACATTTTCAATTGTGCTACCATTTTTACTTGTTTCATAGTTTAAATACTTCTCCTTGTCAGCATTCAATGCTACAATAACATTGACATGTGAACACATATTATTAAAATGCTCCATCTTCACTTTTTTAAAAGATATGACTTATGTGTTTATCGTTCTACTGCGTAAAAAATACTGATTTAATACATGTAATAGACTAGGTAGTGTCGATATCTGGACATAAAGTACCAATGTGAAAGCCACACTGTGTCGATGGCAAATCACAGATTAAAATTGTTAGAGCCGTAAGAATATTTTTCCATTTTAAGATATGTAAAAAAAAAATAAAGTTGAATAATTTATAAGTTTAAAAAAAATAGTTTTTTTTTATTAAAAAAAAATATTTAATTAGAACCATCAGTCCTCATTATTATGAGTATCCAAAACTGGACTTAAGTTTCACATTTGAACCAGAGAATTGACCTAAGTTTCACATTTGAACGAGAGAATTGTATTTTCCATAATTTTCTTACAAAAAACTAGAGTTTACGGTCAAAAACCCTTATTAGCTTAGATTTTTCGCGAGCAACTTGCCCTCCACTATAACTTCAGTAATACATACTTCTGCCAATCAACCCCTCTCCCCCAAAACACTTTTCAGCCATTTCTTGTTAAAAATGTTAATTTAAACTCATCCACACGGGTTTTCACTAGCAGCTCGGTCTTCAGTATAACTACGCTAATACATCCTTTTGCCAATCAACCCATCTCCCCCAAAACACTTTTCAGTCATTTCTTGTTAAAAAATTTCTATTTCAACTCATTCACACGGGTTTTTCCACATTTGAACCAGAGAATGGACCTAAGTTTCACATTTGAACGAGAGAATTGTATTTGCATAATTTTCTTACAGGAAACTAGAGTTTATGGTCAAAAACCCTTATTAGCTCAGATTCTACTGAAATAGTTTATTTTTCGATCCATACCTGGACTTAAGTTTCACCTATGAACCAACGAATTGTATTTTCCATAATTTTCTTACAAAAAAACTAGAGTTTACGGTCAAAAACCCTTATTAGATTAGATTTTTCGCTAGGAACTCGCCCTCCACTATAGCTAGGATAATACATCCTTCTGCCAATCAACCCATCTCCCCAATAGAACGTTTCAACTTTTTATTTTTAAATTTTTTCATGTATACTAACCCAAACGGGTTATTCGCGAGCAACTTATACACACCTATATATCCACTATTACATCCTTCTGCCAATCGACCTATCACCCAAACAAAACAAGAAAGTCATTTCTTTTTAAAAAAAATTTTTATTTATAATCATCACCACTTTTTTGTCGGTAGAAAATCGCCATCCAATAGAAATTCGCTAATACATCCTTCTGACAATCAAACACTTTTAGTCATTTCTTGTAAAAAAAAAATTATTTCAAATCATCAACATGGGTTTTTCCCTAGCAGCTTACCCTCCACTATAACTTCGCTAATACATCCTTCTGCCAATCAACACATATCCCTCAAAACACTTGTTAGTAATTTCTCAATAAAAATTTTTATTTCAACTCATCCACACGAGGTTTTTCGTTAGCAACTCGCCCTCCACTATAACTTCACTAACAGATCCTTCCGCCATTCTTCTTAGTTGTAAACACCTACTTTGAAAAATTGGGATATCGAAAAGTGACAAGAATATGAATACTCTGTGGTCGGGCCAGTTTCCTCTTAGTTATAAACAGCCGAATTGAAAAGTTTGGGGAGCGAAAAGAGACAAGAATATAAATACTCTGTGCTCGGGCAAGTTTCCCATTAGTTTTAAAAACACTCTATGAAAATTTGGGGGACCGAAAATTCAAAAGAATATAAATACTCTTTGGTCTGGCCAGTTTCCCCCTTAGTTGTAAATACCCGCTTTGAAAAATTGGGGGAACGAAAAGTGACAAGAATATAAATACTCTTTGGTCGGGCCAGTTTCCCCTTAGTTGTAAACACCCACTTTGAAAAATTTGGGGAACACTAAAAAAGTAGTCAAAATAGAGCTTAGCCAAATCTAAATTTCATCATTTTTTTATGTTATTAATTACACTGAAAAAAAATTGAACACCTAAAAAGCCAGTATAATTATTCGCTAGTTTGATGTGGCATAGACAATGCAATGTTTTGAATAATAGCAATACAGTAGAAATAAAAAAATATTTGTCAAGGAATATTGATTAGTTCAGAAAGAAGCAATAGTCTAATTCTCCTGAAGCATTTCTAGTCATATGTTTACCAGGATATTAAATAAGTACCATTTTTACACCCCCCTTAAAACTTAATTTCCCAATTCTTAGCATTATTTTCACTAAATACTTGCCCCCACCCACGCCCCAGACAATACAGTAAGAAGCAATAGTCTATTTCTCCTGAAGCATTTCAACTCAAATGTTTACCGGGGTATTAAATAAGTAGCATTTTTACACCTCCTTCAAAACTTAATTTCCCCCTTCCTAGCTTTATTCTAACTGAATACTTGCCCCCACCCCCCCCACCCCCTCACTTCATATAAAGTAGTCAAAATAGAGCTTAGCCAAATCTAAATTTCATCATTTTTTTATGTTATTAATTACATTGAAAAAAAAAATTGAACACCTAAAAAGCCACGATAATTATTCGCTAGTTTGATGTGGCATAGACAATGCAATGTTTTGAATAATAGCAATACAGTAAAAATAAAAAAAATATTTTTCAAGGAATATTGATTAGTTCAGAAAGAAGCAATAGTTTATTTCTCCTGAGGCATTTCTAGTCGTATGTTTACCGGGATATTAAATAAGTACCATTTTTACACCCCCCTCAAAACTTAATTTCTCTTCCAAGCATTATATTAACTAAATACTTGCCATATTGGGACTTGTTCATTGTATCGGGTATTTTACGATTTCTCATTTAGAATGTGTTACCTCCAAAATTGACTCCCCCTCCCCCTCTCCTACCCTCCCCGGCCCCGCAGAAATGGGGGAACGAAGGGAACGTTAGATCCTATTTTAAATTGACAATAATTTTCAAACGTTACTTGTGTATTATACAGACCAGATTGGAGAGGTAAAGCTAGGTCAAGTAACAAATTACCTGAGTTAACAACCCCTTCGGTGTTACCTTAACTTTTAATCAGTTTAATCCTTTTTTTCTCCACCGTCATACAATCCAATCACTAATTAGAATCATTCACACTCCTATTATTCAAAACATTAATTAATATCGTTCATAGAGTCCAATTTGCGAATTCCTTATCCCTTTTTGCAAAAATGTCAAATACTCACTCTCTTTGAAAAACTAAACTAGACTAGACCCACCAAACCAGATTATACCCACCAAACCAGATCCATAGGTACATGCACTGGAAAGGTGCCATGGAATAGATTATACCCACCAAACCAGATCCATAGGTACATGCACTGGAAAGGTGCCATGGAATAGATTATACCCACCAAACCAGATCCATAGGTACATGCACTGGAAAGGTGCCATGGAATGTAAAGGCGGCAATACACAGGATGGAACATAAAGTCCTCAAAGTATAACCTTGATTACTACTATTATTACGTATATGAAGGGGGTTACCCCTCCGTATGATCTCGCTCTTTACGCTAAAGTTTAAATTTTGTCCCAATTCTTTAAAAACGACTAATGAAACATAAGGGTTGTTTAATTAGAACAATAAGTTAGTTTTTTTAATGTGCCAAAAAACTGTAGCGTGATGAGTGAGGTGTTGAGGAGGGGGGCAACTCCCGACATATACGTGATAATTTCTATTTTTTTTTATTTCAATGCTACTCCTTACTTTCAGCTGAAAAAACTTGTTTTGTCTTTTCTTTATCTAATTATGCTTAGAGACAAACAATTTTCTAAAGGCAATGGAAAAAGTATGTCAATTAAAGTAAAAGTATATAAAAATGAAAAAAGTAAGTAATTACAAAAAATACATAAAACAATAGCCTACTTACAAAAACTAAGATATAAACTCCCAGCATTTAGTTCTGTTGAGCAATTAAATAATAAAAAAACAAGTTTTTTTAACTGAAGGTAAGGAGCGACGTTAAAAATTAAAACGAACAGAAATTATTCCGTATATGAAAGGGCTGTCCCCACCTCAACGCCTCGCTCTTTACGCTAAAGTTTTTTATTGTTTAAAAGATAAAGTTGTGAGACAGGGTCAAACTTTAGCGTAAAGAGCAAGGCGATGAGGAGGGGACAGCCCCTTTCATATACGGAATAATTTCTGTTCGTTTTAAGTTTTAATGTCGCTCCTTTCTTTCAGTTAAAAAACTTGTTTTTTTTTATTTAATTTTTAAACATTTTTGAATAAATGCAGGTTTTGATTTTGGCTCACCGTACATGAATAATCAACACCAAATTCGCATATTGATTTTACTTTTATTTGGTTAAATGGCTTTCTCGAACGTTGTTTAATTTTATTTACGAAAGTTTTTATTAGTAATAAATATACGTAACTAACGATTAACTTACGCAACGAATTTCTATTCCCTAGTCAATACCTCGCTCATTACGCAAAAATTCGATTTTTTTTCCAATTCTTTAAAAATGACCCCTTAATCACAAAGGCCGTTAATTAGAATAAATAGCTCTTATGAAAGTACTTAAAAAATCTTTGGCTTAAACAGCGAGGTAACGACTAGGGGGCAAACCCAATCATATATGTAATATTTCCTGTTCGTTTTAAGTTTTAATGTTGCTCCTTACTTTCAGTTGAAAAACTGTTTTTTTGTTTAATTTCTGATCTTTTTTTAAAATAATGCTGGGAAATCCGGCGCCCCTTCATAGCAATTTCCCTTCCCACATGAAAACTTTCTCCGTGTAAGGATCCTCCCACATAACCCCCGACCCCTCCCCCCCCCCCCACTACCAGAAAAAATACCCCTGAACACGTCTGTATACTTTCCAATAACCAATACTATATGTTAACATTGGGTAAAGTTCATAACTTTCAGCCCTCCCCCCGGGGACCTCGGGGGATTAAGTCATCCTAAAAGACATATTTATCATATTTTCGAACATGCTGAACAAAATGGCTATCTCAAAATTTTGATAGGGTGACTTTGGGAAAAAAATGAGCGTGGAAGGGGGCCTAGGTACCCTCCATTTTTTTGGTCACTTAAAAAGGGCACTAGAACTTTCTTTTCGTTCCAACGAGCCCTCCCACGATATTCTAGGACAACTGGGTCGATACGATCACCCCTGGAAAAAAAACAAACAAACAAAAAACAAATAAATACGCATCTGTGATCTTTCTTCTGGCAAAAAATACAAAATTCCACATTTTTGTAGATATGAGCTTGAAACCTCTACAATATGATTCTCTTATACGTTAAGTCTGATGGTGTCATTTTCATTAAGGTTCGATAATTCTTAAGTGGTGTTTCTCTTTTTTCTCAAAAATCAGCCAAATTTGCTCAGGCGCGTGGCTTTTGATTGGTAGGACTAAACTTGATTAAACTTATATATTTGAAATCAGCATTAAAATTTGATTCTTTTGATGTATCTATTGGTATCAAAATCCCGTGTTTTAGAGTTCGGTTACTATTGAGCCGAGTCGCTCCTTATTTGCAGTTCGTTACCACGAACTGTTTGATGCCAAAGCATTGGATGGATATTTTTTAACAATATCGACAATTTTGAACTTGGTTATCAAACTCCAAAATATTTAATGCCTTTAGACTCAGTGTTTATAAAAAGTAACACATTATCAAAGTAGTTTGTTCAAAGTGAAACATAAAAAATAAGATTAAGAAAATCAAATACAAATTTGTAATTCAATATTTTTAATTTAATTTTGAATACCAAAGGCAAGTATTTTTCACACCTTTATACTTCGTAACTGTAAAATATCAAATCTTTTTCAAAGTGACAACTAGATAAATACAATCACTCCTGGAAAAAAAATGATAATAAACCAAAAAAACGTATTCATTCAGGGCAAAAATACAGAAATTCCCAGAATTTTGTTCAGGGGAAACATTTCTGATTATAGTGGCTTCATATATCAGCTCATGGGTACTCTTACAATGCAAGCAAAAGTTGAAGGCATATTCTTACCGAAATTGACCCTTATTAAGTTGTTTTCCTTGTGTTTTCTACAATTATACGAACTTTCTTGTGTTCTAATAACTGCACTAATTACTAATAAACAGAAACATATTTAAGATCACCATAAAAAGCTGATTCTTTGACTGAATTTTATCAATTGTTAGGCTCTTATACTTTCGTTATCGACAAAGAACTTTATTTACTTATCATTCATTACTATGGAGAATTTGATTTTTTTTTTTTTTGCTCCAACCAAATCATATAGAAAAAATGTTTGTGGAAAACTGGTTATGGGTTACTCAGTCACAAATTAGAACTTATATTTTCCTTATTATGGGTTGAAATCTATTGGCAGACAGCCAACAACCGGGCAACAAACATATTTTCCATGGTTTTTCCCTATTCTGCTCTCTTTCCTTTGGTTTCCTTATAATTACTATTACTTTATAGTCCCAAACTTCCAGGAGGGCAAGGTCCCCCAGCCCCCCTTGCCGGTGCCCACGATAATTAGTAAGGTCAAAAAAGGAATGAAAAAAGGTAGAAAACTGGCAATGGCAACTTTAGGAGGAAGAAAATCCGCCAATCCGGATGAAATGTGTCAAACAACAACAAAAATTTGGTCTTGTCCCGGATATACGGTAAAAAATTCCACTCCGCCCTCCATAGAAAAGACGGTATTAATCAAACATAAAATGAAAAACATTTTGAAAATCTTTTTACTTTTAATAGAGACCGTCATGATCATAATACAAGAAAAGCTGATAACTTAACTCATGAGTTTAGGAGCACCACTCGGGCATCTTTTGTGATTCGCCATTATGGTCCCCATGTTTGGAATATATTGCCCGAGTGTGTGAAAAATGCGCCTAGTCTTCCGACTTTCAAGTCACGGGCAAAGAAGTTTCTTTTATCTCGTTAGTGAATTTGGTGTCAAGCCCACTCCAGATTGTCATTCTATTTAAGGTATTTCCCCGTTTTTTTTTATTTACTTCTTGTCTTTTCCTCTTTCTCTCTTTTTTTTCGTTTATCCCTTCATCAGATGAGTTTCTTGTGTGTTGAGTAGCTCGGTATGAATGTTGTTTTAATTAGCTGAGAGTGATAACCTCGCTTGCCCTTTCAAGCTTATTGCCCTTCTTGGCAGGCAAAAGGCGAATAGTGTTTGTTTTCTTTTTTAATAAATGTATATCTCATCCTCATCTAATGCCCATGTCGATCAGAAAATACATAAGTGGTTAAACTACTAATGCAAATTTAAACATATAAAACAAAATAAGGCTATACGAATGAAAACACAAGGATTACCAGTTGCGTGTCAGCTCAACTAAAACACTCAAATTATCAGGATGAATAAAAAAAAGGTTCAAAATAAAGCTGGGACAAAAATTGGTCATTATGATGGCAAACTGTCAATACTCAACCACATTCCTAGTAGAAAAAGAACAAGAAACTGATAACCTCAGTTATTTACCTTTTGACGAGGATAAGTTGAATGCATGTCAGGAACGACTCGAGACCGTCCCCTGAAATCTCAAATTAACCCACATTTCTGAGCAATTCTGTTTCAAATTATGAAGTAAAAACTATTTTCTATTATTGTACCCCGCCCCACCCCCAAAAAAATCCTAAGCACGTGCATGATACTTGTAACTAGAATTTAGACTCTGGAAATGTAGTAAACTACGGCAATCTTATTTCTTATCTATAGGTAGTATTATTAGTAAAGACGGTGGGTACAGTTAAGATGTTAAAAGCAGAATAGCCGAGGCCCAGGACGTTTTTTAAAAGTTAATAAAAGTTCGGAAGAATAGGAAGTTAAGTCGGCACACCAAGATTAGAATGTTGGAAGCTACACTGATGACAGTGGTCAAGCATTGTTCTGGACCGTGGGCACTCCCAAAAACGGATCAGGATCCGCTAGATATTGTCCCAAAAAATTGCCTAGGGATTGTTCTGGGTACCCGACTGACTGACTGTATCTCAAACAGTAATCTGTATGATTTTTGTTTATTTATTTTTTAATTTCTTTTAAAGGCTCCCAAAACCTGCAAAAAATGTTTATAAATTTTGATCTTTGTCTAAAAAAAAAAGATTTTTTCCGGATTTTAAATGTAATATCTATATATTAGTTTATTATCCAGAACTATAAAGTCTAGGGGTCTAAAAAACAACAAGTTTGTTTTGGTCAATACTCATTAGCATACTGAGGTACTGAGGCCCAATATGGTTGGACTTTGAGACCCAGTACTTTCCCCAAAGTCATGAGATTTTTTTTTACTTTTTCAATAGTCTCCCGTATTTTCAGTTTAAATTTTTGGTGCAGTTTTCCAATTGCAGGCTTAATATCTTATGCCTTAGCAAAAGGCTAGTACTGTAATAAAACGATTAAGTAAAACTGAAATTAAATTTATATAGGCTACAAACGTCATTTAAGAATAAACGTGTCCTAATCATGATTTAAACTATTAATTTTTTTTTTTCAAAAATAGAGTGACATACCAAAATAAAATTTACCATGTTGGATCTGGTCAGGGACGTTCGCCGGGGGTGGGGCCTTGAAGACCGCTCCCCAAACTCCTAAATTTTTCAGAATATCAGGGTAGCTTACTTCTTATTGAAATTGCCAAATGAAATCTGTTCTTTTTTCTAGTATCCCCCCCGAACCCGAAAAAATTCCTGGATATAAGCCAGGGTTTTTTGTTACACAGTTTAATAGCAAAAACTGGGAAATCAATAGCATTTTTCGTCTTTTCACGGAGGCGAAATACCGAGGAGGTTATTTTGCTCTTTGAAAAGTTGAGAAACTATTTGGAATAAGTTAGTTTCCGCATGATGGATACAAGAGAAATTGACAGTGTCTCTGGTGTACTGAATGTCTTTAGCGCTTTTCAGGTGGCAACAAACTTTCATTTTGTTTACTTCATTCCAAAGTCAAAACTCTAAAACAAAATTTGTCACATCATCAAAACAACTATCAAGGCCGTATCCAGGGGGGGTGGGGTTACCGGGTTTGAACCCCCCCCCCCCCCGAAATTTTTGACCGAGTCGAAAATAAGTCGAAAATGAGTAAAATCTAGGTAAAAATCAGTATAATTAGTCGAAAACTGAGTAAAAAATTAGTAAACCCCTCCCCCCCGAAAGTCAAAAATTAGTAACCCCCCCCCCCCCGACAAAAAATCCTGGATCCGCCCTTGACAACTATAATTACTTTAATTTAGACATTGAAATACCCAAGCCTACACCATTTGATCACGTTTTTCAAAATTATCCCTGGAAAAGGCACTGGGACTAAAGGCAATACGAAAATAAATGCGATAACGAAAACTCACTAATAGCCGCATTCAACTCTGTCAACCTGACTACAGCATAAGTTTTACTGTCCTGTGGATTCAGCTTACAAAGTTCACAGAATACAAACGAGATATACAATCTAAGATGTTTGTTAAACCTATTTTTTGTTAAACCCAGCTTCATTTTTGTTTTGCTCGACATTTACACTTAGTCATTACGGCTTGGCCTGGGCTAACCAGTGGCCACGGGCTAACTTAAGGACGCTGTCAGAACTTTTGACTGCTGTACCTTCACATCTAGGAATCATATAAGGGTGCACCATCAGTGAAATACATACTTGTAGCTGCATCAGCAAAGGAAGCGCTTCTTTCCTTTATCAGATTGTTCTTCTAATATTTAAATTGTCCTCTTTATATTATTTCCCATTTCCTTTCCTGGAATATATTTTTTGTCATTTTTCAACAATCCCCTTCTATTATACTCTGGCTGTTTAAATTTTTTCTCTTCCAGGATTCATCAGGCACGAAATATTTTTCCTCAAAATTTTTAACTAGACCAAAACATTACAAAATGCCCAGAGAAAGTTTGACATACCAAGTTGCATCAGAAGAAAAAATCTTCCTGCTGTTTTTTTTTTTTTTATTTTTTATAGTTTAGAACAAACATTTTCACGACCAAATTGTTAAAATTGATTACCAGCTTTTTTCATATTGTGAGATAGTGGATATAATTTAAAAAACAATCTTTGACCAAAGATCATGGTTTTACAATGTACTAAAAATATCCTCCTTCTATTAGTTTTTTCATTTCCCCACTCCGAAAAAGCCTACGTCCTCATAGTTTATAGCTTGCCTGATTGACCTACCGTTTCAAATGGATAGGGAAAGTCATCCCTCAAGATTTTAAAAGTGATTCAGCACCAGTGTAAGTAGAGTTTAAATTTACAAATTGTCACTTTCAGAGTCATTTGAAGGTAATCCTTCACACATTCTGCTTAATATGAGTTTCATTTTAGGATGATGTATACAAGCAGAAACAAAAGGAAAAGAATGAGTCTAGGACTAGGACTTTGCAGGATTTTGCTGCGGAGAGGGAGTGGTGGAAAATGTTACAAACAAAGTAAATTTTCCAAATATTTAAAAAATACTATAAAAACAGGGGATATTGTAAAAATCTCAAGATTTCAGGGGGGGGCACCAGGATCAGAATAATTATCTGTTCTAGGCATGCTTGTTCTTCCAGTCCTTGTTCAAGGGTTTTGCTAGCTTCGTGCGATCTCCAGGAGTATTTACTTAGATATGCAGCTTAAAGCTGCAGCGCTTTAAATGTAGAGATTTATTTTAAACTTTCAACAACATACAGATGGTTTCACGGCAGGGATTTTCCATTTTGATCAGTGTTAAACAGAAAAATAGAGGTTTCAAAAGGGCTTTGTTTATATATATATATATAATATATATATATATATATATATATATATATATATATATATATATATATATATATATATATATATATATATATATATATATATATATATATATATATATATATATATATATATATATATATATATATATATATATATATATATATAAAAAACATTCTTAAAGTCCACCATGACAGTCGAGGCATTGTTCAGTCTTTTGAAGGACTCTGGAGATGGACATAATAAAAAAAAGAAAAAAGAATGGAATTTACTTTTGCCGTCTACATGGATACATAAGATAGATACAAAAGGGTATATAAGATCCAGAGAGATATGGATGCAGAGAATAGACACGCCAAAAATAAATGTAAACTTAATTTGTATGCAAGAGCTAATCGTGGTTGACAGCAAGCATTTTAGGTAAGCTTCTTATCTAATAGACTATGAGCCGCTGGGCTAGATTAAAAACATGAATATAAATAATACAATTTACGGTTACTCTATAAAAGTGGCTCCTTTAAATAGCCTTAAAATAATCGCTTTCTCACTAGAAGCAAAAAGCTTGCAGAGACTATTATTTCCCTTTACGGCTTCCCACGAAGCTTGTGAGCCCTTTTTCTTTTGTTTTTCTAAAAAAGATACGAAACCCATTTTTCCAAACGTAATAAAAACACAGTTTGTTTCAATTCTACTATGTATGGACGTTACAACCCGTTTATCCAATAAGACTAACGGCTATAGAGTATCGCATAGTTGAACATCAAGCTACGTAATTGTCTTTACGAAGTGGCCGCTGCGTTAAGTATACTTTTTCACGCTTAAAAAAGAACTTTCATGCTAGATAAACATAAAAATACACAAAACCATTATAACCATCATAATTCATCATAAAAAAATATTTAAAAAACAACAAGAAAAAGAAGAAAAAACAAACATGAAATGGAGATGGAGATTCAAGCTCTGATTAGGTGCGAAAGGCTTTTTAGGAGAAGTTTTTAATTTGTTTTCAAAATTTATAAATTGCCACTTCAGAAATTACATTTTGCTGCTATTGTGTTGATCTTTCCAAAAGGAAAGGTCAACATAAGTAACGTAAAATAAAATTCTATGTAGGGCTAGATTCTATTTGACACTGCCCAAGTTACAGGCGAGGCTTGATCCATAAGAATACATAACGGAACATAAACGCTTAGGTTATGTAAGTTTGAAAGGTTCAACGGCGTAGTGTGAAAGTACCACTAGAATAGAGGCAACGTATTGAGGAAACGGTTACAAGTAAATATCCAGGATCATATTGGATTTCTATCTTGTATAGGGTCCAGTTTGATTCCCCCCTCCCCAATAGATACATCAAAAGAATCAGATTTTAATTATGATTTCAAATATATAAGTTTAATCAAGTTTAATCTTACACATCAAAAGTTACGCGCCTGAGAATATTTGGCTGATTTTCAAAAAAAGGGGGAAAGACCCCCTAAAAGTTGTAGAACCTTAATGAAAATCACACCATCACATTCAGCGTATCAGTGAACCCTGCTGTACAGGTTTCAAGCTCCTATCTACAAAAATGTGGAATTTTCCATTTTTTTGCCAGAAGAAAGATCACGGATGCGTGCTTATTTGTTTTTTTTTCTTTTTCCCAGGGGTGATCGTATCGACCCAGTGGTCCTAGAATATCGTGGGAAGGTTCATTGGAACGGAAATTAAAAGTTCTAGTGCCCTTTTTAAGTGACAAAAAAAAATGGAGGGCAACTAGGCTCCCTCCCACGCTCATTTTTTTCCCAAAGTCACCCAATTAAAATTTTGAGATAGCCATTTTGTTCAGCATGGTCGAAAATGTAAAAAATATGTCTTTTAGGTTGACTTAATCCCCCACAGTTCCCAGGGGAAGGGCTTCAAGCTATGAACTTCGCCCATTGCTTACATATTGTATTGGTTATTGGGAAGTATACAGACATTTTCAGGAAGGATTTTTTCTGGGGGGGGGGGGGCTGGAGGAGGGAGTTACTCGGGATAATCTCTCCGTGGAGGATGTTTGTTTGGGGTAAGGGACATTTGTATGAAGGGGGCGCCAGATTTCCAAGCATTATTTAAAAAACGATCAGAAATTAAATTAAAAAAAACAAATTTTTTCAACTGAAAGTAAGAAGCAACATTAGAACTTAAAACGACCAGAAATTATTACGTATATGAGGGGGTTCTCCTCCAAGTCAATACCTCGCAATTTACGCTACAGTTCTTTTTTTTATGCTTTCAAAAGAGCTATCTATTCTAATTAAACAGCCTTTGTGATTCAGGGGTTAGTGAATTAAATTTTTTTTTAACTCTTAACGTAAAGAGCGTGGTATTGATTAAGTGGAGAACCCCCTCATATACTTTCATATACCTCATATACATATACTCATATACTTTTAAAAACGGAATTTTGATGTCAATAAATGTATCAAAAGAATGGGCTTATAATGCTGATTCTAAATATATAAATTTTATTAGGTTTAGTATTACTCATCAAAGGCTACGAGCCTAAGAAAATTTACCTGATTTTTTAAAGAGGGGGGAAACGTCCCCCACAAGTGAAAGAATTTTAATGAAAACCACACCGTCAGATTCAGCGTACTAGAAAACCCTTTTAAATAGATTTCAAGCTCATATCTGCAAAAATCTGCAACTTTGTATTTTTTGCCAGAAGAAAAATATACGAATATAGAAGTTCGTTACGTAAGTTAATTTGTAAATTATGTCAGAACCAAATTTAGAGGCAGCCATTTAGCAAAAGAAAAGTAAAAATTTTATGCAAATTTTGTTTTCTTATTCAATGACGGTGAGCCAAAATTAAAGCTTCATTAACAAAAAAACGATCAGAAATTAAATAAAAAAAAACAAGTTTTTTAAACTGAAAGTAAGGAGCGACATTAGAACTTAAAACGAACAGAAATTATTCCGTATATGGAAGTGGCTTTCCCCTCCTCAACGCCTCGCTCTTTACGCTAAAGTTTTTTATTGTTTTAGAAAATAAAGTTGTGAGACAGAGTCAAACTTTAGCGTAAAGAGCGAGGCGTTGAGGAGGGGAGAGCCTACCGTGACCTACCGAACCTACCACTGAACCTACCGTGGAGACAACTGAACCTACCGTGGAGAGCCCTTAAGTGTTGGTTGCAGGCACGAGCAAATTGTATACCACTGCGTAAAAGATATTGGGAGTCATGTGCTGATGACGGATCGGGAGGCGGGTGTACTTGCCCCCTCTGTGCGGAATTGGGTGATGGGCTGGACCATTTTTTTAGCATATGCCATTTCTTTTCGAGGGGAGGAACCGCTGCTTCCTGGTATTTTGAGGACTATCACACGTGACCTAATTATTGCTCTAGGTTGCTTCTTAGAGAGAGGATAGGATATACGGAAAGCAGCAACTTAAATTTGTTGATTGTTATTTCGTGGTTTATTTTGTTTCTGTTCAGTGGTTTATGTATATGGCCGCTGGCTTTTAAATACACTTATATTATTATTATTATTATTTGTTACAAAAAATGCTTTCATTGAAACACTAGTGGGCCCTCACATTAAGAAATAATTTACTTTCTTTTTATATTTGAATGTAACTTCTCTTTTATTCGAAAAAACTTGTTTTTTAAGAAGATAACAAAAGAGATTCGGAATAACTTTACAATGAAATATATAAACAGTGCTTATAGCTCATCTTTAAGTAGATCAGGGTTCCTCAAATTTCCAGCGATAATTAAGAGTTTGATCCAGAATCTGGCTCCTCAAAACCAGCCAAGTAGCTGCTTAGAACTCATCTCAAGTAACTTTTACGCCATTTACTGAGTTCATTTCTATTAACCATTACTAAACAAACTGTATTTTATTTTAGTAAAGAATAACATTCAAATTTAAAACGTGCAAGAATACCCAAAACTAATCGCTGACTGTAGCCCTGAAAGCTTTCTTTCACGTACTTCATAATTTCAACGCCTCACTGAAAATTTACGACAATTTACTTAAAGCTGTGATTTATCTGCCCTTACAAAAGAAGAGAAAAATTTAAATCAGGAGGAGGCACGGTTAGGCTAACTTATTGGCCTAACTGGCCAATACGGCCGCACATCCTAATATTTTCCATAAGCAAATCGTCTGTTTTTGGTAATCTTTTAGATTCAGAATCTAACTCCGGTAACTAAAACTTGAGACATACAGGTTTTTCTTCAGGATTGTCACCTCGACATGTGCTGGATTAAAACAATTATGATTTTCAATTGCTTGACGTAACGCAAACACGGGTAAACACTCAGTAGGAGTTCAAGCTCGACACTTGAAACCTTAAAAGTCAGAATCATAATTTTATTATTTGAAAATGAAAGAAGCCAGCATCTGAGTAGATTTGATAACTTCAGGAGGAGTCAAAGATGGAACAAAAAAAAACTCAAGTCATCGAGGCAGCATAGAAATCGAATTCCTCGAAGAATTACATTCATAAATCGGATAATTCAGTCCCACACTTCACACAGATAGGTTCGTCTAACTTCGCAAAAATGTTTACGCAAGAGCAATGTTCACTTGTCACGGCAATTTAGTTGCCAATTATAGCAAATTCAGTTGCTTTGTCAAGGAAATTCGTCGAGTTGAAAGAATTCAACAGTTATCGGACAACTACAGAAATTTCCTGGTAGAATTGGACATAACGGCAATTAAAATTTGTCATTGATGCAATTCATCAATATTGCCTATCGCAATCATTTTTTTTTTTTTTTTTTTTTGCGAAGCTAGAGTTAGTGTCAACGTTTCTTGAAGAATATATAGATTTATTTATCCTTTTTATTAGGGCAATGGTTACAGAATTGTTTACTGTCTAAGTGGGTATTTATGACACTTGAAATCGTAGGCTTACTTAGGAGAATTTTTGTTGTCTTTCTTGGTCAAATTTTTTTTTTTACTCAATACGAACGACTGGGAAAAGTGAGAAAGAAAAATTGTCAACGATTGACGGCCAATGGCACAACTAGAAGATTGGACAGGGGATGTAAGCAAACCCCGAAAACTAGACAAATTTTGTGAGCATTTAATGTTGAACATACCCTCAAAAAATAAAACAAAAAGCAGCACAAAGCGGGCAGAGGCCAACAAAGCAGCACAAAACCGTGTCAGTTCCTTTGCTATCCATACCTCGAAGGTCACTATTCCTTGAGCGCCTTCCGACCGACAGAAGCAAACCGCAATTCCTTAAGTTATCAGGCATGGATTTGTTTTTCCGCCCAAGGGCAATACAGACCCCCTACCACCATTTTTTTTAATTCTCTACAGAGATCAAAAAAATAATTCACAAAAATTAACACAAATATTCAAGATATGAGGTTTTTAGACCCACGATGTCCTTCACCATGTTTCTTCATCAAACAGTTCGTGGTAACGAACTGTAAGTAAGGAGCGACCCGGCTCCATGGTAACCGAAACTCTAAAAAACGGGATTTTGATACCAATAGATACATCAAAAGAATCAGATTTTAATTCTGATTTCAAATATATAAGTTTCATTAAGTTTAATCTTACCCATCAAAAGTTACGTGCCTGAGAAAATTTGGCTGATTTTCGAAAAAAGGGGGAAAGACCCCTAAAAGTTATAGAACCTTAATGAAAATCACACCATCATATTCAGCGTATCAGAGAACCCTACTGTAGAGGTTTCAAGCTCCTATCTACAAAAATGTGTAATTTTCCATTTTTTGCCAGAAGAAAGATCACGGATGCGTGTTTATTTGTTTGTTTGTTTGTTTTTTTTTTTTTTTTTCCCCAGGGGTGATCGTAACGACCCCGTGGTCCTAGAATAGAGTGGGAGGGCGCATTGGAACGGAAATTAAAATTTCTAGTGCCCTTTTTAAGTGACCAAAAAAAATGGAGGGCAACTAGGCCCCCTCCCACGCTCATTTTTTTCCCAAAGTCACCCGATCAAAATTTTGAGATAGCCATTTTGTTCAGCATGGTCGAAAATATGATAAAAATGTCTTTTAGGATGACTTGATCCCCCAAAGTCCCCAGGGGGAGGGCTGAAAGTTATGAACTTTACTCAATGTTAACATATAGTATTGGTTATTGGGAAGTATACAGACTTTTTCAGAGGAGATTTTTTCTGGTAGGTGGGGGAAGGAGAGGGTCGGGGGCTATATGGAAGGATCTTTCCATGAAGGAAGTTTTCATCGGGGGAAGGGACATTGCTATGAAGGGGGCGCCGGATTTCCCAGCATTATTAAAGAAAAAGATCAGGAATTAAATAAAAAAGAACAAGTTTTTCAACTGATCAACTGATTGTGATTAAGAGGTCATTTTTAAAGAACTGGAAAAAAAATTTGAACTATAGTTTAAAGAGCAGGGTATTGACTAGGGGGCGAACCCCCTAATATACGTGTTAAAAATTTATGAATATAGAAGTTCGTTACGTAAGTTAATTCTAAGTTACGTATATTTATTACTAATAAAAACGTTCGTAAATAAAATTAAACAAGTTTCGAAAAAGCCATTTAACCAAATATAATATGCAAATTTTGTTTTAATTATTCATGTACGGTGAGCCAAAATCAAAACCTGCATTAATTCAAAAACGTTCAAAAATTAAATAAAAAAAACAAGTTTTTTTAACTGAAAGTAAGGAACGACGTTAAAACTTAAAACGAACAGAAATTAGTCCGTATATGAAGGGGGCTGTCCCCCTCCTCAACGCCTCGCTCTTTACGCTAAAGTTTGACTTTCTCACAACTCTATTTTTTTAAACAATAAAAAAACTTTAGCGTAAATAGCAAGGCGTTGAGGAGGGGGACAGCCCCCTTCATATACGGAATAATTTCTGTTCGTTTTAAGTTTTAACGTCGTTCCTTACTTTCAGTTAAAAAAACTTGTTTTTTTTATTTAATTCAAAAGCAGAATTTCGAAGCCATCTATACAGCTACTGTTCGTGATTTTTGCATAAAAAAGCAGGACAACTCTAGAGAAAGCCTGTTTATTTTTAGACGTAAATGCACCAACGATGTAAAACAAACCAACAAGTCCAGCTAGCTCAGTAGGTAGAGTATCTAAATTCCACTCTCAGGGTCGCACCTTAACGCAATCAAAGCGACTGTGTCGGGAGGAGGCGGGACAAAACTATATTCTGGAATCCTCGAAAAATAATAAAATCTACAGAAATTGATTTCTTTTTTTTGTGCTGGTCATCAGTCAGGCTTTGCAACTAGTGGTTACATGATTACGCATACTATAATAGATTTTGGACCTCCTACCAAACGAAATATTGCTAATATTTTCTTATATTTTTGGGGCTTAACTTGTCGAGGTCTGACAGGATCTTTACATTTTTTCAGTTTTTACTAGATTTAATTGTAGCAATCAAGGCCGTATCCAGGGGGAGGGGTGACCCCCTCCCCACCCTAAATATTTGTCCGACTCGCAAAAACGTAATAAAATGAATATAAACAAACTTTTTACGCATTTTTAAAGTTTTCTTTTTAATCCCAGCCCCCCCCCCCCAAAAAAAAAAAAAAAAAACTTGGATACGACCCTGGTAGCAATATTCGGATTTTGCAAGGTGAGAATCAGCCAGAGTGTTGATAAAGAAAAGAAAAACGAGCAAAATCCTGAAACAGAATATGGTAATAAAGTCATGGAGATGATCCAAAACAAGTTTGAATAGGAAACTAACTTTACAGCATTTTACTCAACATAGTTTTTCTCTTTTTCCGTCTAAATCTATCATTTCATGAGCTATGAAACGACTACTACTACTAAAAACTCACCGCAGCACCAAGTCGCATGAGGCCAACACAGCTACGCACGCTCCTCCTCCATCCCAATCTATTCAAATCCTCCCTTTTTACACCCTCCCAGAAAGTTTCCATTTCCTTTAAATCTTTCTTTATGACCTCCTCCCACCCCAGAAGCGGACGACCTGCTTTCCGTTTAGCCCTCGACGGTTGGCCAATAAGGACAATCGTCGGCAATCTGTCATCCTTCATCCGCACAGCGTGCCCTAGCCACCTCAACCTTTCTTTCATTATAGCCCTAGAAAGGGGTATTGAACCACATTTTTCGTATAGCCTACTGTTTGGAATACGGTCAGTCAGCCGGGTACCCAGAACAATCCGTAAGCAATTTCACTGGAAAACATCTAGCAAATCTTCGTGCGCTTTTCGAAGGGCCCATAATTCAGAGCCATATTTAACCACTGTCATCACTGCAGCGTTTAATATTCTTATCTTAGTTTGCAGACTTGTCTTCCTATTCTTCCAAACTTTTTTTAACTGTGAAAAAACACCCTGAGCCTTGGCTATTCTACTTTGACGAAGATTCATCTAACCTCAGCCATAATATTTTAAGGCTACTGCTAGCACATATCTCATATAGCTGTTTTTTGAACGATCATGACTTTTTACGTGCATTCTATATAGTTTTCATTCCACGTTTTCTAGTTGCAATATGAAAATTCCGTGCAAATAATTTCATTTCTAAACGGTAAATTGCGCATAAATTTGGCGAGTATTCATGTAACCTGAGTATTAATATTTCATTGCTACAGGTTGACTTCTCATAGAATTGTTTTTTGTTTTTTTTTACAAAAATGATTAAGTGCATTCATGTTGTTTTCCATTACAAGGCTTCTAGAATTAATAAAATAATCCCATCGCTAATACTTCCCTTTCAAAACACAAAAAAATATCAATGTTGCACTAAACTACACACAAAAAAATCGGCTTGTTCTATTTTTTGTGCTTTTCTTTTTTTACTATCGTTTACAAACCTTCTAGATTTAATAGAATAGTCACATTACAAATTCTTCCGTTTCATAACGAAAAAAACTTTGAATGCTGCACTAAACTGCACACAAACAAATCGGCTTGTTCTATTTTTTTGTGTTTGTCTTTTTTTATTATTATGGTTTATTAGCCTTTTAGATTTAATAGAATAATCCTGTTGCAAATATTTCCGTTTCATAACGAAAAAAAATCCATGTTACACTAAACTGCACATAAAGAAATTGGGTTGTTCTATTTTTCTGTATTTTCTTTCTTTTTTATTATCATTTATTTATTATTGCATATGATCATCAAAAGTGACATTTCTCTTATTTGCTCAGTGTTGGTTTTCTCCCATTTCCTCGAGCTCTGCTCTTGCTAGAAAAATATTTAGTTTTCTTTGCAAGATAAGATAGATGAAATGTATTCATAGACAAAAACCAAAGATGTGACAAACCAATATATGACTTGTCATTACGGGGCTCATTTTTCCTTTTTTTTTTCCTTTTTTTTTTTTCCTTCTTTTTTTTTTTTTTTTTGTACTTGACGTATTGTGCTCTAATGGATACTGCAAAAAAAAAAATTCTATCACCCCGAAAAAAATTAGTTTTTACTTAGTTTTCGTTAGTTATACGAGCTTTGTGAACAGCCGTACAGTTTTACCAATTGCGTTATTGCCAAATTTGCCAAAATTTTGCAAAAAGCTAATTGAGATTGGACGAACTGATCTCGCCACCTTTGAATATTGTATGATTGGGAACGACAAATTGCTTTCGAAAAATTCTTTAATGACAATATAGAAGCATTTAATGTTAAAAATTCAAATTCACACTTAGGGTGAAACTTAAGGAAGTTTCGAAATATTTTTTTGGACAAAGGTTTCTTGTTTTTTTTCCTAATAACTTCCAAATAAATACCATCTAATTGGGCTTATTATCCGAAATTAGAAAGCTGTCACGTCCAGTCTATTGGATATTTAGACAGGGTTTTTGACCCTGTTCCACTTGGGTCTGAACAGATTTTAGATTTAATGGTAATTTAAGCAGCTTTTGGGCTCATAAAACCTGCTGTTTTGAATTACCAGGCTAATTTAATCTAATGTTTGAGTTTTTTTCAAAACAACTCTGTCAAATGACAAAAAAAAAAAAATAAAATAATCAAGCTCTGCTTTTTTTTATTACATTAGAAACACGTAAATCAAATAGATGTGCTATGTAAAGGTTTGGAATTGCACCTCAGTGCACCCTCAAAGGAACATGTAATCCCTAAAACTTGTATTAGTATCCCCCCTCCCGTCAGACCAATCAGCATAAGAAAATAATCAATATCAAAATGTAATATTTGTTATTAGTCCCATGCATGATTTTCGAGATAGTGACTTTGGGTGGTATACTCAGTATATAATATAATTTTAACTTAAAAATGTAATTTTAGACAAAATTTAGGCATAATTTTTAAAATATCTTACTGATATAATTTAATTCACGTAATTTATAAAATATAATCCTCTCGTGTAAATTCAAGTTTCATATTAATCAAAACTGTAAAAGGGTAAAAATAACTGACACCTTAAATCCATCAACAATTTGAAAAAAAAAATAATATCTTCACAAAAAATTTGCAATCTTAGGCTATGCACTGATTGTTTAAAGTACCAAGGACAATGAAAATGCAGTACCAAGGAATTTGACTGTTTAACTGGAAACTTACACAGCCATATATATATTTTAAAATATTCGAAAAGTCAGGAATTCAACTTTTAATGAAAAAAGCCTCCTTGCCCAGTTATGCAGTTTTTGGTAGTAGAGGGTAAATACATTCTAAGACCACACTGGCTATAGACAACTTTTAATGAAAAAAGCCTCCTTGCCCAGTTATGCAGTTTTTGGTAGTAGAGGGTAAATACAGTCTAAGACCACACTGGCTATAGACACAAAGACACTGTGTCATTTCATCAGTGTCTATTTATCGCTCATGTAGTGTACTTCAAAAGATTATATTGTTGTTTTTTTTTTTGTTTTTTTTTGTACTGAGGAGGACTTGGCGGAGGTCCTTGTCGAAATATTTACTTATTTTCTCTTAATGTTATTCCACTGGCTGACGCTACCTTCGTTTTTCTCTGCTTTTTTATTTTCTTTTTCATTTATTATTTTTTCTCTTCTTTGTTTCATTGGCGAAATTAAAAAAAAAAAAACATTTGGGAAAAATCTGCAAAAAAAGCTAAAAAAATATGGCAACAAACAACTTAAGAAGGTGCAGCTTTTCTTTGAAGGTCTCGTTTCATTTGGGGGAAAAGCGTTGTCAACTATAACTAATTGATTTAACTTTGAATGTTTATTTTCCAGGCTCAAGGTGGTAGCATTAACCAAAATATGGGTCTTCTCGAACAACTTCATAATTTTGAAACAACCAAAAGGAAAATCTTAGAAAATCACATAACTCTAATAATGAATAAACCAAAGATGGGTTAAGGGGGCAAAGATGTTTTATTTTGCTGTCCTTGGCGCTTGAAACACTTTAGGTAATCAGCGCGTAGCTATGCCAATTATAGTACGGAAAGCTCTGCGAGAAACAGAGAGGAAAAAGCTATTTTCAATTAACTTAAAGACTCAGTCCAGCTCAGACTCTTTCTCAATTGAGTTCTGATACAATTTTCTCTTCCGGAAATAATCAAACGTCAAGAAATAAAGAGAAAAAAGGTACACAAGAGACCCAAAATAAAATTTACCAGAAACAGAAAAGAGATTCGGAAAATCCAATGAATAAAGTTCCTTGCGAAAGGAAATTAGTACGACTCTAGATTCTCGGGAAACCAACGGGGAAAAGGATTTCAAAACAAAGACATCTGAACATTTTTCGTTGGCTGATTTGATAGTTGCTTTTTCTTTGTATTACTGAAATTTCTGGAAGATCAAGGCAAAAGACATAGAAAGCTGAGATTCTTTGCTTTGAAGGTAGCAAAAACAATTGAGTAATTTATCCAGAATCTCTCGTAATAACTGACAATTTCTGTATATATAAGAACAGGGTGAATTGGCTAGGTAAAAAATAGAGCAACTAAAGCATTTTGATTTATAAGCTAGAAACACCAAATAGGAAATTTTCTATTCTAATACGTGATAGTTTGTAATTATTCCCAATGGTATATAGTAAGAAAAACTTACTATCCATAATTCGTATAAGAAAAATAAAACAAATAAAATTATTCAACGGCAGATAGGAGAAAAAAAATTAATCGACAGACCATGAATTAGTAAAAGACAAGAGGATTTATAGTTTTCCTTTTAGTTTTTGGA
Source organism: Artemia sp. Qi Xiang Cuo (assembly GCF_049724085.1). NCBI lineage: Eukaryota > Metazoa > Arthropoda > Branchiopoda > Anostraca > Artemiidae > Artemia > Artemia sp. Qi Xiang Cuo. The sequence goes on along the minus strand of NC_142794.1, from coordinate 24,104,565 downwards.
CCAAAAAAAATTCAGGAGGGACCAAATCATTATTTTTATGCTACTTGAGCTAAAAATTATTTAATTAAATAAAACAATTAATTAATTTAAAATTAATTACTGAATTAATATTTCAGCTCATGTTCCACCAGCAATGGAATTTACATAGCAAAACCCTTCATACCTCAGCCGCAGTAACTCAAAAGGCGTTATATTACACAGAATGAATATGAAAGGGAAACAGAAAACATGAAATTAATTTCTGGTGTTTTGACTGTTATTAAAGATTAGGCTACTATTATTTACAATTGTCTTTTTTACTGTTATTTTTAAGTTTTTTTTAGCAGAGGAAGGTGTTTTTTAGACTTCTGTATAAAGAAAAAAACGATTTTGGTATCAAACGCTGGAACGGAAAAAAGAGGATATAACGGAATTGGAAAACAAGCATAAAATGTTGCAAATCTAAGGAGTAAAAGATCTGGATTACCAGAGTGAAATTGGCATGCAGCTCAACACTTAAAAAAGGGCCTACGATCCTCAGCTTGGAAAAATTAGAATTTTGATTGTGATAAGAAAAAGTAATGTCAGGAGAAAAAATGTTTTGTAAATTTTTAAAGAACAAAAAAGTTATTTATAGAATAGAATAAGGCTTTATTTTTAAAACTTTTCACAAGCGATAAATCGCCGAATATAAGTTCGTGTCACACAAAAAAAATGAAGTAAACAACAACAATCACAAGCACATCAATGAAATTAGGATCAGGGGCACCAAACCATTAAGAAATATAAACAGACAAAATACAGACAAACAGAAATTAAACAATTAAGAAAAATTATTAAAGTAGCATAAAATAATGTCATATCAAACAAGTAATACATTAAAGGTAAAACTTTAGTCATAAAACGGCATATAATAAAATAAGTCACAAAAAAAAACAATGTGAAGGATTTAACACTGGAGGTGTTAAGGATTTAGTGAAGGTTGGTATAAAGCTATCTAAATACCCTCTTGTTTTAGTCTTTACGGGTTTTATAATGGGGATGGGATTTTTTGCCTCTCTTGGGAGAGGCTTCCGTTCAGGATTATGGGGAGGCGGAAAAAGGCCTACAGTTCGGATGTTAGTTCTCCCATTACTACCAAAACGGAGGCACAGATCATTTCGTCTATTTTCCAGGGTTTTCATTTTAAACTTTTGTATGAAGTAGGAGTAAGGCAACTTCCCTTCACGCGATTATTTTTAACGCCATTTTCTGGACGGATTCCAACCTTTTGGTTTGATTTTTATTTAGTGAGAAGTGCCATAGAGGGCAAGTATATTTGAGAGTTGGGCGATAAGAGATATATAAAATTTCAAAATATGAGAAGCAGGGCATTGATATTTTGCCAATTGCTTAAGAAAAGCTAGGGAAATATTGGCTAGCTTGGTTATATTTGAAGTATGGGCTTCCCATTTATGATCGGAAGTTATAGTTACTCCTAGAAGTTTTATTTTTTGTGTATTAAGTTCACTTGGAATAATAGACGTAAATGAGTGGGCTGTGCTTAGAAAATTTATTGTTAGAATTGTAGATTTCAATGGGTTAACATGCATTTTATTTTTGAGGGCATCTGTTCCATCATCTTCAAGGATTTCTAGTAGACTACTTTTTATATTTTTCCTGGCGATTTATAGTAGAGTCATATCATCCACAAATTTCCATCGTAAGGGGATATCTTCTGCCAAATTGTTTACCATTACGCTGAATAACATGGGTCCAGTTATACTACCTTGGGGTATTCCTTTATAGACTGGTAGAGGTTCAGAATAAGTATTCATGTACTTGACCACTTGAGATCGTTGGCTTAAAAATGATGAGATAATTTTTACCAGAGATGGGTCGATTTGGAATTCATGGGAAAGTTTATCAACTAAAACATTATGGTCAACATAATCGAAAGCCGAAGAATTTTAGATTCGTTTTATTTGTCATTTTTCGTCTTTTTCTTTTCTTTTTTCTCTTACAATCAGTTTGTAATTGGGTTCATAAATATATTCAGTTCAATATAATGTGTTACTAATTCATGCATTACTATATTATTATAACGTTGCATAAGTTCATGCGTAACTATATTCGAGCCTCTATCAACCAATGTTCATTCAATTATTCGTAATAAGGTCACTTCATATTATATAAACCGAAAAAACAAATATTTTGACACCCAAGGGCACAGATTTTGCCTTCTTCTTGTGGAAACTATAGTTTCTGCCTTATTTTATCAATTCTGCAGAAGTTGAACTTTGATTTTAATAGCCGATTTTGAGGGGGTGGTAGCACTCCTTACATTTAGGGTGACTCTGGGTATTGCATTACAAACAAACAGAAATAAAATAAAAAAATTCATATGGTAGTAAAGAGCAACATTAAAATTTAAAGCGAACAAAAACTGTTCCATATATTAAGGGGGCTGTCCCCTATTACCCTTCGCTCTTTACGCCAAGTTTAACTTTTTGTTCCCAATTGATTTAAGACTTATTGCCGAAGAACCAGGTCCATTGAAATGGGATAAAAAGTATTTTCAAAATACCTGAAGAATGGAAGAGCTTCAGGCCAAATATTTAAAAGTCAGTCAGAAAATAAACATTTGTAATAACCGTTAACTAGTTTTGTCGAACTTGTAAATACTTTCAGTAACGGGCGAGGTGGGGGGGGCAACTCCTTCATGTGCAGAACAATTTATGTCCACTTGAAGTTCAATACGTTTGTTGGGGTTCCACCCCTGTTTCTTTTCTTTTCAGATAAATGACCTGTTTTCGTTCCGTAATTACATTTGCTTAGATTTGCCTATAGTATAATGACAATTTAAAGCCTCGTTGCTAAGCTATAGTTGTTTTGCAATAAGTAAGCTTTGAACTTAATTATATTTTGGACTTCCTGGTTTGAGTCATTGAAAGATAAAGTTAAGAAAAAGTGGAATGGGTTTTGAATGGGGATTGAGAGGATTGGCTGGGCCAAGCGAAGGTCCACCCTATGAACAGTGGCTGTAAAGAATATTATTTTTGAGTTGGTCTGCATTTAGAGCCCGTTCGGGGATGCATATATTTTTTGGTTATTATGTGTGACCGTTTGGAAGCACAAAAGTAAGGTGTTTTCTACAGATTGTGTACTTAATTTTCCCGGAACCCAGGCAGGGTAAGAATAGAGTTACGAGATGCCGTCATTATTATATTGACAGGGGGTTTGTTACCTCCAAAAAGAGAGTTGGAGATTTTCAGTGGTAGCCAAGGGCGGGTACACATGGCTTTAGAAAGTGGCCATTTGACCACTCGATCACGTTATCATACCCTGGGACAGGGTATACTATAAATAGGGTAGTACAAAACCCGATATTTGCAGAATCGGTGTGGTAGACGCGGGCATCACATTATAATTTGGGGCCGGGGCTTTCCCCTCCAATAAGTGATGACACCCGTATATTACCACGCCAATACTGGTGGCATTGTAGCTTACCACTATAAGACAGGTGGCATCGTGGCCTACCGGTATAGTATTGGTGGCTATTAATCCGAACATTGGTTGCAGCAAGAAAAGGTCCTATCAGTAAACCTGATAGTAAAAGAATTCCGCGTTTTCGAAGAGACAAGTTAATTTAGCCTAAAAAGTAGCTACTAAAGCTTGTGAAGCCCGTAAGGGAAGGTCAATGAGTGAGAGATTATCAGAGAATTATCACACAGTAAATGCTGTAACGAGAAAATACGCAACTTCGTTGAATACGGGGGGAGGTGGACCGGCCCATAAAACAAATTGGGAGGCTGCGCCGCCCTGTCGGAAAAACGATATAGTTGATACGCGTGTTCAAATGTTGATGATCTACAAAAATGGGATGCGGAAGGAAACAGACCACATAGTATTGAAAATAAGACGCGCAAAAATGATTTTTCGGGAAAATTTCCAGAAAATGGAAAAATTGAGAACACCTTTAACGAGTGCGAGACGCCGAAAAAAATTTACCTAAATGAAACACTGATTGTACCAGAGAAAAAGAAGACGAAATTTATTGTACGCACTTTTCCTCGCTAAGTTCGGGAAATTTTATTACAATATGAAAAACTAAATGTCGAAATTCAGTTCCCATTTGATAACGAAATATTTGTTTCGGCGGTAAAAGTAAAGAGAAGTAAAAGAGAGAAGAGAGATATTAAACGGAGCTACAATGAAGTAATGCAGTCAAAGATGGTGGACACTGGAGTCCAAATCAGATTTAACGATGATTTATTATTTAGCGCGAATGACAAAATTGAGAAAAGTGAAAAAGAACAAATAAATGCAAAAAAGAGACAAAATTTGGAGATTCAGCCTGCAGCGGCGAAAAATAAAAAAATGTTGGATGGGCTGTCCCTCCATAACATAAATAATAGGGAGAAAATAAAATGTTGGATGGGCTGTGCCTTGATAACATAAATAATAGGGGGAAAGAGGTCAAGGACCCATGGGGAATAAAACGAGATGATTACAAAATAGAGATGAATGACCTAAAACGGGTTGGGGGAAAGTTGGGAGAGACTGAATGTCGAATCGTATTAGAAAAACTTAAGAAAGAATTTGAAACTGGTACTTTAAGGTCAAGAGATACATTACTATTTAACGAGGGGGAGGAATTCCTTGGGGAAGATCGCTTGTAGGAAATTAAAAATGATAACTATTATCCTCAATGTAAAACAGGTGGACAAGCTCTGATCCCGTTATGAAGGTTTTTCCTCTCTGATCTGGAGTCCTTGGGGGACACTCTCTCCCAATCACTTCACATTTCACCCAAACCTTTGTCCAGTAGCCATATTCATAGTTTTTACTCTTCAAGGAAATCCACAATTATTTCCGGCAAATTGTATTCAGTGGGAGATGTATCCAAGCTTCATCTTCAATTAGCATCAACGCATATTCTTCATTTGATTATCTCAGGGGAGGGAACCCAGAAAAAAGGCGATTCATGATTCGCTCAAAATTTACTTCATTCCCAGTACCCTTATCGTTTTCACAGGCCTTTGCATGTCCAGCCTTAGATTATTTCAAATTATGCCAAGGGGCAATTTACTTTTTTACTGAGATGTGGGGTTGTTACCAAAGATGAAAATTAAGAGGCTAGTGCAACCAATTTTTCATGATGGATGACATTATCAAATGTTCCAGAAACGTATTCTCTGCTCCTCTCAAATTCAAATTCGTGAAAGTGAGAAAATTTTTGTTTTTGATTGTGCCGCACACGACCATTTTCTACAAATCTTGGGGACTTCAACTTTAAAACCAAATGCGGATGCTATACGATGTAGACCATGGTGGTTCTACAGTAGAGACGTGTTGATGGCGACCGATCCAGAGCCAAGCGGTGGAAGTAGTAGCAGAGACACTGGTCGAAGAAAGAAGGCAAATGGATTTTGTAAAGTTGAAGTTATGTGTTTATGTTCGTAAGGGTGGACCAAGGTAGCGCGTGGGCGGTCATTTATCTTACGGGTGGAGGTGTTGGGGGTTCCACCCCCTGTTTCTTTTCTTGTCAGATAAATGACCTGTTTTCGTCCCGTAATTACATTTGCTTAGATTTGCCTATAGTATAATGACAATTTAAAGTCTCGTTGCTAAGCTATAGTTGTTTTGCAATAGGTAAGCTTTGAACTAAATTCTATTTTGGAATGGATTTTGAATGGGGATTGAGAGGATTAGCTGGGCCAAGCGATGGTCCACCCCTATGAACAGTTGCTGTAAAGAATATTATTTTTGAGTTAGTCTCATCACATTATAATTTGGGGCCGGGGCTTTCCCATCCAAAAAGTGGTGACACCCGTATATTAACACGCCAATACTGGTGGCGTTGTAGCTTACCACTATAATACTGGTGGCATTGTGGCCTACCGGTATAATATTAGTCATTATCAATCCGAACAACGTTGTTTACTTTCATTTAAAAAACAAATTGTTAACTTAATAACCAAGTTTTAGTTTTGATTTTTGGCTATTTTTACAATTCACATTTTTTTTTTGCAGTTCAGAAACAAACCGACTAACCCTATCAAAAAATTATGGGAGAAAACTGGCGAGTTCTTCTGTTTTTTTCTGTTTTTTTGTGTGTGTGTGTGTGTTTTATTTCGGGCTTCTGCTTGTGATTTTATTATCAGTTTTGATATTATACCGTCCATACCCCATATAAAATGACAAAAATTTTGTCTTTGATAATCGAAAAGATTTTTAAGCACACTGTAGTTTTGAGTTAGTCAAACTGGCTTCAGTTTTTTTTCTTTACTCTAACAGCCCGATGTTTTCAGGCGTTTCTGGTTATCAATTCTTATTTTTAGGGAATATTCTTGCGAAAATAGTTAGGAATCAGTCCATTACTTTTATATTAAGATAAAAAAATTAGATGGAGTTAATCCATTTGGCTTTTGACCGAGCTCGTTGTACATCGAAAGAAAAAAGACTAGGACACTGCTTATTCACCATCGTATTTTCTTCTTCAGGATAAAGGACAGGAAATCATGTGGATCTCCCCTAGACTCAACAGAATCATTAACTATCCAATAATTCTTAGTCAAATACCTTTTTTCATTGCAGAATAAAACGGAATTGTCTGGCTATTTGCCCAGAGTCATAAGAATATCTCAACAGAAAATCCCGAATGGATTTCCCTTAAAACTTTCCAAGTTATTAAAAAGTAATGCATTTAACAAGGACATTCTCTGCCTTAATCACCCTAACAGTCATTTTTTAAGACCCTTAACATGGTTTTAACTTCAATTATCGTAAAAGAATTACGATTTCCCTGAAACTTCATAATTTACTACAGATTTATGAACTTAAGAGGGGGATTTATTTTTTGATATATATTTTAAGATAGTATATCCTTTTTCTAGATTTACTCCAAAGAGACATTAACTTTAATGACCATTATATATTCAAGGCAAAAAGATATGTAAGAATCATAAGCCAAAAAAAAAATATATATATATATATAGAAAAAAATTTTTTTTGCACGAAGAAAAATCTTCAAGAAGGATTTGAGTAGTGGGAACTAGTTAAATGCTTAATTGAGAATAGAAAAGTAATAACAAGAAATAGTCTCACTCACTTTTAATATATAAAAAAATATTATAGACAAATAATTTGCCCCCGTTACTAGAAAATGCAAGGCATGTTCCCTTTTCTTTCTTGTTTTTTACAGCAAAATTTTGTTATACCAAATACAGTTTTTTCTGGGTATTTACCCAGAGCCACAAGAATCTCTAAACAAAAAAACTTAATTCCTTGATTTAATAGCAGTAATGTTTTTAGACCCTTATTGAGGTTTTGAATTAAATTAACGGAAAAGAATAACGGTTCCCTTGGAACTTTCCAATTTACAACAGTCTCATGAACGCGGATCTGTTTTTTTCGGAATGTTTTATTTAATATCCTTTATCTAGATTTACTCTAAAGAGGCATTGACTTTAATGATCATTAGACAATTTGGGCAAAGATGGGCAAGAATCATTAGAAAAAAAAAATTAGAAAATAGATTTTTGTAGAGAAGAAAAATCCCCCTGTACTCAAGAAAGGTTTTGACAACAAGAACTAGCAACTATTCTTTAACGAGAACAAAACCGTAGCAATGAAAAACGGTTTCGTTCACTAAAAAAAAAATAAAAAAATAAAGTTGCAGAAATGAAACTTGTCTCAGACTAACACAAGCAGCAGGGTGTCTTCTTTTCCTTTTTTATTTTTAACAAAATGTTTATATCAATTCAGTTATGGTCAAAACCTATTTTACCAACAGGCTAAAAACCCAGATTGGAACCTGATTTCATCGACAACGTTCAGCTTGTTGTCGGTCAGAACAGCCAACATGCGCAGTGGCATAATGGGCAAAAATTTCTGTATTAGTAGGCATATGAATGTAATATTTTTATAGTACAAAGAGAAACATTTAACTGCCACAAGGTATTGAACGCATTTAATATGCATTTAGTATACTATAAGAAGGCTAAACATTTAATTCCAATTGAAAAAACAAAATTGAAAAAGTAAAATTCTTTTTATAATAAATAAAATTTGAATAGTGTAATATGTATTTCCATGCCAATGCTGTAGTAACAGGAAAAGAGAATATTTGTAATAATTCGCTTTCAGTGAAGCGCCAATGACGCAGTAAGCTTTAGATTTTTAAAATTAGGAAAGGAGGCAGTAGCAAAATTTTTGTTTGTAGCGGAACTAAAATTGTCGTGAACGGTCGTGGGAAGAAATAAGCTTAAACTAAATATTTGATATATAATGATATCAACTACTGAAAAGCCCATCAGTTCAAAATTTGGTTTTACTGTAATTTCATTTTCAATTTTTGATGTAGTACTAAGTACGTAAGAAAATGTTTGTAATAAAGCGCCAATCCGCAGTAGGTTTTAGACTTTTACAGTTAGGGAAGCAGGCAGTACCTATACTGTTCTTTGAATTGATTTTTATTCGTTTCAATCTTGATTCACAAAATTAATTAAAGCTTTATTCGTTTTAAGGTTCATGTTATGAACCTTAAGCGATTGCTATTAAACCGTACATGTTGCATGTTTGTTTGCTATGATTGTTTATTTCCTTTCTGTTCGTTTTGGGTTTCATTCATGCTACAATAGTAAAATATTTGTCTTCGTTTTAAGCTTGATTTGCATATTAAATTTAAGCTGTAATCGTTTTAAGATTTATTTGATTAATTTATATTAATACAAAAAAGGAATAAAAACAAAAGCAATACGAAGCCAGAAGAATGGAACAACAAGAATAATGCAACAAGAGATAAGAAAACTAGAAATAACATTTTTTAAAAGGAAAAGGCAAAAACAATTGACCCCCCTCCGCACAAAAACGCAGATCAAATGTATTTAAGCTAGTCCAATCAAATCCAGGTAATAAGAGTCCAGGCTAATACAGGTTAGATTTTAATTGCTATTTAGTTTTAATGACGAACAATTCTGATTTTCCATTTTCTCTTCTTCACCTGATTAGTTGCAATCTCTTTTTTCTTATTGTTAGACGTTCCTGTTCTTTTCTGGTTTCGCCGCCATTGAACATGCCTCCGTTCGACGCGTATTTATTAAAAAAATTAGCGTTCTTTTTTATCATTGCTTGTCCTTTTTTGGTGGTCGGTGTTAACCCCCCTGGAAAATACCCATCCCCCTGCAGAAAATAACCCCCAGAAAATAGCCCTCCATTAATTCCCCCGGAAATTTTCACCCCCCACGCAAAGAACTAGAACCCTCAATTTCTGATCCAATAAACAAAATCTGAAGTTTCTGTTACCTTGAGGTGGAGATATGGATGAGGAAGGGACAATCCTCCTTCTCTATGGAATAAATTTGGCTCATTTTGGGGTTTAGTGTTATTCTTTATTTTTATAATAACAGCGTAGACCAGAAATATTCTCAGAAATCGCAAGGGAATAGATATCAATTTCACATTTTTGATACGTTTTTTAAAGTTTCTTTTGTACTCCTTCCCCCCTAAAAAACCTTTGCTGGAAAAGACCATTTTGCTGCATTTTTGCAAGGAAGCTTTTCCACCGAGAAGGGGATTACCGCCATGGTTTTAAAAACAATCAGAAATTAAAGCTTTTTTCAAATTAAAGTGCGCTAAGAAAAATTTTTCACCCCAGATCATATGCAAGAAATTTTCTGGGTGAAATTTTCAGCTAAAATAGAATTGTCTTGGGGGAATTTCCCTGGAAAGGGGGGAAGGCTTTTTTACGTGAAAACAACTTTCCACGGTGGATTTTTTCCGTGGGTGAAGGAATTTTTCATGGAGGTGGGGGCCAGATTTCTCCGTGTTATTACAAGCAACCAGCAACTAAATTATAAAAGTTTTTTCAACTGGAAGTAAGGAGTAACATCAAAATTTATACGGACAGAAATTAGTGCGTATATGAATAGGGTTTACCCCTTCTCAAGACCTTGTTCTTTACGCTAAAGTTTTGACATTTTGACCCAATTCCTTAAGAATGACTCCTGAAACACAACGGCAGTTTAATAAGAATAATGAGTTTTTTTATTTGCAATCACCTGCTATGAGAGAATGTCATAACATAACATAGTGGTGGTGGGTGCAGAGTGAGGAGAGGGGATGGTGCCTGAAAGCACCCTGAGGGAGCGGATTTTCCGGCTTATCTGATTAACATACAGAAATTTAAATTTTAAAAAATAAGTTTCTTCAACTTATATACATATAGTCCATATATGAGTGGGGCTGCACCCTCCTAAATCCCTTGCTCGTTAAACTAACGTCTCTATTGCTTTGGCAAAGCTTTTATTCTAATTAAACGGCCCTAATATTTATGAAGTCTTCCTTAAGGAATTGGAAAAAAAAAGTCAAACTTTAGCGTAAAGAAAGAGGGGTTTAAGAAGGGGAAGCCCCCTTATATACTTAAAAAAAAATTTATTTGAAATTTTAATGTAGGTCCTTACTTTTAGTTGAAAAACATCGTTTTTTCTATTTAATTTCGTAAAAGGGTTACTGTATTTGAAATAAAAGACACATCATTAACACAGAATTCTGATTAATGGACAATTCTTCTGGGCCTGGTTTGTTTTGGTGAGCGTTTTGGGGCTGAAAAATCTCTTCTTAGCCAATTTATCTAGTATGGCTTGCCTCAGCTTCCTAAGGCCCACCATTGCGCAGAGCCTCCCATCATACTGGGGGCCGCAGGGATTTCTTGCTGTCCGGTTCTAAGATTCAAACTGAATTTATTAGGAGTTTCAGAAACTCATATCCCAAGAGTAGGAAGCATGAAATTAGGTGATATAGAATTTATTTACTCAGGCAGGAAGGATGGGGTATATAGACAGGGAGTAGGGCTCATGGTGAATAACGAAGCCGTTATGTCTTGGTTAAGCTGGGAAGGTATCAATAATGTGAATACTAATCACTCATTTTATGATTAAAAAGTTCAGGGTATCAGTTATACGCTAGTAGTATATGCCCCATTGGAGCCGACTGACAGAGTTACTAAGGATTCAGCTGAATTTTACTTACAGTTACAGAAACAAATAGGCAGGGTCCCAGGTATAAATATAGTGTTTTATTAGGAAATGTTAATTCCCAGGTTGGGAGAAATAGGGATAGATGGTATTCTAGTCTAGGTAAATTTGGTGTAGGAAAAGAAAACAGCAATGGCTACAGCGTGTTGCAATTTTGTAGGTATAACAATCTAGTTATAACTAATGCGGTGTTTGGTTATAAAATGGCCCGTCAGTTAATATGCTATTCACGTAATGGTATGATAGAAAATCTTATTGATTACGTTATTGTATACCGAAGACTGGCAGGATCAATACAAGATACTTTGGCATATTGGAGTGATGTTACTGATGTGAAAAGTAAAGATCACCATCTGGTAGTGTCTAGGGTTAATTTAAAGTTGAAATTTAGGAAGAGTAACTACCTCCCGGGAAGTTATGATGTTAGCAGACTCCAGGATGAGAATTTAAGAGAAACTTTTCAGGAACAGTTGAATACTAACCTGGAGAATTTAAAATTTGACCATGTGGAATATGCATGGAATTATTTTAGGAAAATAATTTAGGAAGTTGCTAATGGTGTCTTAGGGAAAAAATTTAGGACTGCAGCTAGAAATATGAGTGACAAAGCTTTATGTTTAATAGAGAGGAAAAGGGGCTTGTACAAGAATTATCTGAGTGATAGGTAATATGAAATAAAAGTATTGTAAAAAAAGTGAAGAAAGCATTAAAATATGAATTAAGGAACTGTAAACTGGAGGCCATGGATAAAATTGTCGAGGATCTGGAAGACGCAGCTATATGGCATATTAGTAAAGTATTGTACTGGTGTGTTAATAAATTGAGAGAGAGTAGTCAATCTGGACCTGTCCCAGTTAAAAGATAAGAACGGGGCCACAATTAGTGATAAAGAAATAGTAAAGAGATATGGGCAAAACAATTTGAGAATGTTCTAAACCGAGATAGAGTTGCAAGAAAAGATATAGAAGAAAATGAAAAAGTTTTTAATACCTTAGATGTGAAGGAAGATTTGTTCTGTGAGGAAGAATCAGTGATAGTACTAAAATGATTAAGAAATAATAAGGCTCCAGATGCTGATAGTGTGGTAAATGTGTTTCTTAAATATGGCAGCTCTGAGGTTAGAAACAAGTTACTGAAGATTATGAATCTGATTTTTGAAAAACGAGAAGTACCTAGCGATTTTAGGAAAACCTTAATTAAACCACTATATAAGAAAGGTAATAAGAATGAGCGTGGTAATTATCAAGGCATTAGTTTGGTCTCTGTAGGTAGCAAATTACTAACTAATAAGATACTTTTTAGACTGAGAGATGCTGTAGACAAAGTTTTAAGAGAAGAACAGTGCGGTTTTAGAAAAGATAGAGGATGTGTCGATCAAATTTTCACTCTTAGGTTAGTAATTAAAAGTGCCTGAGTTATCAAACACCTTTAGTCCTCAGTTTTATATATTATGAGCAAGCGTTCAATTCTGCTGATAGAAGAGCTTTACCACCCTATCAGCACCTGGAGCCCTTTTAATTTTTAATCCTTTTAGTATTGTTGCTAATTACTCCTCACATAACAAATCTTCCTTCACATCCAAGGTATCATAAACTTTTTATTTCCCTCTATGTCTTTTCGTGAAACTGTATCTTGGTTAAGCAAATTCTCAAAATGTTCGGCCCATCTCTCTTTATTTTTTTCCTTATCGCTAATTGCGGCCCCATTCCTATCTTTAACTGGGCCCAGTCCGGATTGACTGCTCCCTCTCAATTTGTTAACATGCCAGTACAATATTTTACTATTATGCCGTCTGGCTGCACCTTTCAGATCCTTCGCAATTTTATCCATGGCCTCCACTTCACACCTCCTTAGTTCGTATTTTAATGCTTTCTCCACTTTCTTTACATTAGTTTTGTTTTCACATGATCTATCACTCAGATAATTTTTGTATATGTCCTTTCTCCTTTCTATTAAACATAAAGCATTTTCACTAATATTCTTAGCTGCAGTTCTAGCTTTCTTCCCTAATACACCTTCAGCAACTTCACAAATTATTTTTGAAAAATTATTCCAACCATCTTCCACATTATAAAATTTTAAACGCTCAAATTTAGTATTCAACTGTTCCTGGAAAGTTTCTCTCAAATTCTCATCCTGGAGTCTACCAACATCAGAACTTCCCGGGAGTAGTTACTTTCGAAAATTTGAGCTTTAAACTAAGCCTTGACACTACTAGATGGTGATCTTTCTTTAACATCAATAACGGCACTCCTATATACTCTAGTATCTTGTATTGATCCTGCCAGTCTTCGATTTACAATAACATAACCAATAAGGTTTTCTGTTTTACCATCACGTGAATACCATGTTAACTTATGAGCCATTTTATGACCAAACACCGTATTGGTTATAACTAGATTGTTATACCTACAAAACGGCAAAAGCGTATATCCATATCTGTTTTCTTTTCCTACAACTCATTTACCTAGACTACGATAGCGACATTCCTATTTTTACTAACTAGTGCATTAAAATTTCTCAGTAAAAGCGCAATATTTCTACCTGTGACCCTGTCTATATTCTCCTGTAACAGTAAGGAAAAATCACCTGAGTCACTAGTATCTCGGTCAGTCGGTTCTACAGGTGAGTATACTACTATAACTGATACCCTAAACTTTATAGTGATAAAATGAGCAATTAGTATTCTATTATTAGTACCTTCCCAGCCTAAACAAGACTTAGCAACTTCCTTATTCATCATGAGCCCAACTCCCTGTCTATGTACCCCATCCTTCCTGCCTGAGTAAATAAATTCTATATCACCTAATTTCATGTTTCCTGCCCCTGGGATATGAGTTTCTGAAACTCCTAATAAATCCAGTTCGAATCGTATGAATTCGTCGGTCAAAATGTCGATACGATAGTCATTTGAACGTCGTAACATTCTAAGCTCCAATTTTCATGTTCTTTAAATCATTGAAATAATTTTTGCCTCAGTAAAAGCAATGATCCCGGATACCAGTGCAGGACGGGGATCACATATCTTCTCAATTCTACACCGAAGTGCTTAAGCCGGCTCAGAACCGCACAGCAAGAAGTCCCTGGGACCACCATGAATGGAGGCTTTGTGCAATCCTGGGCCCATCTTGGTCACAACATGGTTTTCAGCACTTGGTAATACTCTTCCATCAACAAGAGTCGAAATCCTGCACAGACAATCTCAAGCCTATTACCTCCGACTCATTATATATTCATGCCTACAAATATTATTCTACTACGGGGAGGTAGCTCTTAATAGATAAATTAGCTAGGAAGAGGTTTTTCAGCCCGAAGACGCTCGTCAAAACATACCAAGCCCAGAAGAATTGTCCATTAGTCAGAATTCCGTGCGAATGCTGTGTCGTTTACTAGGCTATAATTTCCTTGAGGGGCGCCACTCCTCAAGTGGGAATAGAGTTGATCGCAAGGTCCCCAGTCTTGCAGGTACCCCGAAAGAGTCGAGGCAGCGCTTTGCAGAGGCCGTTGCCCATAGATCTGGATCTTAAGCCCTGCTGCAGTTGTCCTCCTATAGAGGATCTTCTCGCGATGGTGTTCTGCATCACCATGCAATTTAACCCATTGCTGGGAGAAGGTTTGTAACTCATGGGACTTGTGGACAAGCCAGTGGGCCCTTTTGAGTGTACATTTGAGGGGCCTTCTTCCTCCTCCTCCAGTATTGATGACCCCAAGCAAGGGTGCCCCAGTTTCTATTATGGACCCCCAAGGACAAGGTACCCCCTTGGTCCGCGCCTCCTATGGAGGTACCCTACATATCTGCAGGGCGTTCCCCTATTATAGAAATATTCAATTATTGAAATATTGAAAGCCTCTATTCTAAGATTAGAATATTTCCAATACAAAATACTGGAAATATTGGAAGCCACAGTAATGACAGAGGTCAAGTATGACTATAAGCGTGGGCGCTCTGAATGGCTGAGAAATATGTATTAAATGTTTTCTAGAGGAGTTGTCTAAGGAAGAATTTTGATGCTCATCTGGCAACAAGATCGTGCATCAAAAAATAAGCTATACGTACAACGTGGTTAAATTCCACTTTCTAAGGCTACTATAAAAAGAAAGTTAAGATGGCTAGGCAACATTTTACAGATGAAGGATAATAGATCGCCAAAGATGGTGAACACCAATCTGGGGCCAAATAATAAGTAGGTCGCCACAGAATAGATTGGAAAGAGGTCATCAGAAAAGATTCAAAATAAATTGGAACCTTAAGTGAAGAATTGAAGGGTGAGGCAATGAATAGCTTGGGGTGAAGGAAGTGCTTATGCAGCTGTGTTGGCCTTGTATGGGTTGGTGCTACAACAAATTATTAGTACAAGCAATAGTAACAATACTAGGGCAAAAATATTGCTTGATCTTATAAATCTACAACAAGCAGGCACTATTCTAAAGATCTTTTAGTTTCTCACGGATTCCTTAAAAAATCTTTAACGATTAAGATTAAATATCTTTACTTTAAATTAAGGATTCTTTAAAAAGTTTAGGGTTCCCTAAAACACTCGATAAATTCCAGTCAACCCGCTTAGTTTTGTACTTTTGAGGGAACTATGGAGCCCCTCCCAGAAAAAAAACCCTTCGTACTCGCCGGACAAGAGACACAGACTTTAAGTGAAGGTGGATCAGAAATTCTCAATTAAAATTAAAAAGTAAATACCTTAAAGGTTTAATCGGAAAACGTTTATGCACATTTATAGCAAGCCAATACTGGACTGTGGTGTTCCAAACTCTCATTGAGGCGCGAACAGTATTCGTTACTTCTCCAAGCCACGCATCAACATTCTGAATTGTCTTGAAACACAAATCTTTTTCTTCACTTATTGCATCCTCCTTGTCCCTGAAAATAAATAATACAGTCATAATAAATACAACAAATAGAATAAATGAAAATAAATAACATAGTAATATAAAAAAGCAATATAATTTATTAGATTACTAGCAGCAGAGCCTGTCTGACCACAAGCATTAAAAGAAAAACATTCCTCAAATACAAAATTTGGCACTATTCGACTCCCCCCCCCCCCGAAAAAACCTAAAAATTTCAATTCGACCCCCACCCAGCCGTGGGAAAAAACAGAGCAGACTTGCTAAAACTGCGTGCTCATTTCGTCACTATTGTAATAAGAAATACTCGCTTTGCTCCAGCTTATTTTAACCCTATTATCATGCAACTTTGAGACTAAATTGGAATTCCAAATGGCCTTAAATGCCGCTTTGGGGCTGACGTTGCCACAATATGTTTCATATGCTTCTTTATATAAGCCATTCTGCGTTATATTCCTATTATACTGGGGAGGGGGACAGTTCTCTTCGATTGTTGTTTTTCTCCCCTTTAACTTGAAGTGTAAATTATTCTTGGACTAGAGGTTCCATTCCCAACATGGTTTCAAACAGCCTTACGTGAACACAAACTTATTTGGCAAACACTACAAATGAGGTCCTTTCTCAGTTTCTGAACGTTGAGATAAATTTTGCTGGTGAAAATACTAATAAATTGCCTGACAAATGCTTCAATGAAGTAAATTTGGCTTCAACAGATAAAAATACCATTTTCTATCTTTCGATGCACCTTCTTCTTTTGCAACGTAGTGAGGTATGCGTACCATCATGAAGGTCCTTTCACCTCCGCGTTCACTTTTTGACTTTTTTTTTTACTTTGGAAGGGTCACGTTGCGAATTTAAAAAGAAACTCTTGTTACAGTGAACTAAACCGAACTAAACTAAACTGAATTATACTAATGTATATGATGATTCAAGCAATCTTGATTATAAACTAAAAGTACATACTCCTGCCCACTCATTTCCCTTTCAGGGGTACAAATTCATGAAAATATAGAGCGGAGGATTGTTTCAATTCTGTTCATTAGGATACATAAAATACTTCTTACAAAATTTGGTTTTCTTGTAAAAAGTGGGAGTAATTTGGTTTTCTTAATAAAATGAAAAGAAAGTTTTTCAAAATCTAGGGGGCAATAAATTTGGAGAGAAGGTAATTAAACTGAGGAGGGCAATGAACCCACACATATCTTTGGCACCAAGTCCCCTCTTCCTGATCCTTTTAAACCTGCATAAAATAATTCGATATTCAACACTTTCTCCACTCATTAAAGATAAAATAATCCGCTTTAACTATCTCCGTCTCTTTCAGTCTACCATGGATTCCTCTCTAATGCCTATCCCCCCCCCCATAAAAAGGATCATGTCAAACTTTATATCTCGAAAGCTTCTGCTTCTGCAAGTTTGACAATAAACCAACTCTTTCCATTCCTGAGGGGAATAGTTGGGTAAAAATGAGGAAATACGTAAAATTACTTAAAAGTTAATATACAAAATTACCTTTAACATCTAAATTGAGGGGTTCACATAAATAGTTTAGACAAACGTTATACTGAGAAAAAGAAAGGCGAAAGGAATTCGCGTATCATAAGGAACCAAGTTCCTTCCGTTCTCCTGATCCTTACAATAGAGTTCATGTGATTTTCTAATCTTTTATGTAATTTTCTAATGTCTGTTAAATTGTCTAATGTAGTTTTTCGGTTAGCAAAGGCTCCGGGTTTGAAGCGGAAATGTTCGAATAATTATCTATCTTTAAATACAATATAAATTATTTTTTCCGAGGTCACTTTCTTGATCAAAGTTTATACCTGTTATCATATTTCTATTTTATTTTAAGTATAAATTAGACAATATAGCGAAATTCTGGTTTACGAGTCTGGTCAAGTTTATTTAAAGAACTTATGAATCGAAAGCCGGTTCAGAGAATCGACCAGAGCTCAATTTAGGGGTTACAAAAACCCATTCAGGGATCACGGAGAATACTGCAACAAGGCTTAAGGAATTCACAGAAATTGTCTAGGGTAATTTACTTGAAGTTAGACAATAGGATACATTAGAGTTATCCCAGAAAATATACAAAAAACAACTCAAGAAATTTTACGAAATTGAGCAGTTTACCGGAAAAATAGACTCAAAACTTGCTGGGATTACCTTGACATGGGATTCCCAGAATGATTCATTCAGGCACATAACTGGCAAACACGAAAATTCACTGGTTAATTCCTAAGACAATTTGAATTCCTAAAAACTTCTAATCTGAAAATCTATATTCAATTTTGATATTTGATTTGTTCTTCATGATTTGATATAATTGTCCATTAGCCACAACTCAGAAATATTCTGAAGAATTATACACATTAGAAATGGAAAAAGTCATCTTTTCATTTATCCAATGAGGTAAGATTGACGATGAATGAGAAGTACACAAAGTAATGCCTATGGTTAAGCGCCTTGTCGGGGCTTATATCAAACAACCTTATGCACGTCAAACAGCTTTCTCGACTAGTTTCTGCTGACTAAAGCACATCAATTTTTTTTTTTAAATGAACTTGCAGATATTATAATATACAAGATCATATAAAATGAACTTGTAATTTTTTTTTTAATTGAACTTTTCAGAAACGGTAGAGGATGCGTAGAGCATCCACCAAATTTTCACTCTTAGGTTAATAGGTAGAGGACCAAATTTTCACTCTCAAGTTAATAATTGAGAAATGCCTGAGTTGTCAAACCCCTTTGATCCTCAGTTTTATAGATTATGAGCAAGTGTTCGATTCTGTTGATAGAAGAGCTTTAGCAAAGGTCTTATCCTTGTATGGTATACCAGACAAATACATTAAAGTGATTAATGCTATGTACAAGAATAACACTGCTGTGGTTAAGGTAGGAAATGAGGCTAGCAGCTGGATTTGTATTAAATCAGGAGTTAAGGCAAGATTTCTCTTGTTAAGGCAAGATTTTAAAATTACCTGGAGGGTACTGGGACAACTAAACAACTACGAGACATTTTGAAGTCCAATGTGAATTGAAAGATTTCTTGGCACATATAGAAATTGTTGAAGCTGGTTAAAGTAGAAGAAAAGTGAGAGTCCCTAGTACCCTAGTTGTCCTAGTAGTATCCTAGTACCTAGAAGTCCCTAGTACCCTAGTAGAAGAAAAGTGAATTTTTAGCAAAATGAAATTCGTTAAGACCACCTCGTGCTAATCCATGGCTGACCTGTGTCTCGAGTTTTTATACTTTTAGCAAACGAAGCCGATCCAGTTGTGAAATGTGACTTGTTGTGGAAAAAAATAAGAAACGCACAAAGTGGGACTATCAATTTGTTGGGTGGGTTGAAAGCCGAAAGTAGAAATTTACTTTAAATTAGAATTGAAGCCACTAGGCATGTTGGTTGGCAGATGACATATATGCTGCACTTCAGTAGCGGATCCAGGAGGCTAGGGGGACATCCCCCCGCCCTTGGCTTAAATAAAAAGTTCTATTATTAGATTTCTGCGACTTGATTGCAAGATCAACGCTTGGGTTAACGCATGACTGAAAATGGTTTGACAACATTTGATCTACCTGCCTCAAGTTTTTAGGGAAATGTTTGGTGTCACCCAAGATTACAAGGCATTTTGTAGCTTGTCATCTCGTAAATCCTTGAAGCTTCAAAAAGTGTGAAATTCAAAACCTGTTCCTTTTTCAGTAACTAAGCAATTTCTTAAAATAACTGCAATAACAGATGGATTAGTAACGCCCATTTTGTGTGGGCCCAAGATGGCTATTTTATGCCATGAAGCCCACGCAAAATGGCCTTTTTCGCTTCTTGATCTTAGAGACAAATTCGGGTTTCTTCTATTATCAATTTCATATACTCGATGGATTACCAATGCTCATTTATAGCTGCCCCAAGATGACCTTCTTATGCCATTAAGGTCTCATAAGCTAGCCTTTTTAGTTGTTTTTTTTCTTGGAGAAAATTCAAGCTTACTTTCTTGACAGTTTCAAATACTCATTGGATTAGTGCTGCTGATTTATTGATAGCTCAAGATGGCTTGTTCAGGCCATCAAGGCAACATAAGATGTCCTTTAAAAAAAATTTCTTATAAAAAAATTCGATTTTCCTCTCTTATCAGATCTAAATGTTCAGTGATTTGTCGTGCTTAATTATTTTTTGCTCAAGATGGCCTCCTTTTTGTGCCGTCAAGGCCACATAAGAGGGCCTTTTTAGTTTTTTTTCTCAGAAGCAAAATAAACATTTAAAATACTCATTGGATTGATACGATTTTTTTATTGTTGTTGACAATTTCTTGGTAATAACAAATGCATTTGACAGTATGACGTAGGGATTGCAACATAAGTTTTTCATCTGAAAGACTTATGTTCCACTGACTAAAATAAATCTAACGGTAGGCAGCAACAATCTCTAGGGAGAGACTATCACATTACAATTCGAAATTGAAAGATAGCTTAGAAATAGATACAGAGTTGCAACTTACCGCAGAGATGAGATATATACCTTTTTTCTTATTTCTACATTTCTATACGAATAGAAAAATTCGCCTGCAACTTGGCAGTGACCCTCTCTGGCAAGTGAAGCTCAAGAGGAGTTGCGAGATGGGGGGGGGGAATTGGAGAATGGTAGTAATTTTTGGCACCCCATTAGCAAGGCTTATAGCATATTCGACCGTTTTCTGCATGACAAGGTCAAGAAGGGAGTGGGAGGGGTTTTTGCTGGATATGCAGGGGGAGCTCTGATATTCGTTTTAAACTTTTAATATTACGAGGCTATTAATTTATTATATTCATTTTTGTTCCGTTTTTACGAGTCGGACAAATATTTTGGGGGAACTGTGATAAAAAGTTGAGAGCCATGGCCAATTGGAGAAAGCCAAGACAGATAGTCTAAGTCAGAGGCAAAACTGGCATAAGCCTTCTTCAGAACTGTATAAAAATGATTGCAGTGCACTACAGAGCGAATAGATAAATTAAGCTCTAACTTTGCGGTGATTCTCTCTGGCATATAAAATCAAGAGAGGTCGTGGGGTGGGGTAAGGGGGTATTTGAGCATGGTAGTAATTTTTTTCGCCCACTATAGTGCTTATAGCAGGTACTACTTTCTGCTGCAGGACAAACTCAAAAAAGGGATAATTGGGGGATAAGAGGGGGAATTGGTTGGAGATGGAAGGAAAATTCGTTCAGAGAGAGAGGGGGGGCTTTGATATTCCTTTAATATTACTAATGACTTGGGGGCTAAATTTGAGCATTCTGGCAGTTGAGTCAAAATTAATTTGTGATCGATTTAAATGGTTCGATAGTGTGACGGTTATCACATCTGCTTTACGCACAATACATCTCAAGTTCGATCCTGTATTGAGCCAGCATCTTGATTTTGTTAAAATTTTGCTTTCACGGCAGGAAAGTGGCAAGATAACGTCAAAAAAGGATGAGGGGGAGTTTTCTAAAGGGGGTACGGGGGAGGTAGCCAGTAATAGAGTGATATCAGAAAACAATAAAAATCAGCGATACCAAAAGCACTATGAGAAACCATCATAAAGAATTCCAAACGATGCCTGGCAGTTTTGTCTTTATTCAGCATATCTTTTGTTTTCAGTAATCCAATTTAGTATGTTTATATATTAATTAAGTTTCATCAAGGAGGCACACTTGTGCCTCTATAAAGAGGCGACACACCACAATGTTAAGCGATTTCAGGTCCTAGAGGTCGCAGAGAGACGGCGGTAATCGCAATTTGTAGCCCAAGCTCAAACTAAGAAACTTGCAAAATTTCATCCTCCTCCGACTTTATCTTCATGGGGTAAACTGGGCCGGAAGTTTGGACCCTCCCACCACAGCCCCCCTGTAACGTTGTCCGATTGGGCTGAAATTTATAGGTTAAGCTTTCCTAGGGCCAGGGAGCTTATCCTCGAAATTTCAGCTCAATCCGATCACTCCTTCCATGTTTTCAAAAAACCAAATATAGCCACTTCAAAGTCATCATCATTTCTTTTTTTTTCTTAGCCACGCCTACAGGCCACAGTTGGCACCGGATCCGGTTGAATGAGGACTCATTCGAAGCAGAATTCGACCTGTAAGGGCCTTTTGATATTTTCAGACCGAAAAAATTATCCCCCGAATTTATATTTACGAAAAACCTTGTTTTCCTATATTAGCCCATGTTAATTTTTCCCACCACAACCCCCCTTTAACGTGGTCTGATCGAGCTGAAATTTGTAGGATAAGCTTTCCTGGGGCCTGGGAGCTTATCCTCGAAATTTCAGCTCAATCTAATCACTCCTTCTCTGTTTTCTAAAAACCAAATATCAAGTTTTGCTTGCGTCAAAAAGATTCATCACGTTACTAAAAAACAACTTCAATTATGTCTCTTTAGTGTAGCGGTGAGATTCATCGCTTTCAGGCTGAAAACCTGGGTCCGATTCACCGTTAGATCAAACTTTTTATATACTGAATTTAAATTAAAAAAAAAACTCAGTTTCTTTTTTAAATTATTTGAAAAAAATTATGTTTTCTAAAGAGTTAAAAAGGCTGAATTACAAGGTCGACCCTTAAAACACCCTGTCGAGAAAGAAAAGAATAATACACAATCATATAACAGTTAGTCAAGCAATAATAACTAATAAACTGTACAAAGACGTGCAGAAATTATTTGAAAAAAAAACTACGTCTTCCAAAGAGTTAAAGAGGCTGAGTTACAAGGTCGAACCTTAAAACGTACAGGGATTAGGAGGCACAGTTGGGGGCTGCCGCCTCCCAAACCCCCACTTTCGCAGCCTTTAAATAAAAAAAGTTTTTTAAACTGAAAGTAAGGAGCGACATTAAATCTTAAAACGAACAGAAATTATTCCGTATATGAAAGAGGCTGTGCCCTCCTCAACGCCTCGCTCTTTACGCTAAAGTTTGACTTTCTCACAACTCTTTTCTTAAACAATAAAAACTTTAGCGTAAAGAGCGAGGCGTTGAGGAGGGCACAGCCTCTTTTCATATACGGAATAATTTCTGTTCGTTTTAAGATTTAATGTCGCTCCTTACTTTCAGTTTAAAAAACTTTTTTTTATTTAAAGGCTGCGAAAGTGGGGTTTGGGGGCGGGAGCCCCCCAACTGTGCCTCCTAATCCCTGTACGTTTTAAGGTTCGACCTTGTAACTCAGCCTCTTTAACTCTTTAGAAAATGTAGTTTTTTTTTCAAATAATATGTTAAGATAAATCAAATATAAGTTTTATTATGTTAATAATCAAATCGATGCACTGCGGAAGACATTTGAATTATATTTTAATCAGTGTCAGCCTGAAGCAATAAAACACCTGAAAATACACAAAAATCGAGTAAAATAAAAATCTAATAAAAATCGGCTTACGAATTTCTGGGTATTTTTATTTCTATTAAAAAGAAACAACTGGTGTGACCTTATTAAAAATAAACATTTTGCGTTGCCCTTTACAATAAAAATAATATTTAGACCTTAAGGGCTTTGAATGATTTCAGTTCTCTGCTCACGACAAAAGTTTCAAGATTTTTACGATTGATCCATGAGTTCGTGAGGTTTTCAAACTCACTTAGATTCAGTGTTCTGATCACAGTATAAAGATATAGCAGTAAGTTTACCGCAGATAATTTCTGGCTCTTCATTCTCGGTGCGAACAAACAGTTCCTCCCACTTATTCTTATATTAGCGCGTACAAACAGCTCCTCTCATTTGATCTGCCATCAACGGTCTAATTACCCTGGAACACGTATTTTGGCAGAAACTTTCTCAAAATTCCTTTGAAACCAACTTGACTTCGAAACCTACTTTTAATTCCTAAAAACATCTAATAATAACATTGCACTACTAATTACCGATTTTCATATACGTATTGGAATAAATTAATTAAAAATTAGTTTCTTAAAAAATTTAGTGTTCCGACGTTGAAGCCAAGTTTCGCGTTCAAGAGACATCTGACTTGTCTACCCGTGAAAAGACCTAATGTCGTTTATGTTTCTACGTTCTCTGGAGCACTCGCACCTCGGTCCGGGTTTTTATAATGGGTGAGATAGGGAAAGATCATACTGCCTATAATTTATATACTGTGGCTCTGATGGACGGCTCTGATTTGAGTTATTTTTTTTACTTTTACAACGGTCAAGATTTATTCAAGGGTTATTGGGGAAGTTAAGACTGACTGACAACCTGGGTGGTCTCAACTCTCTAGGAAAGATCTTGTGCGTCTTTTGAGCAATTCTATGTAGGAAGAATAATACATATATATCCTACAGATTTTCCATAAATTCCAAATTTGAGGGTCCAGCACCGTATTTGGGTTGAGACTGTTGAGGATAAGCACCAAGACCGGCTGATATACAAGCTGCTTCGGACATGATGGATGCAGAATACAGACGCATACGAAAGGTGGAAAATAATGGGAATAAATACCAGATACGAAACAGGACACTCCTTTCGGTGAAAAATTCTTCAGTTGAAACGTACTGGAAAAAAAATAATACAAGAAACGTAATTTAAATTCTCTAACACGGTTAGAATCGAAAATTAGAAAAAAAAATCTAGTAAATATGGCTAGTGGCTACAAGATGAGATTACATTATTTTTACAAGCTTTCTGTGACTTCTTTTTTTAGATTTGAAATTAAGAAAAAACTAAATTGCTCTTCACGTAAGAAAATAAAAAATTGACGTAAACTTTTTTTTTAGAATTAACAACACTTGACTGAATCTTAACCTAATAAAGCAGAAAACTGAAATATATGGGATCTTTATTGCTTTAAAATGGGGGTAACGAGAACCGTATACTCATCCATTCCTATTTAAAACAAAAAAGCCCTAGAAGCAGCAGTAGTACTATCTATCACTGCTATCGGGTACGTTACGATGCTGACATGAGAAATAAAAAGGAACTGACATTTTATGATATTACTACCTTATTTCAGATGGAGCGCTCCTTTTTGGGGAGGGGGGAGGTCAGTTCCTCTCTTTATTAGCTTCCCATATTTTTTTTTTAACTTGACTGTTGTGCCAAATTCGATAAATATAAGGATTAATACGAGTGTAACCCTTGGGACAAGATATCAAACACCACTTTTAACTAATAGTGGCCCGACTCTACTCATTATTAGCATCCTAAAAGACCTCCTTGGATGGGTTTGGACATATCCTCTAGGTTACTAAATGGTTTTTACCAAATAACCCATAAACTGAAAGAAAGGGAGGTTCGAAACTAGGCTGGGATGAGAATATGGAAAATAATCTAAAAACTTTCTGGGTATACGTTGAGAAAGGCAAAAATAATTAAATAAAAAAATTTAAACAGCAAAATACAGTTAATTTTAAAACAAAACCAAGAAGGAAAAAATAATAGTCAAGAGGAAACGTTCAAAACACGCCAAGCTTACATAGACCAACCTTCCAAAATTTATATTCACCAAGATTACTACCCCTATTGTAAATATTACCCATTCAACCCTTCGAACCATCCTGAACAGATTTCCTTCACAAAGCAGTTTCAAGTAATTACAAGAACCATAAAATGAAAAAAATCATTACCTTCGAATTCAACAGTTTTTTCTTAGTGTGAAATCATGCAGCAACGTCCCTTTTGGTCGTTTTTTTTATCTTCTTCTGTATATATCAACAGAAAAGAAATATATGCATAAATAAAAAAAGTGTTTAACAACAAAACTGTGCATTTTTTTGTTAGCAAATACCTGTCGGGTATTCTAATTTTTCTTTTATACAATATTAGGATTATTACTGCCAATTTTTCTTCTTTTTTTTTTGGGGGGGGGGGTTGCTTGTCCTTTTATTTAACACTGTATCATATGATATGAGAAATATTAATTTTAAAGCCCTAACGGGATAGGATAAAAAAAAATCTAAATTATAAACGACAAAATACAGTCAAATCAGAAAACAAAAAAAGAGAAAAAATAATAGTCAGGAGGAAACGTTTAAAACACGCCAAGAACATTTTAAATATAAGCGTGAAAAAAAATTGTTAACTTGCACTAGAAAAACACAAACATATACATTCAAAGATCACACAGTCATGCTTTTTACTCACAATTATTTAAATAAGCAAGAACCTGCAGTAATTATAGGGATTTTAAAAATAGATGTCAAATTCTAACCCACAAACTGATCACAAGATGTTTTTTTCAGAAAATAAATTAACTTGGCAATTCAATTAATTTAGTTTTCAATTTAGTTTTTCAAACATAATGGTTCCCAGAGACCAATAAAGCTGTTTGTCTTCTAACCCACCATGGGGTTTCTGTAGCATAAAACTGTTCTAAATATGATTTTCGGGGTCATTTGGTAGTTGTTTTTCAACACGGATAGATCTAATCTCAGTCTGTAAACATTTTCAATTATTTTATTAATATGCATGTATTTCACAAGCTTTACTTGTGACAGTGATATCATAAAGATCTTATGATAAGCGCGCCACTGTGCCTGGGTCAAGAACTTAAAGCGCCGAAACCATTAAGAAACTTCAAACAAGGATAAGATGGAGGAAAAGTAGTCATGAAGATAATTTCTTAAACCACATTGGCCCGACATAACATTAAGAAAGAAAAACGAGCAAAAATGGGGTCGATGACGGTTCAATTTTGAATTTCTCTGCAAATCACAGATACCGGTGAATGATCCACTTTTAATGTTGTTAGGTATTTGATTTTAATTCTTAAAAATTTTTGGCTCTTATTGATTTTTATTCATCTTTTAATTATTTTTTTGTTTTTTTTTCACATTCACATTGACTTTCCGCGTTTTATTTGTTGGTTTGTTCTTCAGCACTGGCATTGACTATATTTTTTTCGTTTCGCAATGAAGAAGAGAGGCGTTTGTCCCCTCAAAATATTCGCTTTGTTGTTTTTTCAATATTTTCATTTGGCCTTCCCTATTTTTGCTCGTTTTTCTTTCTTTATGAAAAGTAGTCACTTGTCCTGTTATTCAATAGAGAGACGCAGTATATACAAAAATTAGAAATGAATAGAAGAAAAACCAAGAAGAGACTATACTCACAGAGAGCGGGAAGAAGTATGATAATATAAGGAGTAGGGCAAGGAACAGGGGAACAATGCTAACTCGATGAACTGCAGATTTCAATGTTGGAATGTTAGCATATTTCTTTCTTTCTACGGCATCTTCCCAAACTCGAAATTTGTAATATGGACCTAAAATTTGAAACATTAAAATTCAATCTTTTCTTTTACGTAGTATTACTCACATTTCCACATGAAGTGAGAAGAGAAAAACTTGTAAAGAGAAAATATGAAGAACAGAATAAGTATCATATTATTATTCACACATTCACCATAGTTAGCCAAAACGTTAATGTTGGACTTTAGTTATTCCAACACAGCTTATTTAATTGGAGAGAGTTAGTTAGAATGTTATCATATTTATTCCTTCCTTTATATATCTGTATAGCGAGTTGTGACTTTCCCGTAAGTAGAAAAAACCCTTTATTGTGCCGGTTGCCATCTGGCCCCTGCAACAGTATATTCTCTGATCTGCTACTAAAAATACTACTACTGACAAATCGTCAGATAGCCAAGGCGCATGAGGCGAATAAGGCTGCACACACTCCTCCTCCACCCCAACCCATTCAAAGCTTCACTCCCTCCCGTGAAGTTCCAACTTCCTGTGAATATCTTTTTATGACCTGTTTCCACCACACTTGAAGCGACTCTAGATTTCTGTTTGGTTTCAAGTGGACAGCCAAAACACATGATTTTTGCCAACTTCGTTTTCAACTTCATTCACAACCATCATACTTCATGCGTAAAATATGACGTTCTAAACCTTTCTTCCATTATAAACCTAGAAACTGGAATCAAACTATACTCTCCGTACAACTTATTGTTGACTAAATAGCCAGTCAAGCGAGTATCAATATGGTGACACGTAAAGACTTTAGATTACTATGGACGTTAAGACAACGTTTTTTAAAGTAGTAAGGAGTGTGAAAATGAAACTGATTATTTGAATTGAGCTTAAACAGCCATATATATCCTTAAACTTAGGATAAATCAGGAACACAATTTTTAATGAAAAAGACTTCCATATGCAATTGTACAGCTTTTTGTAGTAGGTGGCGCAAAATTTAAAAGAAATAATCGTGGCTGGAAAATCCGGGAAAAAGCGGAAAACATATGGCATAAAACAGCTTAAGCAGGTAAAGCTCTCTTTTAAAGAAGTAGTTGTTATCGGGAATAAGCATATTGTTAACGTTCGGATTTTCACTAGCGAAAAGCGTTATTATTATTTTTTAATACTTATCGAGGTTCAACGTGGCACCAATGACGAAAATATGGTTCTGCCTTCAAAACTTCACTTTTCTAAGACCACAAAAAGAAATATATATAAAAATCTAAGACAATTTCAGGGTTGAAAAAAACTCTTTTATTGTATGTTGTTGGTACTTTAAAACAATCTCTACATGAATTTTACCTGTTTCAGAATAAACCTTGCATAATTGCAGACCCTGGGAAAGAGAAGAACAATAGAACCACCTATATAGCGGATAACTCACGTTTTGATCATTCTTTAATTCAAATCCTCTTAAGACGGGGACAGCTGCCCCTCCCCCTGAACTTCAAATTTACACTAGATATGGCTGAAAAATTAGATGGTTGAAAAAGCAGTTGCAAAAAGGTAGATGGCTAAAAAAGCAGTTGATAAAAGGTAGATGGTTGACAAAGGTGGAAATAAACAGAAATGTCCAAATATCGGTTCCGATACCAACACAGTACCGCGACACGCACAAAATTTGTTTTTTCTGTAGTACCGAAAATCGCTGCTTAGCACGAAAAACTGGACAATTTTAAAACTTTAGGAACTAACCATTGTGGCAACCCTGTACACATTACTACATTAAGTTATATCAAATAACTTTGATGAAAAGAGGCAGCCTAAGTGTTTAACAAGTTTGACAATGTTTTCTAATCAATGGATATCCGATTTTTTTTTTTTTTTTGAAGGGTAAGTACTGCCCCCCCCCCTGGTAAGAAGCTACGTACGCCCATGAGAGCTTCTAGAGTACACCTATGAAACTGAATATTATGTATTGTTTTGACTAAAAGTTATTATGATCAACTGTGTTATTTTTTGGCGTTCTCTTAAACGGATGTAAATTGACCACATCTAGTTCCGCATTGTTCCCGGCTAATTTTAAGTTCCCCAATGCTCACTATTATCACTGGCAAAGTAACTTTTGTTATCGATTCAAGAGCTGAAATTTCCTTCTAACAAACAATTAATAGTCTTTTCATTGTTCATCGCAAAGTATAAATTCCCTTTATTAATTTTGTAACTGATGAGCGACACTGATTAAATGTAAAGTCACCCACAAGCGATGCTGATGACATGTAGGGATAACTGCCAACAGATAGCGTCAGTACCACAAGCAAATTAGTCGGAACTAATCGCCTTATCTTATTGCAATAGTCAGTAATTGCTAAATACTTAAAATAAAATTATTTGTTTTGTTGAATATAGAGATAGATTTTATCTTTGAACAAAGATCAATTTCTTTTTTATTTCCACATACAATCAGCTTGATAAGATGAATTGGTTCTAAAGTTAGCTTAACCAGTTATGGCAGCGGGCACAAGGAGGACAAATTTTAATTAATGCGTATGACAATTTAGAGCTACAGTTTGGTAAATTGTTCAGTTCTAACCCAACTGAATGACTAGATGGCACTGATCAGTCTTATTTTGGATATCTGTTGGATTTTTAATTCCTATATTTTAGCAACAACTTTCGCCTATCATGCTTTCACTCTATTTCACAAGCTATAACCAGTTCTTCTTAATATTCTATTTATAATAATATTTATTTAACATTTTGACATCTTAGTATTATTTATATTCTTAATAATTCTATCCCTTCGAAAAGAAAATTAACAAATGACGGGTTCTCTGTTCTGAATTTTGTTCTTTCGTCATCAAATTGGTATTTTTCATCAAATCGTATTTTTTATCAATTACGTCATCAAATCCTCATCAAATTTTTTTTCCATTTATAACAAAATAAAACTTAAAAGTAAGTTTCTGTATACTACTCGCGGAGAAAAAAGTCATCAAGTGGTAGTTTTTCAGCATTTAAAATGGAACAAGAAATTTGTTTTGAGTCAGTGGGTTTAAAAGTCAACCAATAGCCTAAATTATTGGTTCAGTACGGAAGACCAAGAATAGTTCAGATTCTATAAACGAATGCTGAATTTTTAAACGAGATGAGGACTTAAATTCCAAGGGGGGGGAGGAGAAGATACGGTATTTTGCAAAGACGAAAAAGACTAATCAGTGTTTTTATTTACCAGAATTTATAAGAACTATCTAAAACAGGGCTCCAGATAATCAAGGCGGTTGTTCAACACATTAAATAGGTTTTAAAAGAAGACGGCGAAGGCAACGTAGCTTCTTCATGACAGAATATGCGTAAAAACATAGTCGACGCTCGATGTGCGCTAATACGAGTTTCCGTGGTACTTATGTATTATACCGCCAAAACTCAAGAAAGTGAAGTTAGGTTAATCCGAATAAAAAAAAAAAAAAAGATGAAAATATAATACTTTAGAAACAAATTCGGGCTATATATTTGCACATTAGGGGGGGGGGGGAATAACCTAACCACCACCACCGCTAATGTGCAAATATATAGCCCAAATTATATAGTTCCAATGTATTCTGTCACCCGTCACTTGTTTTCCACTGAGCGTAAGCTAATTGTTTCTTGATACAGACAGATAAAACTGGTTTGTTCTCGAGTTTTATAGAGCGTAAACTTCAGTGTTAAACGTATGATACATAAGTACAGTTTCCGTTTATGCTTTATTGAAGAGCTCAATGGGTAGAGTGAAGTGATTTCTGTGATCAACTGGCTGAATCCAGCCAAATCCAAGAGGGATTTCTCTGGGTGGAGCGTCAATTATTGATACTCGCTAGGAGGTGAGTGCCACGGTATAT